>NW_012267240.1:15129114-15302132 GCF_000151885.1 Dipodomys ordii
GCACAGCTATGTTTATTGCAGCATTATTTACCATAGCTAAGATATGGAACCAACCCAGATGCCCCTCAGTAGATGAATGGATCAAGAAAATGTGGTATAAATACACAATGGAATTCTATGCCTCCATCAGAAAGAATGACATTGCCCCATTTGTTAGGAAATGGAAAGCCTTGGAAAAAATTATATAAAGTGAAGTAAGCCAGGCCCAAAGAAACATAGGTCCCATGGTTTCCCTTATTTGCAATAACTAGTATATGTCTGAATCAAGCAGAAAAGGTAAGATAAGTTGATGTTAGGGAAATGAACCCTAAGATATGTATGCAAATGTTTTTTTTCTTTCATGTGGTTGTTTCTAACACATTTATAAGATTATTTCTTTGTTGCTTTGTATGTCCCTCCCCTACAGTATAACCCCTGCTTTCACTGTATTTGATGTTGGTATAATTTGTGGAGGGGAAAGGAAAAAACAAATCGTTTAAATAGGGATACAGGTGGACCCATTGCAACAATGAGACGTACAAGTCATTATGTCCAAAACGAACTTTACAACTTTGGTGGGGAGGGGGAGGGGAGGAAGCTTGTGGGGGGGAGGAGCAGATGGGAAGGAATGGGAAGGGGAAACAAAGGAAGAGGCTACAATGCTTGATAAGAAATGCATTCATTATCTTGCCCATGTAATTGTAACCCCTCTGTACAGTATTTTCACAATAAAAAAAAAACAGAAAAGAAAAGAAAATGCTGCAAATGTCCTAAGGTAAGAAAGTCCATAATGCATTCCCAAAGTATCAGGGTAGGTGAGGTGTTTGGGGGACAGATCTTATAGAAAGAAAAGCAGCAAATACAAGGGCAGAAAGGTGGTGTAGATGAATTCTCTTAGATCTTTTGACTTACTATAAGAATGTAATTTCACTGAGGGAAAAACTGAGAAGCTGCAAACTGTGAACAAAAGAATAAAAAATGAAGCCAGGTGCTGGTGGCTCACACCTATAACCTTGGCTACTCAAGGGGCTGAGAATCTGGGGATTGTGGTTCAAAGCCAGCCTGGGCTGAAAAGTCTGTGAGACTGTTGTCTCCAGTTAAATACACACACACACACACACACACACACAGGCACCAGATCTGGAGCTGTGGCTCAAGTGGTAAGAGTGCTAGCCTTGAGAACAACAGCTCAGGGACAGCACCCAAACCCTAAGTTCAAGCCCTACAACCAACAAAAGATATAGTTACATGTATGATCTGACCTTTCCAGGTACTTACTGGACTGAGAGTAGACAGGAAGGCAAAGCATAATCAAGGACCTATTAGTCAATAGAACTTTCTGAATGATTGGATGCAGATCTGGGGTTCTGAGAAGAATAAAGGAGTGAAAGATGGGGCTAATCTTTTGGGTTGAGCCTTTGAGATGGGAAGACAAAGGAGGAGTTGGTTTGGTAGAAGATTAGTACAGTTCAGAAATTCCATGATGAGATATGCAAGTGGAAAGGTCCAGTAGCAGCTGGCTATATGAATCTGGAGTTTCAGGTCAGAGGAGAACATAATTGTATGACTGAATATGCACTGAGAGGTGGGTGTGAAGAAGAAATAGGAGACCAAGATCTGCTAAGTTAAGTGCTTAGCAAAGAGAGGACAAACAAAAGTTAGTTCTAGGCACTGATTTAAAAGTATTTGGAAATGCAATCATAGTATTCAGTAGACACTATGTGGAAAATGAACTATGCAGCTTGTGACCAGGCACGGGAGAAGGAAACTAGGGGAAAGCAAAGGAAGGGGTGACATTATCCCAAAGAGAAATGTACACATTACCTTTGTACAACACCTTAATCATAACAATACAATTATATTTTTAAAAATATTTGGGGTAATATCCATCAAGATGCATTATACTTATAAACTGATATGTCCTATGGTAATCATTTCGTACAACTACTTAAAGACAATAAAATATTCTTAGTTTGTTTTTTGGGGAACATAAATAGACTAGACCATTCTGAAAATGAACTCATGGTAAGAAATTCTTATGAAATTCTATGTACTAGTATGGTAATATTGATAGGTAAATAACTTGTTTTGTAGGAGGCGATACTGCAGAACTGGGAATTGAGGCAGAATGTCTAATACATTGATAAAGATTTCAGAACTTACAAATCCAAATCTATGCATACATCTCAATCAGAGTTGTCTATTTTTTTACTTTGGAGGAGGTATTTTTAATTATTTTTTATTGTGAAAATACCGTACAGAAGGGTTACAATTATATGGGCAAGGTAATGAGTGTATTTCTTATCAAGCATTGTTGCCTCCTCCTTTGTTTTCCCTATTCTTATTATCTTCAAAGGGAGTCCAATGTACCATATCAGTCGCTGAGTACAATGCATCTTGAGCAATATCATCCCTTCTATTGGTCTCCCCATCACAATCCAACTATCCTCTCAATTTTCCAAGTTCCATTTTCATACAGGTGCATGGACTATTATAACTATATTTGCCAACCCTTCCTCTTTCCATTCATCTCTGCCCCTTCCCTTGGTCCTACCACCCCCAATTTGTCTATTTTTAAATCAAATCATCTTGAGAAATCTCTCACTCATTTCAACAATGTTTGTATTTCAAGAATCACTTAAGGATTCTTTTTTAAATAATGTTATGAAAATCTACAGGAATATACATTTTTTTCTTACTCTCTTCTGGAACAGCAAATCTCTGGTGTTGGAGGATGAATTCGATTCTTCTTCTTCTTTTGAGGCAGCCCAAACTTATTTAGTACCATGTCTGTTGAAAATGGTCATTGATCATACTGGAGAAATATTGTTCGGGGTCTAAAATGAGAATGTTCATAATTTAATGACTGGTTATTCTTTGGCAATGTCTACAACCGGCTTGTGCATGTTTCAACACGTGATCAATGTGTATTTATTGATGATAAGCTTCCTTACAGCATGAACGGTGACCCTGACCAGACGGAGTCAAAATCATATACCATCAATCCAAATGAGTAATTGTGAGGAGGGAGGAGAATTCCATGAACTCTTTAATATATCTTACCCGTTTGTTTATCCACTGGAGCTCAGCCTAGCCCTACTGAGGATAGTGTTTGTCAGTGCTACTGACTTTGAATGACAAAGTCTTCATATAACCTTCAGGCAAAGCCTTCATCCAGGCCTATCCCAGGCAATCCAAGGGATCCCCTGACAGCAATAAATGTCTCATATTCATTTTTCACTGTATAACAGTGTGACTCTAAGTCCTGGAAGAAAATCACACAGAGCTATATTACATTTTAAATGCTCCTGATTTTCTTTCTAACTGGCTTTTCTTTTAGGGGGAAAAAAAGAATTCAGGTGTTGTCCTGGTTATTTTTTTCTTCATCCATTTGTTTTCTTTTTAGTTCAACCCTCCTAAGTAATTGCATTGCATATAATCCTAAATTGTTTTCACATCTACTTCCATGTGATGATGAATTTCTGCATCTGTAACAAATATGTTTGTCTTTGCCTTGGGGACAGTGTTAATTCATGTTGTATCTTCTATCATTAAAGTATGATTCTAGAAAGTACAAGAAAGTGGGGGTTTTTTCCCTGCCATTTCTAATCATGTGCATTTTAAGGGAAAATTAGATTATGGTGTTTGACTTACTGTACCACAGAAGCCATCAACTGGTAGGTAGTTAAGTGATCAGGCTTGACCAAGTCAAGTTTCTGAGCAGGACTGGGAAATATAAAGTTAAATATTCCCATGTGATCATAATTATACTTAGAATGTATTATTAAAAGAAACTATAGTTTAAAGCTAATATACTCTTCATATTTGCATGACTTTTACTATCTTTTTTTTAAAAAAAATAGTATTCCTGGTTAGGTGTTGGTAGCTCACACCTATAATCCTAGCTACTCAGGAGGCTGCGATCTGAGGATCAGGTCAGGTAGGAAAGTCTATGAGATTCTTTCTTTTTTTGTTTGGCGGGGGGGTCCGGTCGTGGGGCCTGAACTCTGGGCCTGGGCGCTGTCCCTCAGCTCTTCAGCTCAAGGCTAGCGCTCTACCACTTGAGCCCCAGCGCTACTTCCGGCTTTTTTCTTTTTGCTTATGTGGTGCTGAGGAATTGAACCCAGGGCTTCATGCATGCAAGGCAAGCACTCTACCACTGAGCCACCTTCCCAGCCCCTCTATGAGATTCTTATCTCCAATTAACCACCAAAAAGCTGGAGGTAGAGCTGTGGCTCATGTAGTAGAGCATCATCCTTGAGTAAAAAAAAAAGGCTCAGGGACAGCACTCTGGCTCTGAGTTCAATGTCCTAGAACCCTACACACATACAAAATTAGCATTCTTGCTATATAAAGTAGAAAATGCACACAACTCTTAAAGTCTAACTTGTGTGAAGAAACTTCAGTATTCTCTATGGAAGCTAGAAAGACTTACATTTATTTTAGCATTTATTTCACATTTATTTTCTGTCTTTTTCTTTTTTATAAACAGACATTCTAATTGGGTTAAGATGGCATTTCACAATTTATTTACTTATTGCATTGGCATATATTAAATCCTGTAGGGAGTAGCTGTTTCTTTATGATTTTACATACATGTATGTAATTCATTTTGATCATTTGATCATTACCATTTCTCTCCCTTTTTTTTGGTGGTATGGGATTTGAATTTAGGGCCATAGGTTGCTAGGCAAGTTTTTTATGCCTGAACTACATCTATAGTCCTACTACTTCTTCTTATTTCCCTTGTTCCTTATGGTTTTGATCTGTATTTCTCTGATAACTAGTGGTGTTGACTTATGAGTTCGTATTTCTCTGAGTTTATTTATTTTACAGACAAAAGAAAACCCATTTGAAAATTCATTTGGAATCTCAAGGAGCAAAGAATAGCCAAAACAGCTGTGCCAAGGAATAAGCCTAGAGAATTACAATGACTGGTTTTAAAATTTACTACAGAGCTAAAGTAATCAAAACAGTATGATATTTATCTAAAGATGAATACAAACCAACAGAGTAGACTATAGAGCCCAGAAATAAAACAAATTTTTGTTAGTATACCAGGTAAAGGCAATCTTATCAACAAGTGTTACATGGGAAACTGGACAGTCATATGCACAAAGAAAAATGTTCATCCTTATTTAATACTGTATATATAAATTAACTCAAAGGGGATTTTTAAAAAACCAATATAATGCCTAAACCTATAAAACTCTTAGAAATATTGAATTTGGAAATGATTGTTTGGGTTATATATATATATATATCTAAAGCATAGGCAACATAAAAAAATAGACAAATTGTTCCTCACTAAAGATTTTTAAATGCTATCACAGCATGATATAAACTGAGTAAAATGGTAATCCATAAAATGAGAGAAATTGTAACTCATACAGTCTACACTGAAGACTATGAAAAGAATTCCTAAATGACAACAGGATCCCACTAAAATGAACAAAGAACTGGAACAGTCAATTCTCCAAAGAAAATCTGATTGCTAATAAATATGAGAAAATGCTCAACACCATGAACAACTATAGAAATGAAAATAAAAATACAATGAGATACCTCTCTGTGCCCATTATGATAGGGCTGCTATTTTAAAAATAATAGAAAAAATCAAGTATTGATGAGGTTCTGGAGCAGCAGGATTCTTTGTGTACTTTGGAGTGAAAGGTAACATGGTTATAGTCACCATGGAAAACAGCACAGCGGTTACTCAAAAAAGAAAAGAATAGACTCGAGGAATAAAATGGGAGATCCTGACATGAGCACAAGAAAATCTGGGTTCTTGAGAAAGAACACACGTTGGGGAAAAATCTAATGCTGAGAAAATTGGGCATGCACACATAAAAGATTGAAGCTCAACTTCTATCCCTCACCTGGTATAAAAACCAAGTCAAAGGCTTCACAGTATGACCTGAAATTTTTAATCTACTAGAGAAAAACATAAGATAGGCACATCAAAGTATAGACAAGAGGTGCTTAATTCCTGCACAGAATTTCCAATTCCTTAGGAAATAAGAGTAAGAATTAATAAAGTGGACTAAATCAAATTAAAAAGAATCTAAAGCACAAAAGAAATAATCAGTAGAATGAAGAGACGTGAGGAAAAAACTTTCACCACATATTCATCCAACAGTGGATTAAAATGCATAATTTATAAAGAAAAAATGAGATTTTTTTATTATTAACTTTAAGCAGTTGAACAAAAATGTTGACATCTAACAAAGCAGTGTATGAATATGATATATTTTGAGCAATGTCATCCCTTTCAACATGTTTACCCAAAAAGCAAATAATCTAATCAATAATGGGCAATGGAACTGAATAGATAATGTTTAACTGCAAATGATTAATAGTCCCGGGGGTGGGGGGAGAGAAATAGCATCCTTACCCATCAGACAAACGTAACTCAAAACTAGCTTAGATTCTATCTCTAGCCCAAGTGGCTATCATTAAGAAAATAAATACCAACAATTGCTACCAAGGATACATGGGAAAAGGAACTCATCTACTCTTGGTAAGAATGTAAATGAATCCAGTTGCTATGAAAATCAGTATAAAAGTTCCTCAAAATTTAAAACTGTAACTTCCATACAATCTAGCCATACCACTTCTAGGTTTATACCAAAACAAAAAAAACTCAGTAATTTTACTCTATGGATACTTGCATACCCATGTTTGTCACAGCATTATTTACCGTAGATAAACTATGGCTTATCCCAGGTGCCCATCAAAAGCTGAAAGGAGAGAGAAATGTGGTCAGTATATACAACAGAGTTTGATTCAGCCTTAAAAAAAAAAAGAAAGAAGTCACTTCCTATAAAAATGAATGCAACAAGACGTTGCTAAGCAAAATAAGCTAGTCCTACATATCTTCTCTAATTTCTGGAACCTAGAGAAAAAGAAAAATAAGGTCATGAAAGAAAATGGAACTACTAAGGAAAAGTTAAAGGAGATAAAGAAAAACGATTGAGAGAATGAACATAAAGTACCTTTTATGCATGCATAGAAATGTCATAGAAATAGTACCATGAAACCCCTTACTTTGTACAATTAATATAAACTAATTAAGAAAATTATCATATGATCCAGCAACTCTACTACTAAAAATATGTCCAAAAGAATTGAAAGCAGAATCTCAGAGTGATATTTGTATGTTTATAATTATAGCAGCATCATGCCTAAAAGCAAATAGGAAAATAATCCAAATGTCTATTGATGAATATATCGATAGTGGGTTGACTCATGGATTGTATCTTTATTCACCCTTGAAAAGTAAGGAAATTCTGGGGGGGGGGCAGGGAGGATTGGGTGGGGGTGCGGGGCAAGGATGGGAAGGGCAAACAAAGGAGGAGGCTACAATGCTTGATAAGAAATGTACTCATTATCTTGCCCATGTAATTGTAACCCCTCTGTACAGTATTTTCACAATAAAAAAAAGAAAAGTAAGGAAATTCTGATACATACTTTGATAGAATGATCTTGAGGACATTAAGCTATATGAAACAAACATTCTACAAAAAATATTGCATGATTCCATTCGTATGAAATATTTAGAGCAGACAAACCTTTGAAGATAAAGGAATAGAATAATTATTGCTAGGGACTATGGATGAAGGGAAAGAAAATGTAGAGTTTAGTTGGTGTAGAATTTCAGTTGCGCATGGTGACAAAAGTTCTGGAGAAGAGTGGCACTTTAAGTTATATTCCACACTATGAATATATTTAACATTATAGTGGCTAATTTTACATGTATTTTACCACAGTGACAAAACAGTGAAAAAAGAAACCACAATAATTTGAGGGACAGTAAAAGCGCAATTAAGTAAACTTCTGTTAGCATTACTTTTAAGAATAGGAATATTAGTATTAAAAACCAAAGAAAGTAATAAATGTGTTACTACTTTAAAATAATGGGTATTTTCCCCTGTAAAAATTACCTATTTAGAATACCTTTGCCTGTGTCCATAACCCCTTAGTTGAGTAAGAAATAAAACTGAAAAACAATTAGAACTTTGACCATCTGAACTGTTATTGATGTTCCATTGTGATTTTTTTTTTGGTGGGGGTACTGGGGTTTGAACTCAAGACCTCAAACTTGCTAAGCAGATAATTGATCCCATGAGCAGCCTTGCCAGCCACATTTTACACTGGGAAATTTTTACCATTTTCTCATTTTATGCCTGAGACAACAAGGACTGTGATTCTTCTATGTGTATTCCCCACCCAATATGACTTTTTGGGGAGGAAGTCTTGTTGTGATGCCCATACTGACCTCCATTTGGCTTAGCTTCTGAGTGCTGGGATTGATAGTGTGTACTTCCATGCTTTGCTAAAGTGATGAAACAGGAGGGAAACAATTCTTGGGTTATTTTTAAACATTATGCAAAACCTTAGATAAAATACTTGTTAGATAAAATACTTGTTGAACCAACATCTACCTAAAAGGGGACAACAAAAATGAACCAAAAGTATGAATCAAGTTGAGAGGAAGGTGCATCAAATTGCTCTTTCAAGAAAATGTCTACAAACGATGATAAATACAACCAATATCTAAAAAAAGTATTCGATTCTTTTGGTCAACAATACGAGTTTTAAAGCCCAGGGATATTTCTGAAAAGTATGGCTTTAAAATGCTACTATACAAGAGCCAGCACCTTAAGATAAAGGAGCCAAGTAAATTTCTGAATAAAATCAAAGTCTGACTATTTTGATCATGTTGTCAGCTAGGAGCCTAAGTCATTACCTTATGTAATAAAACAATCCCCTCTTCCACTGAAAATGAGAAAATTGACTTTTCACCAAATTTTAAAATTCAGCTGTCTACTATCCATTAATTAAATGGATAGTAGAAAGCCCACAGAATTAATAAGAAGACTGGAAGCATACATTTGGGGTTATGCAAACAGTACCACTCCTGGCCAGGTTTGGTGAGGACTAAGTACTGTCATCCTGCCAACACTCCCACAGATAACCACTCTGTGTTGCTACCCTTACCAACATCTATCTCTTCAAAACCTGGGTTCCCATCATCAGATAAATGTCAGAAGCATTTAAATGGAGGAAGTGCAAGCCATGTACTCACAACTCTCTTAACTTATTATAAGGGAGTCAGGGTCTCAGGAAAGAACCAATTTGTTTAGTTTTTTAACAGCACAGAAGCTTTCCCTCCTGGATCTCAAAACCCATGGATGAAGGATTTTAGATGAGTTGACACGAAGAATGGCAAATAGCCTCCCTAAAAGGACTCTAGCCGAAAACTGTGGCAAGAGATCTAGATACAGAGTCACAGTAGCCTATTAGTAGACTGCATGGTACTCATTTACATCCTTTTTTCTACTACATGTGAACTACTTGGAATTATCAGCTGTCCTAATTGTACTTGTGTCTTTATTGGCTGACAGAAAGACGTTTTTCAACAAATGTCTGTTAAGTGAATAGAGAACTGAATTATATAATTAATCACTCTTACTGTACAGTGTTAATAAATATGGATAATTTGATGATATATAATTAACTATTAGTTGGAAATCTACTGGCAATTATCTATTAAAAGTACTAATAGTCCTTGGATGGACTGATGACATGCTAATTTATCTGTGAGACACCTAGGTATGATGGCCCAGACAACACAATGAGCTTGAAGATCCACAAATATTTTAAAGCATTTAATGGCAGTAACTATCTCTTCTGGGATAGGACATTCTGTGGTAGGAGTCTAGAAATATAAACATAGGAACATAACAATCAATAAGGGTCTCTCAAAGCAGAAGTTGTCCAGAAAATGCATAGAGATTCTTTCATTTCTGGCAATGCCTATTTCATGTTATTCCTTTTTAAATGACCCATCCCAATTTGTGTCAGAGTTGGCTGTTGGAGAAAAATTAATGATTGATCCAAAAAATGATGCATTACACATTCAGACTGAGAACTCTGATTAGAATGTGACTAATTGGCTCCTTTTTCTTCTTCAAAAGGAAAGCCAGGACATATAAATTGAACTTTTGGGGACCAGAATGAAGAGCAAAATTCATGACTTTGCAAATTCAAGTTAGAAAGGTTTCTGCATTTTATGATTAGAAATTTTCAAATATTTCATCAAGCAAGATTAGACAGACTAAAAATGCTTATTCAAAGACACTTTCAAGGTTATCTTAAGGAGCCTTGGAGAGGAGATCTACTTGTTACTCAAAGGTTTTGTAGAAAAAATACATAATTCATTAAATAAAACAATGGGCAAATCATATTAGTTTATACCTGTAGAATTTTAAGAATGAGTACAGAACGGTTTCCAATCTAGGAAAGAGCATATTTACTTTGATTTCTAACTATAGCTGAAACATACATAAATATGTATACTATTTAGTGAACACAACTATCTATACTTTCTGTGGAACTTAAACAATGAAAATATACTTAATTGTAAGATACATTCTGCTGGACTACTCATTGACTTCTCATGGCTCTTTGTAAAGTTAGAAGCAGAACATTCCAAAAGTCTGAACATGATTTGTGCATGCTTTATTTTGTAGGATGGGTCATTTTTATTTACTCCAAACTGAATCTGTCTGACCTCATAATTTTCTTCACAACCAAAAGGAACCATAATCTTAAAGAAATATATTATATAGAATTAAAGAGTCTACTTCTGGTTCTATCCAAGTACAGAAGTTTAGGTCAGACTGTGAAAACTCATATTAATTAATATTAGGATTTCCTTACGGAAAAAGGAAAATATGTGGGCAGAAGATGAAAAAAACTGTTGGCTATCAGGGCTGAACATAACAAAATATGGACCCTGTGCTGAAGATGTGTTGGCTCTATTTTCTCTTCCTTCATTTACTTCCTCTTTTCTTGAGTTCATTCTTTGGAAGATTTTTTTCAACTAACACCAACACACACACACACACACACACACACACACACACACACACACACACACAGGAAGAGAAGAAATAAAGGTAACAAGTTAACTGAATTTTTCTAAAAAGTTTTGCTGCAAAGGAAATAAGAAAATGGAGGCATATAAGATCAGAAAAAAAGGTCTCTTTCTTCAAGAGAAGGAAAAGATAGCTGTGGTGATGTTTGTAAGGAAGGAAGAGGAAATAGAGATGTTGGCTTTAGATCATGGACAACACACTGGAAGAAGAGGTGCTTGGAAGGCTCCTGGGTTGTTTACAATACAATGGGAAGCAAGATAAATAAAATAAGTGAGAATTCTCAAGGCGATATTGAAAGTTTAGGAGAGATATTAAGTGGAATTAACAGACAGAGAATACTATAAAGACAGAGAGGTCATAAATAGGTTTATCCATCCCACAGCTCCAAACAACATTTGAGGTTGGTGGTCCAGTTGCAGTGGTTGGGTATTCTCTCTCTCTATCCAAGTTAGGCAGCACAGATTGGACAAGTTCACATTTAACCAGGTTTTATGAAAACTGTTGAAGTGGGATTGGAGGGCTGCCTCTCTTTACTATGTAGTTCATGGAAATCTCACCTAGTCGCTAGAAAATACTTCAGCGTTCACCTGAATTTCATACTCTGCTGCCATTTTTCATCATTTTATATGTTTTCTCAAATAATTTAACAAAAATTGAAAGAAGGTATGGGTGGTTATTATTCATAAATAGCAACATTCTCTAAAGTCATTGATAATACTGAAGTTGTTATTGATTGCAGGACTCTTTTCTCATGGGAAATACAACTTAGATCAATCAATGTGTAACTTTGATATGTCATTATCATCAAAGTCTCACCCAAGCAATAATATGCCTAATATCTGAAGTGAAGTTTAGGTGGCTTATTTTCCTTTCTCTGTAAGGCCCATTACAGAATGGGCAATGCAACGCAATGTGTTTGATGTTCTGAATTGTCTACAGCAATGAACCCCTTCCCATCAACATCCTTAGACTTACTAAGATTAAGCCCCAAATCGAAGGCTTTGCTTGATTGCTAGTGTAGGAGTTACACGTTTACATTTCAGTGAGTCAAATAAATTCACAATTATGAAATCTGCAAACAAAGAGTATCAACAATATGTTGGAGAAAACCCCACTGGTAATTGGTATTGTCTTTTCTGAACAAGATAGTAGACTTACAGACAAGAGTAGTGGACTCTGCTAGCATCACACCAATGGAAAACAGGATGAGTGACTCCTATTTACTGGTGTAGTAGACAAAGAACAACACAAAAAGAACAGCAGTTATATGTGCTTCCTAATTTCCTGCAACACCACCAAACTAAAATATCCTTAACATTATCTGCATTACCTTAGACATGCTTAGAGACAGACCTTGTCTTTTGGGATAATGATTTGGACAATTTAGGCCCTCTTTGCCTACCCTAAATTTAGAGAGAAAGTAATGAGATACAATCTGGCCATCATTTAAGTATTTTTCCCTATAGGATTTGACTTCAGGTCTCTTTTACAATCTGTTCCCTGAGCCCACACTTTCATCAACTCATGCCCAGTGGAAGTGGAGAGTGGAAACATCCACCTAAATTATCCTTCACCATGGAAGTAATTATAATAGCTGATTTCTAATGAGTTTACTGAGTGCCAAGTACTATGCTAGGCACTGCTGCAGTTTATCATTGTGAAATACTGTCTTTATGTTTATAACTTCATTGGAATAACTAAGGATTACAAAGCATTGGGACAGTGGGACGAGGGCTCGTATGGTCACCCCCAAATAGACACAAAGCTTATTATTCAGAAGAAGGAGTGGCAGCCAGGATAGGCTGGGCAGCAGTAACATACAGCCCCCAACTCTCAGTGAATTAACACTACAAACAGAGTATTATTTTCATGTGCACTCTATTTCCACCCTGGATTGGCTGTAAGCCTTCTCTCTGTCTTCCTTCCAAAACCCAGGTCAACATAATAACCACTGTCCAGGATAAACTTTCTACTGGCTTCATCAACCTTGGAATTAGGATTGGTCATGTGACCTGTTTTAACCAACAATATGTGAACACAAGCAATGATGTCACTTCCTGAGGAAATTTTATGACCAAATGTGGTGTTGCTACACATTCTTCTTTTTCTCCACTCTGATGATTGGTGATATTCTGGACAGTGGTTATGTTCTTCTCTTTGCTTTTTGTAATTAAAGCTTGAGTGTTTCATTGTACAGCTGGATGAACATGTTATTTCCAAACTTTAGGCATTGTCTGAACAGAGTAAATGAAATCTGACTAATAACTTTAGGGTCCTAAAATCTCATAACTGTCCTTATCTTTAAGAATATTTTTTAAAAATTGACTATTCGCTTGCTCTGATATGTATCTCTATGAACAGTAAAATAATAATAATAATAGTAAAAGAAGCACATTAAAAAAGAAAAACTGGATTTAGTATTATTAAAGGAAAAAGAACACAGATTAGGAAAACAGATAAGGAGAATAGATGTACCTAAACAACACCAGCTACACAAAGATACAGATCATATTACATTTCTATAGATCATTTCATTTTTTTCCTCTTTCCTTAGCCTCTAGTTTTCAAGTATGCTTGCTTTTCAGCTCCAAGTCACAAACTTCAAATGCTCATATTTGCTCAAGTTACATGACATCTAAATTCAAGGCTAACATTTCATACTTTAGTGAAAACCCAAATTCATTATTCTCTGGCAATGCAGAAAAGGTTTAGATTAAGATTTCTTTTGCTATTCATATATTCAGCAGACACCACTAAGACATTGTAGAATTTAAGGAGACTTGGTACTTCAAATATTTTATTTCATGCACCTGAATTTTTTATATGATTACCATTATTTTTCTATGAAAAAATTGTATATGATTAATATATATAAATGAACTGAAACATTAATAGTCTTAACTATTTTATAGGATGCTAAAGAGTGCCTAAAGATAAATGTAAATGACTTTAAAGTATGATGAGATTTAGGGAAATATTTCTGTTTTTCTAATAATACAATTAAAGGAGTCTAAAGATAGATAAAATCTTGATGGTCAATAATTCATGTGCTGTCTTTGAAAATGCACTGTTTACCATTCCTTTCTTCAGCATTTTCCTCTAGAAAACTAGGCATTGAATTAACCCAGAATCTCCCTATTCTACAATACAGAATGTAAATCGAAAGTAATTTTTATTTAAAAGAAGAAAATTTTCTCGGCTAACTTTAAAGAACAAAATAAGGAAATTATTTACAAATTGTAGACATCAAAACATACTGAGTAGATGTCAACATCAAAGGAATTTATTAGGAATTATATCTTGACAGAAAATATATCTCATCAGAAAAGTAAAATCTAATTACATGTCTATCCTAAGACACAAGAAGAACATAAGCAGAACAACCTTAAAAATCACTCAATAGAAAAGTTTCAGAATCGTCCTATGAATAAGAATGGAGGGGTTTTGTTTATATTTTTAAGTATTGGGAGTGCTTTCTTTAAGATAAGTCATCTCCAGAGAACTGTTTCATTACTTGATTCAACTTTCCCTGACCTTATGCTGATTATGTGATAAAGTTTTATGAGGAAGTATAAAAGTGTAGCCACTACCTCAGTAGAGAGAAAAAGCCAACCGCAAGTTGCCTGCTGAAACTGTTCTATTTAAAATAGTGCCAAAAATTATGGAGGAAGGTTTCCAAAGGATAAAAATCATAAATATTTTTCAAACCTTGATGGATGGACACTTTGCCACATTTTGAGTTATTTCAAAATGGGGGATATATTTTCCTCTAGGAGAAAGCTATAACTTAAAGATAAAATGACTGAAACCCTCAGTGCTGAAGTAAGTTACAGTGTGAAGTTCGATCATCGTGCACCTCCCCTGAAGAAAACAGACTATATCTTTTATTTTAATGGATGCACATTTACCATAGAGCTTCATGCGACACATTCTACGGAGGCCTTTGAGACCAGAACTGACCGTCAGAGGTACCATCTAACAGCATCTTGCATGCATTGTGTATGTCTTTAATCAAGGAACATCAATTACTTGGAAGACACTCAATATCAGAAAATCAACTAAGGGTGAACTAATTCAGCAGTGATATTCACTGGACACTATACTGAAAATGAACTATACAACTTGTAAAGAAGGAGTTAGGGAGGAAAAAAACTGGGAGAAAATGAGGAAAGAGGTGACACTGTTTGAAAAGTAAAGGACTCATTACCCGACCTATGTAACTCTAATGCCTCTGTACACCAACTTTACAACAAAACTAAGATGAAATCATAACATCTGAATAAATAAAACAGATAACGTATCATCCAGATTTTATTAGCTCTATGCTTATTGAATAGTCTTTGCATCTTAATTTCCAGTGCCATTATACACAATTTGAAATGCGTTATTTATTTGCATTTCCTATGCATAGCAAACTAGAAGCAATGAGTTAGAATGTAAAGACACTGAGGGCAGCACAATAGTCCTGAGTTTAAAAAGTACTGATAAGAGGGCTGGGAAGGTGGCTCAGTGGTAGAGCATTTGCTTTGCATGCATGAGGCCCTGGGTTCGATTCCTCAGCACCACATAAGCAGAAAAGCCACAAGTGGTGCTGTGGCTCAAGTGGTAGAGTGCTAGCCTTGAGCTGAAGAGCTGAGAGACAGCACCCAGGCCCAGAGTTCAAGCCCCATGACAGGCCCCCCACCACCAAAAAAAAAAAGTAGACATAAGAAGATCACACATCAAAACCACACAAATAAAAAGTTACTGGGACTTTACCTCAAGAAAAAAACAAACAAACCATCAAAAGCCAAGCAAGGAGGCCCATATCTGTCATCCCAGCTACATGAGAGGTAGAGATAGGAATTTCACAGTCCAGCGATAGCCCAGGGCAAATGCACGAGACTCTATCTGAAAAAAATAAACTGTGCAAGGAACCAATGATCATCTGAAAAGTGCACCTGAAAAAATGCCAATGTGATTCTCACATAGTGAAGTTGAAAGATCTGAGCCTAAAGGGTGAATTTCTCTTGGAGACACCCACTGTCTTCTATACACACCCTGAAACATTCCTGACCAGAATCTCAGTCTAGCTTCCTAAAACTCTTGATGATGGGAAGGGAAAAAATGACTTCATTAAGAAATAGATGCATTCTAGTCAATGGAAATTTAAATTCCTACATTAAAATGAATAAAATAACTTTCTAATTAACCTTCTAATTTACAAAGCAGTCTTTTCTGATGTTAAGTCCATTGTCAACAAAATCCTCTTTGATTTATTAATTAACTACAGTTTCTAGATTACAAGTCTAAAGAAACTCAATTTCAGAAAAATACTAAACTATGATCACCTAAGGCTTCCAAACCTTAGCCTTCTCCCCAGCCCCCAATACAAAATTTCTGCTCCAGGAGGCGTTGGCGAAAAGATTCTGATTTGAAACCTGTTGTTATATTTCCTTGAGGAACTATTCATTTTCTTAAGGAAATCCTAAGAGTCCTTCTGAATTTGCATAAAGCAAAAACATTCTTTAGTAACTCTCAGGTTGTGATATTTTTACAAATGACCCAATTACTCCTCTTTTAGAATCTTTAAGCATTCACTATTAAAGAATTTCTGGTCACACATACAGATTTTTTTCTGTAACTATGGGGGAAAAAACTCATAAAAAGCTGGTGGAAGCAAAAATAAGATCTGTGACTAACAGAAGAAATAGTTATTTCGGATTTGTAAATACTTTGCTGATCTTCAAGTAATGTTTTGGGAAGGAAAACTCCAAGAGAGCCTTTACGCCCTACTTCCAGAAAGAAAAACTGGGCCTGAGACTTATATCTGTGAAAGGAAACCGTGTTCAAAGTCTAGCCATGTTTTCATTTCATTGATGTCCCTTAATGCCATCCATAACTTCTTATTCAGAATAGCGTTTTAGATAGTGCTCAAAGTTGTCTTAAGCATCCATCGTCACCTCTTGTCATATAACATATGTGTTGCCAACACATGCATATTTAATAAGCAACCCGTGGAGAGGTTCAGAGGAAATCTGCTTGGCTCGATTTATCCCCAAAGCTACGTGTGAGATCTTGATCTTTAGATAAGGTCCGAGCATGTGGGAAGTGGTCTTTTTTTTCCAGCTTATCAGATAATACTTCACAGTAGCATCAAGAAGAAAAGGAAAAGGGGTAAATATGGAGAACATTATTGGCCATTGCTCATATATGAATATATTTGAGTTTATAATTCATTGAACAAACACAGGACTGCACAGACTGCAGTGGCAAAGAGTACCTGACATTCTCCAAACACAAACACACATCAAGCATCCACAATGGATAGCATGCCCACATAGAAAACCGCATAAGAAAGAGGCCTCTGGGTATGTAGCTTTCGAAACATACACATGGCCCTCAATTCAAATTCCAGTGCTGCAGATGAAAAAGCCAGAGGAAAAAGAGAAGAAAAAGCAAAAGAGACAGAAGGAGGAAGAGGAGGAGGAAAAAGGAGGAGGAGGAGGTAGTATGTGATATTCCTAGCTACAAGAGGTAGGGGGTAGAACTGGGAAAATTGTAGTCTAACACAAAAAAAAAAATAGAAGTGTGAGAATCTACCTGAAAAAGAAAACAAAGAAAAATGGCTGGGAGTGTACTCAAGTACTAGAACATTGGCTTCAAAAGTGTAAGGTCCTGAGTTCAAATCTCAAAACCATCCAAAATAATTTGACGGTATACACCTCCTGAAAGAAAAGCAAACAAGAAAATCAAGTACATTTAACTATTTCTTCCATTTGCCTTCAAAATAGCATTCATCACTGGATGCTATGTTAAAAAGATAATCTCATCTCATACAGGGCAACCTCAAGGAATCTAAGCAAACAAGGCTGTGTGCATCACAGATCTAGAATTAAAAGCCAACAGTAACTCTACACAGAATGTTGAAGAAGGGATAACAAGGCAATGACCCTTCCCCATGAGTTCCTGGGAGTCTTGTTTGTCAGGGCACTGTGAGCAGCCAAAATTACCTTAGGCTTTATTTTTATTCAGACTGATTTTAGTGGTTAATAATGCGCTATGTACTTGAACTTGGTTCTATCCTTTTCTAGCTGGACAAGTGTTTCCCCAGCATTACTTTTCTCAACTTGTATATATGTGTAATAACAAATTCCCACCTGACATATAGTATACTGTCAGTAAGTGGGAGTGTCACTAACATCTTCAGACATCTCATCCCCTGCCTGTTTGTGCAATCTAAATGATCTCCTGAAATAGTCAACACATAAAATTTGCAAACTTTCCTTTTTGATAATTAAGACATCTGCAACATGAAACTAGCAAGCCAGAGAGTATATTTAAATCAGAGATGAAAATTACATTTATAAACTTGATGAAAAACATTCTGAATTGCCTCTTAGGTACTTTAGTAGAAGCAAAATACTACATTGGGTGTAAGTTTCTCTCATCTATGTAAGGCAAAATATACTTACTTCTTTAGGCTGTAGTATATTCAGAAAGGTTTACTGTGTTGCTGAGAGACTGTTAAAATAACACACTAAATCTATGGCAGAGAAGTAAACCAGAACACAACATCCATCCAGGGCTTCAATTCCTGAAGAAAATCTATGGGAAAAGTCCAAGAATCAAAAAGTAACAGCATAAGAAGTTCAACCATTTTCTTTCTGTTGTTTTTGTTTTGTGAGTACCATGTCTTGAACTCAGTGTCTCTCCCATTCCCTCATTTGCTCACAGCTGGCTCTCTACCACTTGAACCATGCCTCCAAGCCAGGAATTATGCTGGATAATCAGAAACAGCCTTACACACATTTCTTCTCAAGATGACTTCCAACCAAGCTCCTCAAATCTTAGCTGTTTGAGTGGCTACAATTATTGACATGAGCCATCAACACCTAACTAAAGTAGGTATTTTTGCATTATGCTTATCATTGTTGTTTATACACACACACACACACACACACACACACACATACACACACAAACAGAGGGTTTACAATTGCATAAGCCATGTCAGGAGTGCATTTCTTTTGGGATAATGTTACCCTTTCCTTCCCTCCCTCCCTCCCTTCCTCCCTCCTTCTCTCTCTCTCTCTCTCCCCCCCCAATTGTCCCTTCCTGTCTCCATCCATAAGTTGTATAGTTCATTTTCAACATAGTGTTTAAAGAGTACCACTGCTGCATTTGCTCACCTTTTGTCCCTCCAGGTTTGTGCCCCACAAGGAGGTGTATTTTCTTCATTTTTATAAACTGTTTCTTTAAAAGGACTCAATGATTCAAGAAAATGACTCAGAAATATCTCTTTGGGCAACTATATGTTGCTAGATTGCATATCTGTATAAATACTTTATATAAATGATTAATGGAAGATTTAATAGTAATTATGAGAAGAAACTCAATAATGAAATCACGTTATAAACTTAGTGTTCTCACGCTGTCCAATGGATCGTCGTCAGTATTTCTGACTCATACAAGTATTTGAATGCTTCAAAATACATCCAGTAGTTGTTTTGTAAAATCCATTTCAGACAACTTCAACGTTCTTGCTAAAAATTCACTTCAAATATGAAAGAAAAAATGCAACTGATACACTCAACAGATTTGGCGAGTTGAAAATCAGAAAGTTTGCGTTTCCTACGGTTTAAATAAAATTTAGGGACCACAATAGGGAATTTTTCACCTTATCTAACCCAAACAAGAGGACAAAGGGGTAGATGGTCCAGTCAACACTGACTGCCCTATAAGATTAAAAAGAAGTCTCTTTGTTGCAATTTTCTCATCACTTGTAAGTGATAGAGTACCACAAGACAGGCTTGTGGCAGGAGCAATACATTTTCTTTGAGGCAGTAAAATCATCAACAAGATGTGCGATCTGTGTGGCTCTGCTTGAATATGAAAGCAATTTTCCAAAGCCCTGTAGCTTAATTCCATTGTTTTCATCAAGAACGAATGTTCTAGATCACAATTTTCAGGGACTGATTAGAAAGGACACGGCCCGAAAAATTAATGAGTCAGATCCTCCAAATAATTACTGGCTAAAGTTTCAAATACCATCAGCTGCAATATTTGAATTTCTTACAAAAGAGATTAAACGCAATCAATACAGCTGTGTGTATTCATCTGCACAACCTCTTTGCATCCTTTTATGAAGTTAGAGTAAAAAGAGCAAGATTAGTACAAAACAAAACAAAAACAAGAAAGACTTTAAAGAGAGGTATAGAACGTATAATAATTAATGCATACAAATACGCTTATATAAATAATATATCCACTAGAATAACACTAAATTATTTTTGATGATTTCAATATTTAGAAATGAAATAATTCCACTGAGAATGTAACTAGCATCTAACATACAGGTTAATAAGTGACTGTACCATGCTTCCCAAATAATTACTAGACAAAATTTCAGTCATTTGGGTTTTTTTTCAAAAATTTCCCGCTTATTCTATTAATTTCAACACATTTGCTTGAGACTAAGTTTCCAAGTCTAAGACAAATCCAAGTTGAATAATATTAACATGTCACCTGTGCCTATCTAATCCAGAATGACCAAAGGCAATAATTATTATTTATATTTCTAGACAGCTTCAATGAATAGTTTTTCAGCCAGGATTTCCTTGCACCGGAATATGCTTAGAACTACAGGGAGGGACATTTATGTGTGAAGAAATAAGCATGCTGTCAGGTGTTAATTGTTCTCCATGCACTTCTGTGCATCTTTGTGCAATTAGTTAAGTTAATGCTTTAAAGATTTTTTTTCAACCCTTTGGAGAATCTTTTCCCTGGTTAGTACCACAGGGGGTAGTAATGATCTCAAATCAGGGCTTGATGATGCTTATTTTATGACATGCATAAGTATGTGTACTTAGGAAATTGGCAGGAGTGCTTGAATGGTTGTTTTAGACACACAGAGGATAACAAACGACAGGAAGCTAAAAAGATTATGGCACACAGGGGAAAAGAAGAGCAGAGTATTGATGGCCTGACAACTTTAACTTGAACACATTGGAAGATACAGGAGAATTCGGTGGAATTCTCAGTAAGAGCATGCTTCAATTAGTTGCTTCTTTTGAAGCAATTATAAGAAAGATATGCTTATTTCAACCCTTAAGCCTTGACCTACAATTCTCCCAGCTCTACTTCCCAAGTGGCTGGGCTTTATAAATATGAGCCATTGCATGCCACATAGGATATTATTATTCAGTAGCAAGGTTCCATAGTTCATTTATTCAGTGATAATTTTGAAGGTCTTGAAGAAGCTCATTAAATATATCAAATATTATAAAAATCTGCAGATGGAGAGGAAAAACAGTGTAGAAGATTAAATTTAGTATGGGTAGACTAAGCATTCTTAAGGAGGTAATTATTTAATCAGTACACAAGTTTTATCTTGCCTTTTAGAGATTTGATTTCTGACCTTTTAAAAATCAATATGAAAGAAATGAAATTATTTATTGGGTATTCCTAGCTTTTAAGGTCTTGCTTATCTATAAAATCCCGATAAGGAGATGCATACAACTTGATTTTGTGATCTAATATCCTACATTTGATCATCTTACTTACCTAAGTAATAAGCCACAATGGTGACACTCAAATGATATTTATGGTTATTCAAGACAAGTAAAACTTCATTAAATTCTCTCTCCCTAAAAATGCTTATCAAAAAAAAATGACAGTAGGTTACCCTGGTGACACTGAACCCTAAAACAAAACTGGAAAAGATGGAAGCCTAACAATAAACAAACAAACAAATAAACAAATGAGAAACAACAGTAAAAGTAAAGTTGACCTAAACTCCCTTTTTATATTTAATTTCTTTAAACATAGATGAAATAACTAATTTGTACATATATACTCTATATATAATTCTGTATCTTGAATATGCATTTATCTAATTTGGGGAAGGGAAGGGGAATAACAAAATGGTGAGACAAAGGACAAAGGGTGTACCAAATCCAACAGTGATATTCACAAGACACTATGTTGGGGGGAAGGGAAAGTAAGATAAAAACGAGGAGAGGGTAACAATGTTCAACAAGAAATGTACTCATTACCTTATTTATGTAACTGTAACCTCTCTGTATATCATCTTGGCAATAAAATTAAATTTTAAAAAATGCCGGGTGCCAGTGGCTCACACCGGTAATTCTAGCTACTCAGAAGGCTGAGATCTGAGGATCGCAGTTCAAAGCCAGCCCAGGCAGGAAAGTCTGTGAGTCTCTTATCTCCAATAAACCACTAGAAAACCAGAAGTGGCACTGTGGTTCAAGCTGTAGAGCGCTTGCCTTGAGCTGAAGAGCGCAGCGACAGCGCCCAGGCCCCAGAGTTCAAGTCCCACAACCCACAAAAATAAACATTTTTTTAAAGAAATAACTTATATACAAATATATACTCTCTATATAATTCTATACATTTCCAAGCATCACTATACATGTGCTTATATATGTGTGTGTATGCTTATATGTAATTGTCATACATCTCTCTATATATAGATACATAGAGAGATCTCTATCTCTCTCTATATAGGAGATATCGTTAAGAAAGGAAGAGAGTTTCCCCTATCTTATTCTTCTGTATTCCTTGACATCAAACACTTCACCACAAATAATCCACCCTATAAACAAAGCCTATGCACCTTTTTCTGTATGCTCCCGTAATTCTATGTCATTATGCACAGTCACAGATTGGGGATTGTCTTCATTTTTTAAGAAATGATGGCACAATGCATTGCCTCTCCACATCCTGAAGTTGACGCTAAAGTACCTTTGTGGGAATTCTTCCAAATTGTGTGACTTGGCTTTAACTCATGACTTTAAAGCTATGTGATAATCCTAACTCAGCCACAGCCTCTACTACAAGAATGCACATCCTCTCAGCCATTACCTCCCCCCTCATGGGCTTTCATTTCCTCTTTACCTTTTTGTCTGCTAAAAAAAAAGACAATAAACAACGTTAGTGTTTAGAAATATAAGACCTCTAAATGCTTTTGTTTCTAAGCTTTAAATTCCCAGGAGTAAGGTAAATGGCAAAAGACATTACCAGGAATGTTGTAAGACTTTACATTTCTATTTCAACATGTTAATAGGCTTTTCCCACAGTAAGGTTATAGTTCTTCTTAATTTTAGCTACGTGCATATGTTATTTATTGCATTGGTTAAGACTGTAGCCACTACAAATTATCAAAGAAAACTACTAGACTGATGGGCCGAAAAAGGAAATAGATGTGTTCACCCACTTATCCACTACTGTATTATCAAGATTCTATTCTCTATCTTCTTCTCCCAGGTCCCTCTCCACTAGGACCTCCCTCTCAGATGGGCTTCACATCACAGAATGGCGACCGGCAATGTCTCCCACGGCTTTCTTCAGTTAACCAAATAGAGAAGAAGCATAGTCATTGTCAGCACACTCTCCACAGTAATCCTGAGACATACTTCTACTGGGTCAACTTCACATTTCTTGAGCGTAACACTATGTGGTTGGGAAAATGTCACACCTTGCTTGACTTAGATCACATATTTTACTGTAGATCTACAGATGGATCCTGAGAAAAGGGAGGGACAGATTCCCAAAAACATCAGAGTTGATGCTAAAAGAACTAACAAATAGCCACTGTTCCTTTCTTTTTCTCTCGTCTCTTTTCTTTTCACTTCGCTCCTCCTCCTTCTCTTCTCTGTCTCTCTACCTGTGTCTATTTCTCTCTATCTCTCTGTGTCTTGTCTCTGTCTCTCAGTGTCTCTCGGTCTGTCTGTCTCTCTCTCTCTCTCTCTCTAGTAGGCAGGGTAGTATAAAGAGTCTTTAAAAATGGAGTTATAAACTACGAACTCTAAGTCCTATCTGAGGTCAGAGTTTCTCTATGTGGCCCAGGCTGTCTTTGAACTTAAGAACCATCTGCCTCAGTCTTCCAAGTGCTAGGGTTAATTACAAACATGTACTACCATGACAAACACTGCAATGTTCTTCAGACGTAAACTGCCATTGTATCTTATTCACATAGCAATTGTTGCCCATGAATACATTCATCCTAAAAACACTAAGGTATACCCCCATTAAACAACTTTAAATGTCAAAATTACTTCCAATTTTCAATGCACCATCTTGATTTTAAAAAATTCTCTATAATGACAATTGTGTAGTCATATGTTGTTACTACTTCGGTGTTTTCATAGGGGCCTCTATTGTCATAATGCAGTATATTCCAACATACCTAGGGACTTTGAGAGATGAAAAGCTACTGAGTTTTAATTACTTAACCTTTACTTAATGCCTTGTTTATTTCTTCTTTCATTTAACTTCTTTTTGAGATGACTGTACCTATTTCTAGCTTTTATTACTCCATTTTTCCCATCCTTGAATAAGAAAAGTTATCTGGGAAATGCTGGCTCTCACATCTGGCTCTGTGACAAACTAAGGAGTCTCATCAGAATAGTATACTAACTTCAGAATAGAGTGAACGGAACTGATCCCAATTTTGCTCAGACCATATGGACTCTTATAGCTTACCGCCTTGAAAAATATTATTTGGGGTAATTCAGCATTTTATAGTTCACCCTCTGATCCTTAGCGCTCTCAAAGATATTTGAAGTTTGCAGGTAACTAAATTCAGAATAAGTATATTTCATTGTATACAAATATACAGGTCATAGAACCTGAATTCTCCTCCCTCTCCCCCAAAAAATGCTTTCCAGCGGAGTTGTGGATGAAGGGAATTCATTCCTATTTGGCTTTCAGCCTTTAGCCTGGTAAAGACTGAACACAGGTCTAGATGCTCGCACTTGTCTTTGTCCTTCTCAGCCTCCAGAAGTGTGAAGGAAAATAAAAAAACTTCTGCTCATTATGATTCACTCAGTTTCCATTCTTTAGTAATAGCCAAAATGGACTCAATAGGATAAAAGGTGTTTTAATGAATGCACATAAATATATACATACGTGGGCTCACCCGTACATACAGATAAATAGAATGGTCAGCAGAATCACTCAAGGTGGTTTCAACTTCATTCACTCAAGTTTTTTCTTATATTCTATTATATTTGTTGTTCATAAGCTGCTATTTCCCTCCCTCACTTTAAGGAGTATGTTTCTTAACGTGGAGAAATGTTTTCTCCCTTAATTTGGAGGAAAACGTATGACTTTCTATTGTCTTGTCTAATTTTCTACTCGTTACCCTAATGCCAATTTTTATTTTGTCCAGTTATCCAGCTTAGAAGAAGAAGCAACCAGCAATGCTAAAACAAACAATAGCAGGCATGGAAGGAAAAAACAAAATGTCCCATACTCTAATACAGTTACCAATGGTGCTTATATGATAAATAACTTAATACTCAGAATCTCCCCCCAATTTTTCTTTACTAAGTATCTCCTCTTTTTCTTGGCTCCAATTCTCTTCTTCTTTCCATGCTGCATCCCAACTTAGGCAATTAGACACAACTTCCTTTTACCCCTGTAGATCCTGTTACATGTTTGCCTTCTTACTATATTATGTTCTGCAGCTAAACATCAAAACAAAAAGTGCAATGTTTGGAATAGTCCTCAGTTAAATACCTGGTTTCAGCACTATGGAGCTACATGACCTTGGATGATATAATAGCCTTCCCTGTGCACACCCAGGGGTGCCTATGTGTAAAATAGCAACAATAATAGCATTGATGTGACAGTCTAGTCTCAGTAAGCATCAGCTGGCATTATTTGTTCATATTTAGCTTTTTTATTTTTGAGGGATAATCATTATAATTAACCCTTTCTGGGGGAAAACAACAAAAAGATAGTAATAGTATATAATACAGAACAATTTAACTCATCTTTTGTTTTTTTTTCTGTTTTACATAAAGCATAAAGCAGAGACCATACTTTCCATTGGATTAACATGCAACTTTAAAAGGTAGATGCATAACAAACATGGAAATTTGCCACTAAAATATTGTCATTTCTTCCCTCAAATCACTTTGATACTACTCCATTTAGTTTTTTAATCAATGGTCAACAACAGTACCTTGTACCACAGTGCCTAATACATGATATTACATACATAAATAGTTAATGGACTGCTAGAGAAACTACAAGGCTATTTTCTTACATGCTTATAGAAATATGCATCCATATTTATTTTCTCGGAAACAGGAAGTACTAGCCTTAAACATTGTTGGAATAAGAATCAGAAGGTTGAAATGAAATGAAACTGTATATACTTGGGTCTAGAAGAACTCATCATCATTCCTGAATATTGTTCCCTGAAATCATATATTCTTGTTTGCTTGTAACAAGTATTTTTGCTTGTCAAAAATTAATATTATATATAAAGAAACTATATTTTTTAAAAATAGGACCATTAGGAGGGAAAATAATGTTTAATGTTTAGGAAAAGTTAGTGGAACCTTTTTTTTTTCTTATTAAAAAGACATTCCCATTCTGAATTGAGCGTTGTTCAGCTTTTAAGTAATGCCATGTCGAGTTACCTGGGGAATCCTTTCCACAACACTGACCCTGGGTTATCTTTAGGATACCTCTTCTCCCTGCATCTTCCTGCATTCTATATTGACTCTTCCCTCATAGCCAGACTGCCCCAGCCCTCAAAATCAATACTGCGATTTTTTTTCATAAAAAGGGAAAAAAGTCAAACAAAAGGCAAATGGAGATTATATTGCAAGGTAAGCACCAAAGCATTGCCTTTACCTTCCAATCCTCTTATTAATACCCATGTCATGACTCTTGTCAAGTAAAAGGTTAGTGTCACCATCCTCAATCAGTGTTTCTTCATTCCCTTTCATTAGGAGCCATGTTTTCCTGACAAAGGATAACAAATGGTCACGGCTGTTCCCTAATGTGCTTTTGACTAAGGATCCTGCACTATTTCTCTGGGAAGCAATTGCAATTATTTGTCATTTTAATATGACTTGGCAAGGAGGTCTGAAAAACACGGCTATTATTCATCAATATGTATATTTTGTTCTTATATTAATATTCGAATATCATTATTACTCGTCTCACATTGTATGAGCAAGAAGATAAAATTATACCATGTAAAAAATGCATTACATTTTCTTCAGCTGCACTCAGATAGCAAAAGTAAAGGTAATTTAAGAGTTTGCACCATTTAGATGCTAAATGCTACCATTTATTATTATTAGTGAAGAAATACTCTTTACTTTTGCACTAATGCAAAATGTATCAATATTTTCTAATTGGAAGTGATATAGTTAATATTAAAACTAAAGCCTTTTAAAGTGTTTCTTTCCATCCATTTATATCCTGAAATGGTCTAGTGTCTATTTTTCCTATCATATTAACATAATGAAGTATGATTTTGATTTTAGAGTGTAATTATTTAATTCTTTAGGTTTGCATTTGACAGGAAGGTTTTGCATGTAGGATTAATTTTGAAACCTTTGAAGTTCAGGAACTAGGTTTGTAAACAATAATTTATCAGCCAATCTTCTCTCTGTGGATATAGTTAAAATTTTATCATAATCATGATGAATCAAATTAAACCCTTAGCCAATTCTAAGTAGTTTTACATTGTTTTTATAATTTCATCCATCTTTTTTTTCAATTCCAAACTAGAGCTAAATAAAATTCCAGTGTGTTGCAAATAAATACATGATTTTTTAAAAACTGCTGTCTGCTAAGAAAATGGAAGAGAAGGTGAGATTATTTAAAACCTATTTCTCAGAATTTGGAGCATATCTCTTTGGGTCTTTCTCTCTGTTTCTCTCTCTCCTCCTCTCACCACATGCAGGCACACACACACACACATACACACACACACACACACACACAAACACATACACACACACAAACACACACACACACACACACACACACACACCAGTAAGAGCCAAGAGATGAAGGAAGGAAGGGTGATATTGACTAAGAAGCATTGTACTCATAACCTGATGCAGAAAGTTGTAAACTTTGTGCAATTTCATACCAGTAGCAACAATTACAATAATAATAGCACCAACTCCCACAAACAAGAACCAGGAGAAAAACCAATCAGGTATGTTTTCATGCTTCTAACATTAATAAGACCTGTATCTTCACATCTCAAAATGACATTAAACTTAACTGCGGAGCAACTATTTGCAAAGTGCCTCATAACTACCAGGATATTTTGTAAGCATCTAAAATGCAAAAGGCCCCATACTAAGGCAGGTGATGGATAGAGTTTGGCCAACTTCTATGCATCCTCAAAGCACCTTGCTTATTTCCAGGTGCAAAATAGTTGGCTTTCCATTAATGGCTCTAATTATCTTCATAAATTATGCCTTCCCCAACTTGACACTGCTGTTTTTACACAATTGCAGACTTTTAAAATCTTTCTGCTTTTCTCCTTGCTCCCAATTTTTACTGTAAACTTGGCTAAATGCAGACACTAACCATACTACAGCCTAAGTGCTGTCTACACATTTCCACCACCAGATTTATTTTTAAACTCAGTTTCCCACAAAGTCTCAGGAGATGGATAAAATGTAGACAATTTCATGGCCAGGATAGTAATAAATATGATAGCCTCTAGTCCCCTTGCCAATTGAGTCCTTATTTCCCTATGAAACCTCATGAGAACAAGGTTTACTGCTCTTGTACCTGTTGACATTCGGGTTTTCTGAGCCCTGACTAGAATTACCCACTAATGCTCATATCACTGTAGGGTTTCTTAAGCCCACATCTAAAACCACTTTGAAATTCTTCCCACATACCATTTCCAAAGGCTCAAGAACTACACAATCCTTTCAAGTTACAGCAACAACAACCCACATTTCGGGCGCCAGTTTTTTATGTTATCAGTCTTATCATCACTATGACAAAATACCTGCCCCAAATCATTTATTATTATTATGATGGCCCATGGCTTCAGAGATTTCATTCCATTAATGTGTAGTCCCACTACTTTGGAACCTGTGATGAATCTAAAGGAAATGGTGAGGATATATACAGGAAAAGGCATTGTTGTCTTCATGGTGGACAAGAAACATAGAGAATTAAAGAGGCCCAAGACAAGACACTGACCCCAAAGACAAGATATAGCCATCAAAGACCACCTTCCTCCATCCAGCCTCCACCTCCTGTTGCTTCAAATCTCCCAAAATGCAAAATGTATTTATGGAAAAATATAGTAACTGAGCTGGTGTCTGGAAGGGGAAATGGAGGTTGCATTTTGAAAGATGTCAATAAAACTTACTTTTTTTTCCTCTCTCCTTTTCTTTGACTTTGTTAAACATAAATGAATCTATGACTTTTTCCATAGAAATTTAGTAATTGAAAAAGTATTCATATTTTCCCAATGATTAAACTTCTAAGAAATTATCCTAATAAAATAAATTTAGCTACAGAGAAATATGTATGTTCAAAGGTCTTTGTGCCATTATTCTCTACAAAATAAGGTATTAGTTAAAATACAGATTATCTGTACAAGATATTGTTGAAAATTAAAGACTGAGGTTATAAAAATTTTTAAACATTATTAAAATTGTGTCTCAATGTATACTCCAAGTGGAGATATAAAAGTACAATAAATATGAACAGGTTTTTTTTTAAAAAGAATGTTCACATATGCATAAAACACTTTTGCTATGTGACAAGATTATGTGTGATTTTAATTTTCTTTCATTTATACATTTTTTGTATTGCCCAGATTTTCTACAATAAATGTACTACTTTTTAGAAAAACAGTCCCTTAAAAGGCACACTAAAATATTAATGAGAAGATTATTTTTTAATATGTAGAATTTTAATCTTTTATTTTTACAACTCAATGCTGAATTAAATTATGAGTTTTTCTTGAATTTATTAGGGGTTTCAATCTATGCTCAATAAACTCCTGGTTCTTCTTAGTGTTATTTTAAATACTGGCAGTTAATGTTTCTCAGTTCTAAGCTAAGCTTCATGAAAGTAAAGACTCTCCCAATTAAAAAAAATCACAGAACCTCTAGGAAATACAAGACATTAGCTCATTTTTAGGGTAAACTTTAATAACTTGCCTAGATTTAAAAAAATAGGTCACTAGTCAAAAGTCTTAAACTTGTGCCAAACTGAAGCACAAATATGTTCCAAAGGTCATGAAAATGTACGCCATTCTATTTATTTTCAATATTCAGGAAATGTCTTGATATTCAACTACTAGATCATTTCTTATTTATTGAAGGATGTTGTACATTAAGGGATGTTGGGTATTTGGTGGTTGCAAAATATCAATAACAGGGTTTAAAATCAGGGTCTCATTCTTGTACATCTTGCTTGCTCATAGTTGGTGCCTTACTACTTGGGCCATACCTTCACTAATAGCATTTTACTTGTTAATTAGTAATAAGAGTTTGTCAGATTTTCTGCTCAGGTTGGCCTTGAACCACAATATTCAGATCTCAACTTTCTGAATATGTGGGACTCCAGACATGAGCCATCAGTATCCAGAACTTCCTTTGATGTGGCACCAAAGGTATAAGCAATCAAAATAAAAATAGGTATATAACCCATTAAATCTTAAAACTTATGCATTCCAAAGGATCCAACCAAATACTGAAAACACAATCTAAAAATTGAACTTTTTAAAAAATCACTTGTCTGAACAACTGTCCAAAATTATTAACCAAAAGAGAAATTTAGATCAAACCCTATAATGAGATCCCATTTCATGCACAACTGGATGGCTATAGCAAATTTTCAATAAAGATGATGAGTAGTGAAAAGGATGTGAAGAAGTCAGACTTCTTGTACACTGCTCGCCAGAATACAAAGTGATTTAAAACCAATAAACAGCCCAAACCAAGCACCAGTATCTCGTGCTTATAATTGTAGCTACCTGGGAAGCAAACAATGAGAGGATGGCAGTCTGAGGACAACTAGAACAGAAAAGTTCACAAGATCGCTTCTCAGCCAACAGCTAGGCCCAGTGGCATGCATCTCTCATCCTAACTCCCTGGGAGGCTGAGGTCAAAAGGATCATGATTTGAGACTTGAATAGGCAGAAAAGTCCATGAAACTTTATCTCAAGAGAAAGAAGCTTGGTAACTGCAGCTATCATTTCAGCTACAACAGGAAAACTTAAATAGACATATTGCAATCCAGACTCATACCTAGATAGAAAGAGAGATCCCATCTCAAAAAACAGCCAGCACAAAAATTATTGAAGGAGTGTCTCAATGGTAGATTATTGGCACCAGGCTAACCTGGCACTGAGTTCTAACCCCAATAGAGATTTTTTTTAAGGATAGGGGAAGAAGCCCACAGTAAAGCCACCAACACAACCATGTTCATTGTAGCACTATTTACCATGACCAAGATATGGCATCAGCCACAGATGCCTCTCAATGGATAAATGGATCAAGAAAATGCAGTATATATGCACAGTAGAACTCTATTCATCCATCAGAAAGAATAATATTGTACCATTCATAAGGAAATGGAAAGACTTGGAAAAAAAAATATATATATATATATTAAGAGAAGTAACCCAGATCCAGAGAAACAAATGGTTTCCTTCATTTTGGTAACTAGAATGTTCTTGTAAATCTGTAACTAAACAAATTGGGTGGTATGCAAGCAGTTCCAAGTGAATTAACTAAAGTATAATAGACTCTATGGAGAGTTCAGATAGTATAATTCTTTAGAAAGATTGTCAAAACCCAACAAAATAAATACCAGGAAATGGGTACTTGCAAGAGGGGATTAGAACCAAGGAGAAGGGGACAGACAAATGAAGGGAAAAAGGGATCAGAATGCAGTCAATAATTCATTGAGGAAAATAAGGGAACGGGTGGGTCAAAATGTTGAAGGGTTGACACAGATCAAGATGTACTGTGTACATACACTGCTTTATTAAATGGCAAAACAAATTCAAAACATAACCTAAAAATTAAAAAAAGTGAGGAAAGGGATGGGGTAGGAAAGGTGGATGAGAATGTGAAAAGGCTGACATAGATCAAGATGCATTATATTCACAAACTGCTTTGTTTGAATGGCAACTCCTTTGTACACCTACATAAAGATAATAAAAATATTCAAGAAATAAAACTTCAGCATTTCCTCAAAAAGCTATGCACAAAGTAATCATAAGCTCAGAAATTCTACTTTGAGGAACTTACCCAGGAAAACAAAAATATTCAGAAAAAATTAGACATAAATATTCATAGCATCAAATTCAAAAACAAAACAAAACTAAATCCCTGAAATAACCCAAATGTCCATCAATCAATGAATGGGTAAATTAAGTATGGTATATCCAGACAGTGGAATGATTTTAGGCAACAAAAATTCACTCTACAATCTGCAGGAACACAAAAAGCATTATGCTAAGTGGAAAAAAACAGTCACAAAGTACCACACAAGTAGGTTTGATTGCATATTTATGAAATATATAAAATAAGTAAAACTTACAAAACAAAGTAGGTTAGTGATTTCCTGAGGTTGGACTAGCTGAGGGAATTGATGTTCATATCTTAGGGCTTTGGGGTGTCTTTTGCAGATAAGGAAAATGTTGTAAACTTGATTGTGCTGTTCCACAACTCTGAATATGTTAAAGTGAGTCGTCTGTACATTTCTGTGAATTAATTACATGGAATATGAATCCTATGTAAATAAATCTGTTTTTTTAAAAGTAATAGGCAATTTCAAACATTCAAGATCTCAAGGATGATAGTAAACAAGGAGCTTTATTTAAAAAGAAAAAAGATCATAATGTAGAAGAAAAATCACAGCAAAGTTTATATAATCTTGGAGTGAAAAAAGTCTTTTCCAAAGTATACAACCTACAAAACAAAGAAAAATATGAAACAATTAATCACATATGTTAAACCAAAGTATAGCAGGTAGGTAGATTATAAATAAAAGTCAAAAGGCAATCAATGACAGAAAAAAAGCAAGTGGCCTTTATATATAAGTAGTTTCACTAACCTAATAGAAAGAACAATTATAAGAAACAGGCAAAAAGAAGAGACAACTCATAAAAATAAAGTATTGATCAATTAGAGAAAGAAAGTAGAAATCAAAATATCTGATTAAAAGAGTCATACAGCCTGACAACCCTGTGGTCTCGTTCTTTTAATCCCAGCTACTCAGGAGGCTGAGATCAGAGGATTAAAGTTTGAAGCCAGTTGAGGCAAAGAAAGTCTTTGAGGCTCTTATTTCAAATTAGCCAGCAAAAAAGTCTGAAGTGCACATGGGCCTCAAGTGGTAAAGCACCAGCTCTGAGTGAGTAAGTCAAGTGATATCAAGAGCCCATGATTCATGCCTGTAATTCTAGATACTCAGGAGGCAGAGATCTGGGGATTGCAATTCAAAGGCAGGAAAGTCCATTAGACTTATGTTTCCAATTAGCCACCAAAAGTCACACTGCCAGTGCTCACCAAAGGTTGCCACCCAACTGAGCCTTCCCATGCATCCCTGAGAAAGATGCCACTGGACACACACAGGAGTCTATACCCAGTCAGGCCCAAAGTCGCACCATTGCACATCTATAGGAATGCTGCTGGCCTACAGCATTAGGGTCACAGAATGAAGTCAGGGAAGGGCAATCTGCCACAGCTAGTTCCCAGAAACGATGAGGCACTTCCACATGAGAAGCCCCCAAGCACAGCGAGTTTTGCACCCAGACAACCCCTAAAGACCTCTGGGGCATCGCTACCCGTAGCAACACTCTGCATATAGTTGGCCCCCAAAAGCCCATCTGTGCTTTACCATGCTTTACCCCTAGCATTGGAGCTCTACACGCAGCTAAATCCCACCTGAACATCTTTATATGGGATTCATCCAACAGCACATAACGCCATCGTTAACGCCTAACTAGCACCAAAGCCTTCGTGGGTTCCTGTGTATAACACTCTCAGACACAACGCTGGAGACAGCACTCAGCTCGACTGCTTGATTCAAAAGCCTGACTATGCCTCTCCTCTCCAGGGAAAACCAATGGTACAGCAACCACAAGAAAACCAGAAAACCACAGCCCATTATCAGTGAACCTAATACCTAATCTACATGGCCGTTACAAAACCTGAACCCAAATGCTTGAATCACAGCAGAAGATGACAATATTCATGAACAATCAAGACAATATGCCACTCTCACAAACCAACAACTCAGAGGAGAACTCTAGTGAGAGCAAAGAAGAGAAGACTTAAAAGAACCACTGAAGCAATTATTAGAGAATTGGCTGAATAAATAAAGGAATGGATCTGAAAACAACAGAATTCAGGGAAGACTTGATGAAGAAAAAGCAGAAGATTCAAGACATTAACAAGAAGACAGAAATTTTACAAGCTTCATTGAAGGAAATGAAAGACTAAATTGATACCATGAGAACTGACATCAATGAAGAGCTAGAAAATATGAAAGGCTCTATCTCCCTATTGCAAAGCACAGTTGAAAGCATAGACAATAGAGTAAATAAAGTAGAAAACAGTATCAGAAGCAGAGAAATTAGAACAAAAATAACCAAAGGCATGGGGGGAAAAATCCTCAGAACATGGCAAATAACCACACCAGGCCATACTAAAGCTACCAGCACAATCATGTTCATTTCAGTATTATTTACCATAGCTAAGATATGAACCAACCCAGATGCCACTCAGTAGATGAATGGATTAAGAAAATGTGGTATATATACACAATAGAATTCTGTTTCCATCAGAAAGAATGACATGGCCCCATTTGTAAGGAAATGGAAAACCTTGAAAATGACATTAAGTAAGCCAGACCCAAAGAAACATAGGTTCCATTGGTTTCCTCATTTGTAATAATTAGTATATGTCTAGTATAGTTCTAGTAGAGGCTCACAATAGCTCAATAGCTATGTACATATGAACATTTAAAATGATACTAATCAAAATGAACTCCAAGATAAGGAAAGAAGAGTTTTTCTTTGTTGTTTTTAATGTACTGTGTGAAGTTATTTCTTTTTTCTTTCATTTTTTTCCTTTGATTTACCCTCTATTGTCACTGTACTTGATTTGGGTACCCTGTCCTTGTATATACATTTATCTGATTTGGGAAAGGGAAGGCAAACAACAAAATGGTGAGACAAAGGACAAAGGGTAAATCATTACAACAGCAATACTCACAAGACAATATGTTGGAAATGAACTTTACTACTTGGGGGGAGGGAGGGAGTTGGAGAGGGAAAGTGGGAGAAAAATGAGGGACGGTGTAACAATGTTTGACAAAAAATGTACAAAATGTACTCATGACCTTATGCATGCAACTGTAACCCTCTGTACATCATCTTGACAATAAAATTATATTTAAAAATAAATAAATAAATGAATAAAATCTGATACTCTCCAAAAAAAGAACATACCAAAGGGACATTCAAGAATGGGTAGAGTCAGCCGAAACATCAAATCTATATATACTCAGGATACGAGAGAGAAGAATTCAAAATTAAAGGCATGAAAACCTATTTAACAAAATAATAACAGAAAATTTCCCCAATCTTGAGAGAAAGATTGAGAGAGAGAGAGAGAGAATCTCACCTTCCAGAGGCACATAGAATTACTAGCAGCTAGAATCTAAGAAGAAATACTTCTAGACACATCATTATGAAGACTTTAGACTTAAGAAACAAGGAATTAATTTTAAATGCAGCAAAATCAAAGAATGAACTTTATTATAGTGGAAAGAAGATTAGAATTACTATAGATTTCTCCACACAAACTCTGAATGCATGGAGAATGTGGGGTGGTATAATTCAAGTTCTGAGTGACAATTGCCAACCTAATTGCAAAGCTAATAATCACAATTGATGGAGAAACTAAAATCTTTCAGAGCAAACAAAAATGAAATGAATTCACAAACACTAAGGCAATACTACAAAGGAGACTAAAGGGAAGCATACTATCTAAAGAAAACAAAGTCAAAGAAATGCAGCATTGAATAGAATCACTAGAAGACTAGTTTAGTAAACACAAGAAAAGGAAAGACACACTACAGAAAAATGAAGTGACAGGAAACATATTTCTCCACAATAACATTAAACATCAATGGGCTCAACACCCCAACCAAAAGACAGATCAGATTGGGTCAAAAAATAAGATCCAACCATTTGCTGTTTCCAAGAAACCCATTTCACAGTCAAAGATAAACACAAATTCTGAGTGAAGGAATAGAAAAAGACCTTTCAGGTAACTAGCTCCTGCAAGAAGGCTGGAGTATTTTCTGATAAAATAGACTTCTCATAAAATCAGTACAAAGAGACAATGAAGATCATTGTGTATAAAGAGAATGGTTCTAAAGAAGAAATCACAGTAGTTAATATACATGCACCAAACAATGGATTGTTTAAATACAACAAATACTTAGACTTACAGAACATAATAGACCCCAACACAACAATAGTGAGAGACTTTAACACTCTACTGTCACCAAAGGACTGATCAACCAAAAAAAAATCAGCAAAGAAGTCTCTGTATTAAATGACACCATAACCCAAATGGACTTAATAAACATCTACAGAGTATTTCACCCAATAGCTCACCTCAGCAGTTCGTGGAATCTTCTCCAAAGTTAATCATATCCCAGGACACACACAAGCCTGAACAAATGCAAAAGAGTCTAGATAATTCCTTGCATTCTATCTGAACACTATGGAATTAAAATAGATCTCAAACACAAAAGATACTACATATAAAACTTAAAACACATGGAGAGCAAACAACATACTGCTGAACAACACATGGATCACTTAAGAAATAAAGGAGGAAATCAGAAATTTCTTACAATTCAATGAAACACATCATATTGGAAAAAGCAATGTTGAGAGGTAAGTTCAAAGATGATATTGGGAAATGGAAAGACCTTCCATGTTCATGGATAGGTAGAATCAATATTATAAAAATGTCCATATTGCCAAAAATTACTTACAAATTTAACACGACCCCCATCTAAATTCCAATGAGGTTCTTTATGGAGATAGAGAAAACAATCCAAAACTTCACATGGAACAACAAAAAGACCTTGAATAGCCAAAGTTTTCCATGCAAAAAAAAAAGCAATGCTGGTGGTACCACAATCCAAGACTTCAAGTTCTACTACAAAGCTGTAATACCAAAACAGATTGGTATTGGCATAAAAATAGACCCAAAGATCAATGGAACAGACTAGAAGGCCCAAAAACAAAACTATATACTTATAATTATCTGGTATAAACAGTGGACAAAAGGCAGTTTGGAAAACTGGGCATCCACATACAGAAAATTAAAAGTGGATCCCTTTCTATCACCATGCACTAATATCAACTCAAAGTGTATCAAGGACCTTAACATCAGACCCAAAACTAAAATTACTGCAAGAAGGAATAGGAGAAACACTGCAACTCATAGGCATAGGCAGAAATTCTTTTGGAAAGGTCCCAGGGACACAGCAGATAGGAGAGAGAGATGACAAATAAGATTATATCAAAATAAAAAGTTTCTGCACAGCAAAGGACACAGTTACTAAACTAGAAAGACAGTGAACAGACTGGGAGAAGATCTTTACCAGTGATACATCAGACAAAGGCCTAAAATCCAAACTACTCACAAAGAGCTCAAGAAACTAATCCTTCCCAAAGCTAATTAAACCAATCACTAAGTGGGCAAAGGAGTTAAGGAGAGGCTTCTCAGAAGAAGTAAGAAAGGCAATGAAACATATGAGGAAATGTTCATTATCTCTGGCCATAAAGTAAATACAAATCAAAACAACTCTGAGATTCCATCTCATCCCAGGTAAGCTGGCCAACATCATAGATTCAAACGATAACACATGTTGTCAAGAATATGGAGAAAAGGAATCCTATTGTACTGTTGGTGGGAATGTAAACTAGTACAACCACTCTGGATAACAGTCTGGAGGTTCCTCAAAAAAACTAAACATAGATCTTACATACAAGTTAGCCATACCACTCCTGGGAATCTACCCAGAATATCACAAACCAGGATATCTAACAGACAATTGCACATCCATGTTCATTACTGCACTAATCACAATAGCCAAGTTATTGAAACAGCCCAGATGCCCAACAAGAGATGATTGGATCAAAACAATGCAGTATCTACACACTGGAATTTCACATAGTCATTACAAAGAATAACACCATGTTATCTGCATGGAAATGAATGGACCTAGAACAAACCATGCTAAGTGAGGTAAGCCAAGCTCATAAAACAAATAAATGGTGCATGTTTTCTCTCATATAGGGAAGCTAGATCTAACATACACTAGGATTTGATAAATTATACAGCAGTCTAGGCATTCACACACAGTGAGACTAAAAGATACTCATAGAGGAGAAATGCAAAAGTCCAATGCCTACTTCTCTTATCATAAAAAAATCAATACTTATCACAACATAAAAAAAGATACCTTGGATTGGATGATGAACTCTGTTAGATAATAGCACTCAGATACCTGGGAGAATGAGTTTAGTAATTTGAAGTTAATTTAGGGCTACTATGTTTGCAGAAATAGGCTAACCTATAATTTAAAAAAACCTCATTGACCATTTTCTCTTGATATAATCTAACTGAAGTTCTTCAGATACTTTAAGTTCCTTTAAGTGTCTTCCTTTAAATCCTTGCTTACATCCTGGCCCAGGGATTATAGAGCCAAATTTACCAACTGTCGTGGCATTGCAAGAGAATTCTGCTGTGCTATGAGCACTTCACAAGACTAGACACATTTCCTCAACTTTTCAGAAGAGACCAAATTGTGGCTTCAACTCTGGCCAAGTAAATAATTTTTAACCTATACATAATAAAGGAAAGGTTTGTACATTCAAATAAATGCTGTTAGGGAGACCAGCTAAGGAAACTAAATACAAATAATATGTAATGTAGAGGACAAATCACAGGGGGCAATTCTGGAGCTTAAAATATTGAGTTGTCCATATTTGCTTCTTTATCATTTAAGTGGCATTGAAGGCAATGCCTTAAGGAGATTCCACTGTTAAATATCATCAAAAGTCAGCATTAGTTATGTGCTCTCACTTCACAGCTGATCGTTTCCAGGAGGTCAAAGGGAAAGAGCTACAAAGGAACTTTTATTTTCAGTTTTATTTATTTTATTAAATTTTCAAAAGTTCAATGCCATAAAAGAATTTTACCACCTAAATGTCCTTTGCACCTCATTAATGAAATGCAAAATAATCTCACTTTCACTTTACTGGAATTGTTCCTTGTGAAAATCATCAACTCCTGGCTATCTTTCAGGTTCTTCTTGTTATGACACAAAGAAATAATGCTTTATTTCTGCAAGCAGTTGATTAAGTTCCTTACTACACTGACAAATAAGTTTTAATGTGTCTGTAATAAAATACACATGTCAGTTTGTTTTTCCATATATGTAGTTTCTATAAAGACTAACATTGAATTCTGCAATCTTAATGACAAACCAATGGACATCAAGTTCCTACAAGATATTACACTAAGGCATGTTTTGTATTATTAAGTATTTTAGTTTTAGGTCACATGGTTTTTGGAACCATACAGTAACATAAGTTAAGAATTAAGTTAAAATAGAAGTGAAATTGCGATAAAGAAACTCGATATCTATACAGTATTAGTGACAGAAATGAGTTCTTTTAGCACAATGAAGTCATATGACTCAATAAGAAAAACTAATATATCCAAATAGGATATCGACAAATATCAGAGCACAAACACATGGTTTATTGAAACAAGTGACCACATACTAAAGATTAACACCAAATAATCAAAAGAAATTTCAGTTAGTGAACAGAGAAAAGTTTCAATTTACATTAGAAAAGATTAAAAATTATAATATCCACTATTGTCAAAGATGAGAGGTACACCTGCAATTGTATACATAGGGTGTGGATTCAATATTCAAGACATGTATGTAACTATGCAGTAAGTAATAATGTTTTCTCCTAAGTATAGTTTAGAACTCGTTGACCAAACTTTCTCCCTCTCCTTTTCTCTGCCTCTGGTAAAAAGAAACATTATCTCTAATTCAAAGTATTGTGGTGACATGACTAAATTAACTTACAAAGCTATGCTCTACATTCCATTCTTAACAGTATCCAAACATGTTCTTACTTTCACAGTAACAAAAATCTATTTAAAAAAAATACGACTGAAGTTTTAATCAGTTACTTTTAACAATACTACGTCTTTGGTTACAGAAGATACCCATTCTCATATAGGTCTGCTTCCTAACAGACAGGAAGTAAATTAACAACTAAAACCATTTGTCTGATGTATTCTTCTTCCAAAAATTATGGTCATCTTCAGGAGTTTTCTCTTTTCTGATAACACAGTCATTTTTCAGGAAAAATAACAATATCATCTGACATGGGAGAAAATTAAAAATATTGACTAGACAGATAGAAGGATGGGGTACATAAGTTGATAGAGGGGTGAATGATTGAGTTAGTAGGTGTCTGGATGAGTGGATGAACTGTTAGATGAAAGAATGGAAAAGTAGTAGATTGGTGGAAGCATGAATGGATAAATGGGTTGATGGCTAAACAGAGGATAAAAAAATGAGGAAGGAAAGAAGGGAGGAAAGAAGGGGGTAGGGAGGAAGGAACAAGGAGGCAAGGATAGATGCATGGATGGATGCTGGAGGGAAAGATAGAATGAGGATGGATAGATAGATCAATGGATGGATAGATGGATGGATGAAAATGGATGGACTAAGGGGTAGGTGAGGCAAACAAGTTTCTTTAAAATTACTATGCTCATATCCTGAATCCACATCTTCTAATTCTGGCATCATAATCATTAAGTATGAGGGAGATGCTGACCAAAAAAAAAGACAGTAACAAAGCTGTAGTATTAATTTGTAATTTGTTGTAAAGACTGGTATTTTAACAGTTCCATTGTCTAAAACTGAGTGGACAAATATTTTTAAAATAAAAATTAATAACAGCTACACTTTGTTTAAAACACTAAAAAGCCTTTTGCGATAGATACATTTTAATACTGAATTTTAATTAAATAAGAACCAAACTAGATTTATATAAGTCTCTAAGCCAATTTTACAACTCAGTTCCTACTGTGCTTAAAGATATTATGACAGACTTCAAGTATTGAGGTAGATGTTTCATACATTAGAGGAATTTAAAGTTTACTTTAGAAAAAATATCCAAGCATCCTTTTGATACTCATGGGCATACTTTATTTGTCCTTGAAAAAAATACATCCAATGTACCTTTCAGAATGATTTATTAGGTGTTATTGTTACTGAGTTCAATATTGTTCAATACTGAACTAGTATACTGATTACCACCCTCCACTCTGTGTTCCTTCTATCATGTGTTTTTATTTACCTCCCCAGGCAAAAACATTTTAATTGGTTTAGAGAAGCTTGAACTCTCTTTTATCAATGACAAATTTTATCAAAATGGAACTAACCCAGAATCTGTAGTCCCAGAGCAGAAGAATTCATGATCCACTTAAGATTTCCAAGGTTTAAGACTTATAAACTGCCAGCAAAAATAAATAAATAAACAAAGCCTCCATATAAGCTAAGAATTTTTTACATACCTATAAATAAATACACACAAATATTTAAGAACTTCAAAAGTCACTTCCCAGTATCGATAGGGAATTGGTTCCAGGAACCCGTGTGAATACCAAAGTCTGCAGCTATTCTAGTACCTTCTATCAGAAGGTGTATTTTCTTGCTCCCTAAGCATATACTCCAACATACTTTCAAATACATCTAGATTATGTATAATGCCTAATACAAGTACTGTATGAATAATTGTAGGAGAGTAGGAATGGTGAAGGGGGTGACTCTGATCAAAATGCACTGTGTTCATAAACTGGTTTGTTAAATGGCATCTCCGTTGTACAACTACTTAAAGATAATAGAATTTTTAATAGCTAAATAAAATTGAAAACACAAAAGGAAAAAAAGAAATTAAAAAAATCTATGTTCAGTACAGAAGCAACTTTTAAAAAATATTCCAATTTTCAGGCATCTAAACCTGTGTGCATGCATAAAGATGTATATGGCATCCAAATATAATTTATAGAAATACTCCTATGTGACTTATGTGAGAATATCTACAAAAAAATCTTAAACATAGCAAAGTTATGTGGTTTATAATTCTAATTTAGGGAAAAATAAATGAAACTACTTAGCATTCCTCCATTTTATTTTGTTAATAGGTTTCTTGCCAAATTATCCTCACATTAAGTTTATGGAACACTGCAGTCAATTTTGGAATGATTTGTATTTATAGTAGATCCAGCTAATGATGTCAACTTAAGCAAATGGTACATTATTTTAATAGACCTATATTTCTTTAAGTATTCATTTCACAGTGTTCCATTATTTACAAACACAGCACATTGGGAGGAGGAATGTACTTGCTACACAAAAGTTGTATTTAATTGATTTAAGACTCATACAGATTTCTGCATTTGAAACACTGATGCTTAACTGATTTACACCAAGCAAATATTAATTGTAATTCTGGCCATAGTGTTGGATACCCACCTTCTCCCTGATACTTTTTCTTTTTAATTTAATTTTATTGTGGTAATAATAGTTAACAGGACCTCTCCAATAGTTAGCAGGACCTCTCCACCAATATCAATGTGTACACTAAAGTAAAGTATATAATGAGTAATAACAAGAGTTTAGCCAAATAGCCAAAATTTCTCCACTGTTGGTAAAAATGCAAAATGCTACAGACACAAAACACTGACATAGAGCTGCAATAGGATACAACAGTCTCAAACTCTGAACCTTGAGAAGAGATTCACATTCCTTTATTCCCTAGAGCCAAGACTTAACAAGAGTGTCTTTTTTTGTTGCTTGAGTATATGTGGGGGAGGGGGGCACACACGTGCACACACATGCGCATGCATGCTATACTGGGGCTTGAACTCAGAGCCTCATGAACTCACTCAGCTTTTTTGCTCAAAGCTGGTGCTCTAACACTTCAGCCCTGCCTCCACTAGCTTTTTTGCTAGTTGTTAGGAGGCATCCTAATCGTGATCCTCCAATCATGTTAACTTTTTTTAAACATACAATTAGACTAAAATCACAGTTCTACTATATCCACAAACATTTTTGAAGATTTTGTTTGCTTCTTTACATGTAGGGCTTCCTGTGGAATTGTGTTGACAAAATTGAGAAGGGTAGGCTTTTTGTTTTGCACATGAATGGAGTTTACACAATGTCCTGCCAGTTAACAAAGAGCAAGAGGGGGTGGAAAGATGTTGGGTTCTAATTTAGTGTTATTTGGAATCACACGTGAGCAATCTGCTGTGCGCAGCTGGAAGATATCCCTAGGAAGTTCAAAGATCTGACTCTTCCAGCACCTGTTTCAAAGCTCTAACTTGTTTACACTTCTCATAATAAGATGAAACTCAATGTTTTCAGAAAGCTAGGACATGGGTGTTCTAAACATATCCTGTTGGAATTAAATTTTCAGTCCTAAAAATAAAGCTTGCAGTCTTCGGATGAAAGAAAATTAAAACATTTTATTTTTAAAAATGTGACACTGAAAATCATAATCCAAAGTAATGATACCACTGTGAATAGGAACATCTTTGCTATCTACAGGAAGCATATATTATATTAAGATCAGATTTAAACTCATAGACTACAGAGATTCTTTGGCTCAGAAAAAGAAATACTAGTAGCAGACTTTTGTCATCTATAAAGTGCCCTGACTCCAGAGATAACTAATAATAAGGCCCTATGTTTGACATTTGATGACTGGTGGTGAAATTATCTATCTTAAATAATAAAGACCTGCCAAATATATCCACTAACAGGTGGGTCTAATAGAAACTTATCTAATGGGTCGCTCTATGTTTCTTAATCTTAAGCAAAACAGGCAGAACTGGGAGCAAACATCACTGGTCCCAACATTGGAACAGAATGGCTGTGTTTTCACCAGGATATCACTTATTGCAAGCAGAATCTTGCCTTTCTTTCAGGCTTAGTTGTCATCCTTCCATTTGGTGGTAGAAGAGATATTGAAGCACACTCGTGGTAAGATCTGGTCAACAAGAAGCAAAATGTACCTTACCTAAGCAACATTAGCTACGTCTATGCAACAAGTAGATAGAATGAATTACTCCAACAGACACCATGCTAGGATCTTAGAATATGAAGAAGAAGATGAATATTGTCCTTGCCCTCCAAGAACATAATATTCTCTGGTAGAAATGGCTCATTGCTAAGATGTACCCAACAGAACTTCAAGAGAAGGAAAAATACATCCATAAACTATGCTGAATTGGATCAAGGTTTTAAATGAATGCTTTTCTTAAGAAAATGCTTTTCTTAACTGAAAAAAAAATGTTTACCAAAATTAGAGTGACTATGAAAAGATAATAATAGTATTACTAGAAAGTCAGCACTCAATATGCAATAATATCAGTATAATTTCGATCAAAACTCCACATACTCTTTCCTAAAATTTGCAAAGGCTTAAAGATAAAATTAACATACCAAAATCTAATAGGATTTGTTCGGGAAATGCACGAAGACCTTAATATAATTTACCATAACGATCTATATGGAAGTGAAAAGGGATTTGTGAGAATCCTTCATACACTTAGGGTAAAAAGAAATTTTCTTGACTTCACTAAAAAATATAAATAGCAAATGCTATACAGTACTTTCCATATTTTGTCTACTGTTCCCTGTATGAAAATCAATACCTATCTTCTAACTTTATTTCAAGAATAAAATAAGTTAATACTCAAATATGGCACTAATATGTGCTTTATGTGTGGAAACACATAAAGCATAGTCACTTTTACTTAATTTTTATTTAAACAACTACATATATACATATATCTCTATACAATTTATAGTAAGGCTTGAAACATGACAAATAGACTTTTTGCATTTTAGAAGTAAAAACATTAAACAGCAACAAAACATTCTTAGCTTTCAAGTTATACCGAAACAGGTCATTGACCAGATTTGGTCCACCAACCAGTTTTCCAATCCTTTATCTAGAGCTCTATAACCAACAAAAAAATTTAGACAATGGATTCAGAGAACATTGAAGAGTAGGAAGCACCAAGAATCTTCAACTTTTCTTGATAACAATTGCACTGGCAGAATCTATCTGATGAGGCAATTTTGAATCTCTAGAGTGTACTGAAGACTTACAACTTCCAGGAAAGAGGCTTGGACAGTAGATTGTGGCCAATTTTTTATAATTTCAGCTCTGAACAGAAGAGTGGCTACCCATCCTCCACCTCAAGCACCATGGCAGAAAGCTAGCTGCCATGTGTTTTTAGAGTAACCTGCACATACATTGAGCAGGCCAAAATAAGCATAAAAAGATCTTATCCTCCCAATAGCACATATCTGTGTGACTAATGACTACCTCTGATGACAGAGAATCCAAGATACAGGTGTCCAGTGTGGTTGGACCTTCTCACAATGACGTGAACCCTTCCCCTTTTTATGGCTGACTTAGGGGGGATTTGAAAAGTGGGTGCCTATATATCCCCTTTCTCTGTTGTTATTGTTGTTGTTGTTGTTGTTGTTGTTGTTTTCATTTGGGGGCAAAAATATATTAAAGGCTAGGATAAACAACAACATATTTGGAGAAAATTAGGAAGTGCCCTCACGTATTGGTGGAAAGATGCAGACTGGGAAAAAAATAAAAGAAGTTTTGAGTGTACCAGACTGAACCTTCGCATGGAGACAACTATAACAGTTAAAAATATAATAAGTAAACAAGCATAAAAAAGCAAGCAAATGTGCTGGGCATAGCTATCACATTACTAGATCGAAATGTCAAGTTTTCAACCACAGGATTACAAAGTATATTAGGAGGCAATACTCTGTATATACTGGTCAGTGAGTTGGCTGGAGAGATGAAGGCTTCTTAACATCACTTAATGAGTACCAAGAGAGAATTAAAAACTCTCCCTTTCATTCATGGTTCTAGGCATCTTACCCTGCATTGTCCCAGGCTCCTGGCGCATACATTTTTCAAGTAGTCTACATTTCTTTTCCTCCCCCCTCCCCACTTGTCCCCTTTAGTTCCTCCTTGGTTTTAAGGCTACAAATAATACTGATTTCAGAGACTGTTAATGAGTGCAAAATGAGACATCCACACTGGGAAGGGGGAAATCACTTTATGTTGCTGAGTTCAATGTGTGCATCTCTGCAGGCCGAACTGGGGAAGAACTGGAAGCAGACACCCCTCCCAGGAAGAAAAAGACAGCTTCAGAGAGTCTCTGATTCTGAAATTTCTCTGAGACCCTCAAAGATTGCCAGAGCTCTCGAGGAATCTGGCAAAAGCCCAGGCAAAGCCCTCTCTGGAGGAAGATATCCTATGTTTGAAATAATTTCTATAAACAGTTCTGTAACTGCAATAACTAGCACCAACTAGACAATAGCTAAGCATCAAAAGTAGCATAATAACACAAAGAAACATGAGCAGGAATGTTGCAGAACATAATCAGCTCCAAAGAGCTCCAGCTATTGATGTTAACAGACAAAAATAAGAATGACTCAAACAAGCTAGTTGCATTTTCATTCGTACAAACCAGCCACAACGTGTTGTCTTAGGAGAGATCCAAGACTACAAAGAAAGTATGACAAAGAAGTAGGCATTTTCCATCTTCAAGTCCTTTTCTTAGGCACTGGCAAGAGCATCCAGGGAGGACGTGGTATGGTACATTCATGGCAATGTGCCACTGATGAAGAACCAGGATGGAAATGGAGAAGGAAGAATTGATATGTGGAACCACACGGCCCATAGCCTTCTCTAGGTAATGTGTCTCACAGACATCCTGGCATTTTAGGCTTTTCTCTGCACAATTCCAGATTGGTGACCTAAGGTTTTGAACTTTGTATGGCTCCCCAGGCCTTAAAGAGTAAGACAGGCTGTGCATAACAACCTGGAGAAATGCAAGATTCCCAAGATCATTTGGGAGCTAGAGTCATCCATGAACTAGGAAATTGGGGGTCCTTCTACCATTCAAACCCAAATATAGAATCATAAGCTTTACTCCTAAGAATGTCATGGTGTCCACTTGGGCTAAAGCTTCACAATAGCTGAAACTCTCTCTCTCTCTCTCTCTCTCTCTCTCTCTGTGTGTGTGTGTGTGTGTGTGTGTGTGTGTGTGTGTGTGTGTGTGTGTTCGTTGGTACTAGAGCTTCAACTCAGGACCTCAAGCGCTCCCTTAGCATTTTTGTTCATGGTTGGCGTTCTACCTCTGAGCCACACCTCCACTTTCAGTTTCTCGCTGGTTAATTAGAAACAAAATTTTCTCAGATTTGTCTTCCAGGCTGGAGCTTTGAACGACCATTCCACTCTCCTAAGATCTCAGCCTTCTGAGGATTGCAGGCATGAACCAACAGCACCCAGTGAGGCTATGTCTCTTTTACTCAGTGTGGTTCTTCACATTTATCAGAGTGCCTAGTACTGAGTTGAGACTCAACCAATGTTAGGTGCATGAAGATCATCGTAAAAGCTTTCAGATTAAGTTGGACACTCACCATATTTGGTGGTGGTTAAAATGAAATGTATGGAGGTTAAGTAACTTATACAGTCAGGAAAATAAATGACTAGAGTGGTACTCAATTCAATAATTAATAGCAGTAACTAATATCTGTATGCCACTCTGATACACTATGGACTATTCTAAGAATTTACATATATTAACTTTTAAGTCCAGTAGGATACTATTTAGTAGTTACTTGAGGATAGCCATATTACCCAGGTTCAGAGAATCTTGGTAATTTTATCCAACTCTTGTGACTACTAGAAAGGTGTAGAGCTGGAATTCAAATGCAGACATCCAGGCTACAGGTCCCAAGCTGTTAACCATCCTCCAACTCAGTGGAAAACCTTACAGATGCAATCTTAGATTTCCTGTCTCCAGATGTGCCATTTCAATGTATTTTCCCTTTCTAAAATGTAATTAGATCAACTGAGTCTTGACTCTGAATATTATCCTCTATGCAAAAGTCTCATCTTAATTTTTTAATTTGTTTCCATAAGGATTTTGTTAAAAGGTTAAACTCCTCACTCTTTTATAAATGTATGGGACTGTTTATGTATGGAATCCAAGTGTGATTTTTACCTTATCTTGTTGCCATTTAGGAAAAACTTACAATTCCTATCTGTAACAAAACCTGGCCCACTATGACATGATTTATTAAAATGATCACCCACCCTCATTGCCTGAGGTTTTCCTTTAAAGATGTGTTCATTTTCTGGATATACTCAGTTAATTTTTTACGATGAACTTCAGAGCTTTCAAACTTTAACCTTGTATACTTGCAAGGATGGCACATGGCATTTGTAATGATGTGGTAGCTTGGCTTTCTATCATTTTTGTACATGATCTAGTTATTTTTAAACTATTAGTTTCAATGTAGAGACTGCTGCCTAAATCGATTGTTTTTCCTGTTTGAAAGCCATTCAGCATGTTTGTCAGAAACAAAACATATGTGTTCTCTTCTATTTGTGCATATTTTAAAGGTATTTATTTGCTCTGTCAGCATGTCAATTTCATGTAGCAGATCTATGTCTCCTATCTGTGGTGTGCTAAAATCAATGTGCATAAAATCTTCTACTTTCAAATTTATTTAGACATCAATAATCTCTTTATTCAGATATTTGAAAATTGTTATCTATTTAAGTCCAATGCAGAGCATAATTTTTTACAGCACTAAAGCACCATTTACTCAAGTTTAAATTGAAGGTAGTAGACTAAGATAATATAGCATTTTTAAAAATTGCATTTTGCAGACAATCCACAATGCACCCACTTGGAAAAAAGTCTCTCTACATTATTTTTTTAAAGACTGTTGCAAGAGAAAAGCATTTCAGCACATCGAGAACTACATTCCCTTATGGGATGAAATATCCCATTAGTGCAATTTAGTTCCAAACTCTCATATGAAAGCAGCCCTGGGGTCAAAGGCAATGCAATCTGCCATACCCAGTTTGCCCACAATTGAGCGAATGCTGTGCTGGCCATCAAAGGTTTTCATGGGCTCATTGTATTCATCCAAGGCAGATTCTGAAGGCCAGGATCGCTTTAATTTCAATTGAAGAAAAAGAAACACAGGGCAAGTCCTGCCACAGTTGGCATTTGTCGGCTGCTTTGGGATTCTAGTCCAGCAGTATGAACATTCCCCATAGAAAGTACCTTCCCTATGATTAGCAACCATATTGTGCCCCTCTTCATCCATTCTCAGATTCACTCTCCTGCCTTTTGGCTTGGGAGGTCAACCGATAAGGACAACAGCGACAGTTTCTTCTGCTCTCTCCTTGGGTTTGCCCTTGCCAACAGCAAGATCAGGCTGTTGGGATAAAGAGGAGTTCAGTAGGGTCTCCTCAGAGTGCTCCTGTCTCTCCAGAAAATGCCCACATAATCATCTCTGTCCAATTTCCCCTCTTCCCAATGCTCCTGGAGTAGTCTCATTCCTTCTACTTGAACCCCAAATCACTGAACTACATCTTAGATTGTCTCCAATGCCTGGCCTCTTCGTTTATCTAGTCTCTTTATAAAATACCCCCAATTGACGAGTGAATTATCCTAATTTAATGTATCAAGAATGCGGTCAGGCTCTGATTAATAAAACGAATCAACAAGAACATGTTTCAAGCTCTCAAATATAACAAATCACACTTAGGAATTATGTTCAAATTCTTCCTTGAATCAGAAGTTTTGCTTGAATCTCTTTTGCCTATCAGACAAATATCTAAGAGTATTTTAACTAAAATGACTAAAGAATTTTGCACAACCTTGCCTTTGACCTTTACAGGACAATCTATATTACTTCACATAAACCTAACTTAAAAGATATCTTCAAGGCTGGTTATATAGCTCATTGGTAAAGAACTTGCCTAGCATGTGAAAGGTCCTAAATTCAATCCCTAGCACCACCATAAAAAGCTTTTTTCTATTCTTCATTGAGTACCTATTAATATGAGCCACTCTGGTAAGCAGTGGAGATATAAAAATAAGCAATCCCACCTCTAAGGAGTTCAGATGGTGTACATTAATAATTACAATGCTATTGTTATAGAGACAATAATGAATAAGAAAAGCAGCATATAACTCAGCAAAACTTTTCTACAGGTAAAGGGATTATTTTTACAAGTGGAAGAAATTTAGCCCATTTATACTTTGGAAGGCAGGAATAATTTTTTGGGGGGAAAGGCTATAGTATAACATTACTATGGAAACAAAACCACAATGCCATAAGCTGATTGTCTATTTTTATTTACAAAGAAACACCTAAGAGATGCCTCTTGTTGACTTGGATGATACAGAGTATTTTAAATTATTAAAATCAGTTCAAGCACTACAAACCAGAAGGGCTTCATCCCAACCTGAGGATTTATCATCACTCAGCCATCTGTGACCAATAGTCCCTGAAGAATTGCTCCAAATTTATTCTCCTAAGTTAAATCTATGATAGAAAAAAAAGAAAAGAAAAGAAAAGAAAAGCTGGCACTTTTTCAATAGGAGAACATCTGGATTCATTTTGAACAGGTAGAAACCAGTTACCAGATACCTTAAATTTTTAATGATTGTAAGGAATATATTATCCTGTTGCAAAGAAGCAGAAATAATTAAATAAATTTAACTAGAAGAAAAGTGGTTAGAATACCAAAGGTCTTCAGAATTACCCAATTTTGCAAGTCAGACTCTGAGAAGGGGTGTTCAAAAGATTATCGGTAGTCCCAAATTTTGTTTAAATTGACAGATTGATTGCTTTTAATATTTTTTTCTTGAAAATGTGTTTAAGCCGGGCACCAGTGGCTCCACCTATAATCCTAGCTACTCAAGGCTGAGATCTGAGGCTCATGGTTTGAAGCCAGGCCAGGCAGGAAAGTACATGAGACTCTTATCTCCAATTAACAGCCAGAAAACCAGAAGTGGTGCTGTGGCTCAAAGTGGTAGAGTGCTAGCCTTGAGCAAAAGATCACAAGGGAAGCACCCTTGTTCAAGACCCCCAACCACCACCACCACCACCAACAGAAATGTATTTCAAATTTGAACATCTATAAGATAGACACATATAGTTGACTAAAGGATGCAGTAGACCTCATTCTCAGAGAGTAAGCTACCAAAAAATAGACATGTTTTTATTTTCCTCCCTGAACGCAAGGAACTAGGAGAGGGGGAACAAGTAGAAGCACTAAAATAAAATGTCCACTTTCCCCATGGGTCCTTTTCACCTCCTCTGAATCATTCTAGATTCACATATAGGACCTCAATCTGAAATCTTCCATTTGTTTAATAACCACATGCAAAGGGGGAGGAAAGTGGGACTTAGGAACAGAAGAAGAGCAGCTCTATGAGACAAAGTATTAAGTCCCCATAAAGCCATCTGCAGAAAGGAAGGACTGGGTCGATAAGGTGGGAGGGGACAAAGGATTCAAAAAAACAAACAAATAGCAGGACCACAGGAAAATGATCCCACAAAAAAAAGTAAATCTTAACCAAGAACTAGTGGCTCATTCCTGTAATCCTAACTACTCAGGAGGCTGAGATCTGAGGATCATGGTTCAAAGCCAGCCCAGGCAGGAAAGGCAGTGAGACTCTTATCTCCCACTTAACCACCAGAAAATAGGAAGTGAAGCTGTGGCTCAAAGTGGTAGAGTGCTAGCCATGAGCACAAAAGCTCAGAAACAGCGCCCAGGCACTTAGTTCAAACCCCACGACCAACAACAACAAAAAAGTCAAACTTGAGCCCGTATAGCTCACCATCAAGGCAAGCTCTGAGGGTTACTGTTGCCACTAATAACTATGTACAGCTCTTCTTTTCTCAAAACTCCATGAAATGATCTGCATTTTGGTCATTCTGTGAGTTTCTGTATATTTTCTTAGCAAGAAATTATGGAAGAACTCTAGTAGGTGACATGTACAAACTTTTTTAGGTCTGTATTAGATACATACATCACAATATACCAAAAGTATACATGACCAAGGTACTTTCTAGAATTGGTGTGCCAATTTTCACCCTCACCAGTAGCTTATGAAGTGCTGCCAACATCGAGTGGATCACTACTTTTAAAGATGTTATGCGATAGTTGGAAATGTTGGTGTTTGTTGCTTGGTTGGGATCTTTTGATAGTACTGAGGTTTAAACCCAGTGCCTTTTACTTGCAGGGCAGGGGTGCTACTAATTGAGCTACTCCCACAGCCCTTTTGGCTTTATTTTATCTTCAGGTAGGGTCTCAGATCTTTGCATTACCCAACTTTGAATGTTCCAGGTTTGATTTGCAATAATCATACTTACAATTTAAATTAAGTATATAAATGCATTTATTTATATAGAATAGTACTTTATGGTACTTTTTCTTTCAAGTTTGGGCCAAGGCAAGAGAATGAATTTGTTTTAAATAGTGAATAGAACTGACACCATATATATATATACATATATATATATATATATATATAATTCACATCTTGTTTCAAAAAAAGTATGTTTTTGAAAATCTTTTTAAATTCTTTTTTATGGGGGATTCATACTCATTTTGCAAGAGATTTTTTTTAACAACTCAAAGACCTATTTTAAGACACATATATTTTTCAGTTTACTCTCCAATTTTTATTTTTAAGTCCTTGAATTTCTGCTTGGCATAAAGTTCCTTCTTACGACTATTTTGTCTTCTAGAGCTAATAAAAGTTCACTGTCTAGACAGTAATGTAATACAATTGCAAATGTTTTAAAGTAGGTATTTGATCCAAAAGTCCTAGCCCTACATCACATAGTAACTTAGTTTCCTAGGACATTTGGACCCTTGAATTAATGGAGAAAGCACTATGTATGAGCAGAGATGATGCTCTGAAGCACGGCTATATGAGCGACAAAGACTCTGAAATCATCACGTTTATGATCAGAGTTTCAAAGTTCAGCAAACCAAAAATACAAAATGTGCAGTTAACTATGAATTCTAGATTCAGAAGCTTGTCTGAATCAAATATTTCATGGAATATACTTACACTAAAAATATGAAATTATTGTTCAGCTAAAACTTTTAACTGGAAGCCTGTATTTTATCTGGAAGGTCCATTATAAACAAAGAGAATAATGAAAGCCATTTCTTTGTCTAATAAACCTCAAATAAAGAGTTGTAGTAAGGGTTGTAAAACAGGAACCTACGCACACCACATAAATTGAAAGGCAGAAGATCCGAGAAGGATTCATTAGAGCTGTTTCTAAACTGAGCCTCCAGCAAGCAGGTCATATGCAGACAGATAATAAGCACTGATGTTCACCAAAAAGATGAAAATAAGACTACAAGCCCAGCAAAGGGCACACCTATTCTGGAAATGGAGTCCATTTGGGCTGGTTAAAGAAGGTCACATAGGGCAGTTTATAACAAGGCATATCATAAACAATGAAATAAGACCCAAGTTATAAATTATGAAAGAAATACACACCGCATCCCATTTCCAGTATATTACTTATAAATTCTAGGCTATAATAATTCAAAAATAGAGTGGTGAGTCGGTGACGTTATTTTGGACTGCCAAAAGACAAGCTATTTATATTAAGAGTTTTTGCTCCCTCTACTGGTCAGATGGAGGAAAAGACACCATTGATCTGAAAGGTAAGTATAATACAGGAAAAGAGCGAACATTTCTTGATAATTTCTTGGTATATTTTATTTTAACCTGTACAAGTGTTTCTTTTTTTATAGAGACTATGATTCAGAAAGGAACTACTGAAAGAAAAGACTCAAAAAGTTGGGAGAGTCTTTTAAGGCTGTTAAATGATACCAAATTGCTTACATAAAGCTCACCAAAGTTCTTACTCTCTTCCCCAAGGTTGCTTTTCTGAATAATCTAACTAGAGCTCTCCAGAGAGAAACACAATGTCCATTACTAAATACACTCTGTAACTCCCTAGAAGAGAGTTACAAATCAATACGGATCACTCTGTGAGCTTGTGGGGGGGGGAGACTTTTTATCTCAAACTGAGGAGAACATAAGCACCCCCAAGAAACCGCTTAGCTTTGTTCCCTTCCAGCAATTGTCCCCAGGTGACTGTTACTAACCCCATTTGGGAGACAGTTCTCCAATGCAAATACTCCTTATTCAATTAAAACTCTTCCCCGCCAACTTGTTGCTGAAAACTTGATTGACTCCCAAGTACCCTCAATTAATTAGCACCACCTGTTTAACAAGAGCGAATAGCTCCCTATTGTCTAGTAGATCAACTTTAAAACCTCTCTCTGGCAAGAGCCGAGTCTGTCTGCCAGCTGGGTTTGTCTCATTTGCACACATCCCTATCCAGAGCCACTATACCCTCTCCCATTGGTCCTCTCTTTGCAGACAATTCACCCACACACGGAGCTAGAGCTTTACCTGTGGCAAGCCTCCCGTCTCATCACCTGCTTTAGTGACCGCCATGGTTTTGTCTCAACATTCTCCACCCTACATTGGTGTCATGATTTAGACCTGCCCCTCAATGCGGTGTAGTGCGTACTGCTTTCTTATCAATATATGAGCAGCTGTAAAAAGCTAATAAATAGATACCCTTCTTGTTCATAATGGCTAACTTAGTCCATGGTAAGGGGAGGTGGATAAAGTATGGAGAGATCTCAGGAAGAGGAACACAGGGCTAAATTGCCATTCTATAGTTCCCCAAATGACTCAAATGTCGATTCCAATCACACTCTGTGCATAGCTTTAGGAAAGTTTTACTAATACAATGTTCTCAGTCTTGCTTTTCTATTGCAGTTTGACATTCTTTATGCCTGAAGACTTGTGTTTGCCTGGTAGCCTACTCCATGGTCAATAAATAGGTTAGAAGTAGGATTGGGTTCCTGGCTAAATTATTTAGATACTCTAATACATGTATGATGGGATCTTGCACAATTCACCACACCCTAAAGCTCTTGATAAACACTCAATTCATTTACCATAATCATGAACAGTAACCATTATATTGCTGTCTGATACCTCAAGATACAAGGTCTTAAAGATGGGTGGAGAATGCAGGTCTGTGGTAGTGTGCTTGCCTAGCAGGTACAAGGTCCAGGGTTCAATCCTCAGTATTGAAGAAACAAAAACAACAACAAAAAATATCATTAAATTCAAAGTTTTGATGATAAATGATGTTTATATTTTCAGGCTGCTAGTGGAGCTAGTATATGAGTCCTTTCAAAGTATCAGTGCTTCCAGCTAGGCACCAATAGCAAATGCCTGTAATTCTAGCTCCTTAAGAAGCTGAGATCTAAGGATGCAGATTCAAAGCTAATGAGGGCTGGAAAGCCTGTGAGACCTTATCTCCCCGGTTATCTACCAGAAAAGTTGAGCTGGAGTTGTGGCGAAGTGGTAGACAGTAGCCTTGAACACAATAGCCCAGGCCCTGAGTTCATGCCCCAGGACCCCCACCCCCACCCCCGACACACACACAAATTATTGCCTCAATAAAAGCATGCCTTACATTAATATGAAATCACATAGCCATTCTAAAACTACCAAAGTTGTCATTGTTTTTATTTCTACCAGATAAGTTAATCCAAACACACCAACATTAAAGCTTTAGAAAAGATAAAATTTAGCAAATATTTCTTTAAATGCTTCAGATTGTCTAAATACACCAAAGAAAAATTTTGTTTTGTTTTTCTGATGGTCTTGAGGCTTGAACTCAAGGCCTGGATGCGGTCCCAGAGCTTTATTGCTTAACCACTCTACCACTAGAGCCACAGCTCCACTTCCAGTTTTTTTATAGCTTATTGGAAATAAGAGTGTCACTTTCCTGCCCAGGCTGACTTTGAAACACAATCCTTAGATCCCAGCCTCCTGAGTACTTAGGATTACAGATATGAGCCACTGGTGCCCAGAGAAAGAGTTTTTTTTTTAATTACAAAAATATTTTTAAGTCTTTAAAAGCTTTGAAAATTATAAATATTTGACAAAGAATCAAATCAAACTGTATTAGAAAATAAATTGCACAGGCCTCGAAATAGTCCAACTTTAAGACTATATGTTCACCTGTTTGACACATAAAATGTTGCAATGATGTCTCTACTATTGTAAGTCAGGTCAGGCTACTTTGACTACTAGACTGGATTTCAGCAAGAACCCAGAATCATGAATGAGGTAGAATATACCCAGTAACCTTTCATCACTTGATTTGAAAAATGACCAAACACCCTAATGTAGCTAACAAACAACATTTAATTTGGAAGAAACTTTAACTTAAATAAACAAATACATAAGCAAACGCAGAGCAGAACATAACAAATCCAGTTGTCTGTGGCAATGGCATACTATGTGCTATCTTTTATTGCAAAGCAAGTGAACCTCAACTTGGTGGCTTTAGAGAGCACATTTTGTGTGTTCATCAGCTATGTCTGAAGTCTAGGATATGGACACTGGGTTCTCTGCTTTGGATCTCCCGAAACTGAAATCAAGATGTCAACAGCAGCATTATTTGTTGTCTGCCAGATCTTGGAGAATCCATGTCCAAATTCGCCCAGGTACTAGCAAAATTCAGTTCCTGTGCAGGTATAGGACTGAGATGACCATTTCTTTTTTTTTATTGTGAAAATACTGTACAGAGGGGTTACAATTACATGGGCAAGGTAATGAGTACATTTCTTATCAAGCATTGTAGCCTCCTCCTTTGTTTCCCCTTCCCATCCCTTCCCATCCTCCCCATGCTCCCCCACCCTTCCACCCCTCCCCACCAAAGTTGTAAAGTTCATTTTCAACATAATGACTTGTACATCTCATTGTTGCAATGGGTCCACCTGTATCCCTATTTAAACGATTTGTTTTTCCCCTTCCCCTCCACAAATAATACTGACATGAAATACAGTGAAAGCAGGGGTTATACCGTGGGGGAGGGACATACAAAGCAACCAAAAAATAATCTTATAAATGTGTTAGAAACAATCGAATGAAAAAAAAAACATTTGAATACATGAAGTCTAAGAGATGTGATCATTTGTTTACGAGTGATCTGGTAGAAGATACCTCAGACTGCTAGAGACTACCCACATTTCTTGATGCCTGGTCTGTCTTCAAAAGTAGCAAAAGAAAATCTAATTTCCTTTTAAATGGTTTTCTCTGGCTCCTCCTTTTTATCAGCTAAAAGTTGGCTTAACCAGGGGACTACTGGCTCATGCTTATAATCCTAGCTACTCAGGAGGTTGAGATCTTGAGGTCGAGGTTCAAAACCAGTCTAGAAAGGAAAATCTGTGAGCTTCTTATCTCCAATGAACCACCTTAAAAACCGGAAGTAGAGTTGTGGCTCAAAGTGATAGAACACTAGGTTTTAACAAAAGAGCTTAGGGACAGTGCCCAAGGCCCTAAGTTCAAGCCCCACAACAGACAGACAAATAAATAAAAGATCTCCTGATATGTCCATTTACCATATATTTTATATAAAATAAGCAATAATTGTACATATCATCTACAAAATGGGGGTCATATTTCACCCAAAGTAGAGTTTTCACCACACTAAAGGAAAAGAGATTGTCTTTGAGATATTTCATGTAGATCGCCAATTGCACATACAAGTATAATACTTAACTTATAGTTATATTCTATTTAATAAAACTGAGCATATATTTATGAATTTAACAAATATGTGTGGCAGTCAGCTATGTAGCAGGTGCATAAGAAAGATTACATATTCATGTAGGGATTAATTATGACTCCTACCCTCAAGATAGGAAAGATATCTTCCTGGTTGTGAGTGCAACATCGGGAGACTGTAAAGGCAGTGGTGGCTTACCTGAAAGAATTCAAATGAATTCAAATCTTGACATGAGGTCTAGCTGTGTGGTAGCATTCAGCAATGACCTCTGTGCAGCTGGTCAGATGTCCATCGAGCTAAGTAGTTTGACACTTCATTCTGTAGTTAAGAAACCATTGGTGGGGAAATGAACTAGATACCTGATGGGCGGGGGTGGGAGGAAAAGACTAGGAGGGAGCAACCAAAGGGGAGACATGGTCCAAAAAGAATTATACTCATTTTCTGATTCATGTAACTGTAACCCCTCTGTATATCAACTCTACAATAATTTTTTTTTAAAAAAAGAAACAAGCCAAAAAAAAGCAAGATAATATCATGAGATTTGTGGAAATACTCGATTTTGAAACTGTAAATAGTATAACACTAACTATAAACATCTACAGACTGATTTACCACTATAGATGCTGCATTTGGGAGAGATGAATTTGATCCATCCCAGTGAACAAAAATGTTAATGCCATTTTTCCAAGGAGCCAAATTGGTAAACTATACTATCACCTAGGCACACTGGAAAATTCTCACTCAGCCTGGCAGCTCCCCATCAATAGTTGGACAAATTTCTAATTTACCATAATCTACCATGTCACACTTCAAAATTCCATGGTTTTCCTCACCCTCCTGCTGCCCCATTTTCCAGCTACTCACAAAGAAGAATTTCTTTTGTAAGATAGAATTAAAGTCTTACGCACATTTCTTTAAAAAAAAAAAAACCTGCACATTTTATACCTGCTGTTGCTTCCTGAGAAAAGGTTACAGGAATACCAAGTAAATTTTAATGAGTTAGCTCCTTGGGTCTCAGAACTGATTTATGTGGGGACACATTTGAGATTTGGTAGTAGGTACAGGACTGACATGAGTTATGTAGATGTTCACCATTCCACGTACTTTCGTCCTCTTGGTTTAAAGAGTAGCTGAGTTTCAGAAACAGAATAATTTTTAAATGTCACTGTTGGATCTCTGTTAGCTACAAAGAACTAAGTATTTAGAAAGTCAAATCTCTGTCGTCTAACAATGAATCATCATTATTTCTTGTCAGTGGAATAGATTGTCTAAAAAATAACATCTCCAAACCTAGACAAGGTAGGAGTACTTCCTGATTAAAATGAAAAGACAAAAATATTTAAGAATCCCCTTTCAGTTACTTTCTCCAGGTGTGCATACATCCTCTGTGTTCTTTCTTCTGTTACCAGACATGTGTTTGATTCATGAGACTCTATTTGAAAGTTTAACTCACCTAATCTTCTCCCAGAATGTGGAGTTTTCTGTAGAAAAGTGGAGAAGCTTCCTGATTGCCAAAAAAAGTCAACCTTTTTTAATAGGATGTAGCAGAAAATCAAAGTATTACTAATAATTTAAAGGGGTCATACTATCATCTATGTCATTTTAAAAATCCATGCACCCTAAGGTACAGGTTTTTTCTTGATTGCTCCTGTAAATCAATTTCCAACATATGTAAATTTTTACCATTTTTTGTTTTGTTGCAAAAATGTTTTTTCTCAAGAACAAATCATTCTGTTCATCCAAGTAAAGTATTTCTGAGTACCTCTCATGTGTGGAAAACATAGTTGGCATAGGCAAAACAATAGTGAACAAGGCATCATGTCTGATTTTGTTTTAATCACAGACTGTTTAGAATCTGTACCCTGCCATCAAATATCCTTCAAATATCTCCCTCCAACAAGAAACTAGCAATTTTCTTAGGCAAATGTTTCATCTTCCTCCTATGAGGAATCAGTTATACTCTTTTGTCTCTCTTGAAATCATGAGCTCATTCTTCTTCAACTTGTCTTTAGTTCATGCTACCTAGGCTACCCAATATATCCCTTAATGAAACGCAAAAGAACACAAGGCAAAGACTAGTTCTGTTTTATCTGTAGCTGTCAGTGCACAAAGGTGAAAAGAGTATCTTTGTCCACCTGAAAGGTTTTAGCTAATGACATTCAATTGTCCATCATGCAGTGAGTGACACAGTGACAATTCCAAATGACAACTACCTAGGAGCTTCTTGGAATCTCACAGAACCTATTCCTGTAAATTTATTTTGCAAGGAGTTACAATGGAATCTATTACTTTACCTTTTTTCCAGTCTTAGAAAAACTGCTTAAAAAAATCAAAAACCCACTGAATTGTACTAGGAAATGATATGTTATTTTCTAATGTAATTAGAAAATGGATCTTCTACAATTTAAAAGATGTCTTAAGCAATTCCAGTAATACCTCCCAGTCAGTCCCAAAAGCAGACTGGGCAAATTTTGATGGAATTACACCCTTCACAGTTTTACAGGTTGAAAAAATACCTCTCCTCACCTTAAAAATATAGTGACTAGCTCATTTTTGTCAAGCATACATTTGAATCCTTAAATCTTCATTTACCAATATATCAGCCAAGGTGTTAGATATTTTGAAGAATTTGAAAAATGAACAAATAGGATTCAGTTTGGAACTTTGGAAAATTAACTAACAGTTTTGACAAATAAAATTCAGTTTCTCTACCCTATCAACAAAGTCCAAATTCACACACATTTGATGCAAATAAGAACACTTGCTTGGCAAGTAGCTTCTACGCATGCTACTTAAGAGTTCAAGTGGCTCATGCCTATAATCTGAGCAACCCCAGAGGCTGAGATCTGAGGATTGCAGTTTGAAGCTAGTCTGAGCAGCAAAGTCTGTGAGATTCTTATCTCCAATTAATCACCAAAAGCTAGAAATAGAGTTGTGGCTCAAATGGTAGAGTATCAACCTTTAGTTTAAAAAAAAAAGCTAAGGGGCAATATCCTGAGTTCAAGTCATGAGAGCTAGCTTATAAGGGATTTTGTGGTGTTAAAGACTTAATCTTACATTTTGTATGCAGTGTGCACACATTGAAAAAGAACCTAATTCCTATGGTTAACCTCATTTCACTGTTCTAACATCATTCAGGTTTTTTTTCTTTGCCAGTCCTGGGGCTTGAAACTCAGGGCCTAGACACTGTCCCTGAGCCTCTTTGTGCTCAAGGTGCTCTACTACTTAAGCCATAACACCACTCCAGCTTTTTCTGAGTGCTTTATTAAGATAAGAGTCTCACAGATCTTCTGCCTGGGCTGGTTTCAAACTGTGATCCTCAGATCTCAACCTCTTGAGTAGCTAGGATTATAGGCATGACCCACTGGTGCCTGGCTTTATCAGAATTCTTAGTGGGTCTGAAATCGTTTTAGCAGTGTTCTATTTTCTATTAGTCATGATTCATATTTAGAAGAAAATCTACCAGAGCAATCTCAGCCAACGGCTTTAATCATGTCCAACAGAAGTTTTCAAGAGGAAGATGGAGTGTTTTCTAAGGCTAGAGTCAAGAGCCTAGAGTGAAGAAATTATTATTGGCTCTAGGTGAGATTAGAGAATTTATTATTCATTTTATTTAATAGTTTATTTATCTATTTATTTTGCAGTCCTGGGATTTGAACTCAGGGTCTTAGGATTACTAGACCCTGCTCTGCTTCATCTCCAACCCCTTTTTGTTCATGTTCTTTTTCTAATAAGGTCGTCTGTTTCTACCTGTGACCAGCCTCATACCACAATCCTTCAATTATGTATCTGAGATGACAGATATCCCACCGTGGCCAGGTTGTTGGTTGACATGGAAGTATTGCTAACTTTTTGACACAAATGTCCCCAAACAGTGATCCTCCCAATTTCTCCCTCCTTGGTAGCTAGAAATACAAGTATGTATTATAACCACGCATTGCCTGAGAATTATTCTTGCATCTTACTTAAACATTGTTTGGGCAATGTGATTTGGGGAAGAGGAGTGGACAAGAACAGCTAACATCAAATAAATGAAAGATGGGAAGGCCAACTTCTGGGGACAAAGACAAGTACATGCCTACAAGACAAAGCTCTCAAGTCCCAAGTCCAGCATAGTTTCTCTTAATATTAAGAAGCATGTAAAAAGTAAGGACTACATTCAATTTTTAACAAGTGTGCCAATCAACCCTCTCTTACTGTAATAAGCAATCAAGATTTCCATCTTATAAACAAAAGAAGGTTCATTTGGAAACACAGATTTGGAAGTTTCAGTCCCTGGCTGATTGTCCCTGTTGCTTTTTGGCCTTTGGCCGAGGTAGCATGCCATGGCAGGAGCTCCAGACAGAGTGAAATTGCCCCCTTCACGACCTGGAAGAGGAAGAAGCTCCAGTTCCAAGGTCAAGTCCCCAATAACCAGAGGACCTCGCACTAGGCCCCAGCTCTTAACATTTCCACCTAACAAGAGTATCAAGCTGGGAGCTAAAACTTTTAACATCTGAGCTTTGGGGGTAATTTAAGTTTCTTACTGTGTAGCAACAACAAAACTCCACTATATCTTCTAGTTCAGAAAATTACACCATTATACCAGAGTGTATACATTGTATACCATAGCACATGCCCAGCATAATCTGCATGTGTGTGTATATGTAACAGCATTGGACTTTACTAAACACTCACGTAACTACTGCTAAAGATATATTTTCCACAATTTGCAAAATGGTGAAGTTAATTCTTATTAGAAATCAATTTAATTATGAGAGTTACACTCAGTCTTTCTAGGCCTTAAAACATATATTAACCATAGTTACATAATTTTTACAAGCTGTGCTGCTTAAGTTGCTTTGTAAACTACAAAATGATCTTCTATTTGTGTATTCATTTGTTTTTTAAAGTATATATGAAATCACTAGGGTAGGTAAACGGGTTGCCTGAGGCATCTTAGAAAACAAAGTTTTTGATTTGGAGACTTTGATGTGCTTTGGATAAAATAATATGTTAGGAATATTGATGAGAGTAATTTATACATTATAAGTATTTCTGTGCTTCTATTCTACATAGTCTATTTTTTCAATTTTACAAACAAATGCATACGTATTTAAAGTTGTGGGAACCTAGTTCTGGTGTTGAATTGCACAGCAGAATGACTATAGATAACAATAATGAACCATATATTTCAAACAAGCTTGAAGAAAGGATTCTGAATATAATCTCCACACAAAGGAATGAAACAAAAAGTTTGAGGAGATGGATATGTTTATTAAGATTGGAATATTATACAATGTATACTTGCAGCAAAATATCACATAGCACTCCATAAATATTTACAATGACTATTTTAAAAATGAGAAATTTCAAAAGCTCAAGAAGATTAAACACTAAAATAAATAAATGTGAAAATGAAGTTTTTAAATCATTCACAATCTCACCTTCTTATCTAAAGCAATATGAAGACTTTGTTGCATGTATTTCAACTTTTCCCATACATATAGTAAATTATACATATATACTATAAGGCTTATAATCTGGAGAGAGGATCAAGCTTTGAGTAATGGGGTGGGATGAGGGAGGAAAAGAGAAAGGAAGAATGAAAAGAGGGAAGTTAAAGGAATCTTGGTCAAATACACCACAATAAAGATCAAAATAGCTTTTCAAGTTTTTAGAAGATGTTGTTCTTCTGTTTATGTAAAATGATGACTGCTAAGTTTTGTCACTTTATATGTTTAAATGTGTTTACATGAACCTGTGCATTGTATCCTGGGCATGCTCGATATACTTCTGCAGTCACTGGAGCAGGCTCTGCCAGGCACATCAGCGGTGGCTGTACCTGAAACACTAAGCATAAACACTGTGTATTAGTACATTCTTAACCCAAGGCCCTCCAAGAATTTGAAACTGGAATTTAAAGAGTGCCAAGTCATTTCTATACAGCTCGACTGCAACATATGAAGTCAAGGATCACCATAATCCTCCTCATAGATCATGGAATTAAACAGGTCAGAAGAAAAGATAAATGACAAAGAACACTGACAACTCTTTAATACGCATTTTAGCCATTTCTCCTAAGTGGCTTTGGAATCTTTGAGAAATCCCTTCATTTTTTATAGTAAATACCCTTTGTTCTCACTTTGTTTAATTCAAGTTGGATTTTGCACGTATACTCACATACACTCGTGTGAATACACATACACTATCTTTCCTTGTTACTACTGCTAATAATACAAGAATGCTTTTAATATTAATATTTCTCATTTACATTAACTACCATTAAAAACTAGTTTCACCTTGATAAATGTACCATAATTCATGTAAGCAATCCCTATTCTGTGTATTCCTTATACTCATAAATGCATTTATATACATATCTACATATTTATTAAATAAGTACTAAGTAAATGTATGTATTAATAAATATTTATTTAGGTAAATTTAAAGCATTGATATGCCCTTGATATGCATTTGATATGCTAGATCAAATAGTAGTTACATCTTTCAAGACTTTTGAGACTTTGTTGCCAAGTCGCCCCCAAATTATGCAATCATTTATCAAAACACATCCATAAATATGTAACAGTTCAATAGAAACAGAAACAAGTGATCTTGTTCTAAGATGCATTAGATCATTAGAACAACTCAATATTCATTTACATGAGTCACTTTATAGGTTTCTATTTCAAAGTCATTTAAAGTATATTCAGTTTATCCTCAAGATCATAAAGATTGTTTTAAGTTCAAATATGTAAGGTCTGTATTTTAACTTGTGGCACATCTCTTTTTTTGGGGGGGGAGGTCTGGTTGTGGGGCCTGAACTCTGGGCCTGGGCACTGTCCCTCAGCTCTTCAGCTCAAGGCTAGCGCTCTACCACTTGAGCCACAGCGCCACTTCCGGCTTTTTTTTCTTTTTGCTTATGTGGTGCTGAGGAATCGAACCCAGGGCCTCAGGCATGCAAGGCAAGCGCTCTACCACTGAGCCAACTTCCCAGCCCGGCACATCTCTTTTATTTCTAGGCGTGTTATATCATGTTTAGGCATTCATGTGGGATTTCAACTGTTTGGTTTTAAATTTCTCTATATTTAGCACATAGAAATATTTTCTCATTAATTTGTGCATATGTGCATAAACTCATACATGCTGGTCCTGGAGCTTGAACTCTGGGCCTGAGCACTGTTGGTGGGTATTTTTGCCTAAGCCTAGCACTCTACTGCTTGAGCCACAGTTCCACTTTTGGCTTTGTATGTGTGTGAGATGAGAGTCTCAAGTACTTTCCTGCTGAAGTGGGCTTCCAACCTCAGCCTCCTGAGTAGCGAGGATTACAAGCATGAGCCACCAGGGCCCAACTATTTTAAATTTAAATTGCCAATTTATGAGTCCAATGTCACCCCACCCATCATTCTTCCTGATCTCTCCTAATCTCACCCAAAAACTGCTTAAAGAAAGTAAAAACTCTTTCCTCATTAAATAATCACTATTTACTTTCAGATACAGGAAGGATGAGTGGACAAACATATATTCAACTGTCTTTCACAGAATGACTTAGAAACTACAGATAAACTTTAGAAGCATGAATAGTAACAAAGTATATTTCCCACTCCTATTCACCCAGTTGTTGAACCTGAAAGTTAAAGAGTTCCTGCCTACCAAATTTAACCCTAAGGAAGTTAGAAAAATATGTGGGTGCAATTCAGGGGGCAAGAAAGGAATGCAACTTCTATTATCATACCTAAGTACAATTAGCATTTATACTATTTTCTGCACTGCCCTTTCTCTCTCACTTTCTCTGCCATGGAGCAACCACAGTTAATTATAGTAAAATTTAATCTGTCAGTCCACATTGTGCCACAAAAGGACCATATAACTTAGAGCCAATTGATTTTTCATCTGGGTCATAATATTTAATTTTAACACATTTGAAGACATACTTGGGAAATAGGGTTGTTGGGATATAGGATTGTTGTTCGTGATTTGTTTTATTTTTTTTACAGAGTTGTAAACAAGAATTAATCCGAGATTAAATCATTTTGCCTGTGAATCATAGGAATATGCTATTAAATGGGAGTTGTCAACTCAACTTACATTAGAGAACAAGAATTTTAAGCATACCATCAATTTTACTTAAAAACAAAACAAAGTATATCTAGTATGTTGTTACTTCCACCACCCTGTCTCATATATAAGCACTAACCCTGGTTTCTGTTTCCAAAAAACTTGTTCATCTACTTTGAAGTTGAATATTCCATGTGCTGTCCAATTGTTTGCATAATTGACAGCGATACGTCTAAATGTTTTATTCCTTTGTGTTAGTGTTGCTTACAGTTATAGTATTGCTAAAGTATTACTTACAGTGTGTATGTGTGTGTGAATTATGGGGCTTGAGCTCAGGGCCGGGCGCTGCCCCTGAGCCTCTTTGTGTTCAAGGCTAATGCTCTACCACTTGAGACACAGCACCACTTCTGGTGTTCTGGAAATTAACTGGAGGATATAGAGTCTCATGGGGACTTCTACTGCTGGGGCTGACTTTGAACCACCATCCACAGATCTCAGCCTCCTGAGTAGCTAGGATTACAGGTGTGAGCCACCAGTACCTGGCGGTGATTTTGTTTAGCCCTTCTACATCAAGAACATAGGGATAATCAGTTTGGGAGAGTCAGCTGTATCTGCAATTCTTCTTCTCAAGAAGCCTCAAACTAATCTCTGTCTGTGACTTGGGCCAACTTCTTATTACCATCTTGTGTGATTGTGCTGTGACCCTGACAACCAGTTTCCATGTGGATCCAAGGCAGAGCTCAGATCGAGGAAAGCCAAAGAACCTGGTATCATTCTCTCTTCATTCTCTTTGCAGCAGGACATATGTGGTCACACCTACACTGAGCTGTCCCCATGTAACTGGACATGACATTAGGGATATCTCCACAGTGCTATTTCTGGTAACATTCAACTCCAAAGCCATCTCTTAGCAGAGTGATGGCCAGTGTTACATTTAATAGCATTTGTAAAAGAAGACACATAAATAGGCATTGGGTATTATCTTGATACTCTTGGAACAGAAATGAAGAGGATTGTATTTTGGTTTATTTTTTGTTTGATTTGGTTGGGTGTTTGCTAATACACAATAATGTCTTCAAAATTCTAAAACAAGAATTTTCATGACCTAAAATATCAAATCAAAGCAAATATTCCATAGCTATCTGCACACATGCCTCTTTATTATAAATACTATGTTGTTTATTAATTGCTTTTGTGAATAAAATAGCACATAAATGTCTTGTAATTTCTAGATTTTTGAATATGCATTAGAAGTATCCACTCAATTTATTCTATGATATGATTTTACCACATGCACTTTCTTTGGTGTCACTCTTAGGGCTTTAATTTATAACCTGGTCACTGCCCCTGAGCTTTTTTGCCCTGCCACTTGAACCACAGCTCTCCTTCCAGCTTTTTGCTGATTAATGGGAGATAAGAATCTTATAGACTTTCCTACCTGGGCTGGCTTGGAACCATAATCCTCACATATCAGCTTCCTGAGTAGCTGGGATTACAGATGTGAGCCACCAGTACCACATGCACTTTTACACTATAAAATCAAACTTTCTTAAGGTGCAAAAACGTTGACTGAAGCCTCCACAAAAAAGATGCTTCTATATGCAAAAGAAGCATTTTCTTCTTTCACAAATTTCAAACTACAATACAATGGCACCACCTGTTGATAAAATGGCAGAACTGAAATCTGAAAACAACACAATATTAAGTATTTACAAGAAATTAAAACTCAAGGAATGTCCTCAGTACCTACTGGTTTCTTCTTTTACAAAAGCCATTAAATGTAACAACTTTTAGCCATAGGTCTACCATGGAATCTCTTTGTAGTTCTGGGTTATCAGAAATAACATTTTAGAGATGCCTTTTGTGTTGTGGTAATTAATCAAAGACTAGGACACAGGTCATTGACCACTGAATGAATGACACACTAAGATGATACAAGGTATTTGATTTGATTACATCAATTACATTGATTGTTGCTTTGACTCTTTGGCATTCTGCACAGCAGAATTAAGGGCTAATCATTGTAGGAACCTAAGAAAATACATAATTAAGATTAGTTTATAGAAAATGAATCTATAGTTAAGGTTTATTTAAACATGAGGATTTGGGGGAATTATACAAACAGGGAGAACAAATATTGGAGGCTACAACCACTTATTCTAGTATACCTTACAAATGCAAAGCATGATTTGGCAACGTAACAACTCAAACATGCAGACATCTAATATATAATCTAACAATATTTAAGGCAATGCTTGACACAAGAATATGTCGATAAATCTATCTTAATAGTGATGATTTAGCAATATCTTTTTTCAAATGATATTGCTGGTGGTGTAGGAAGGCAATAGTGAATTGTACTCTTAATATTTTGGTAATATGTACACCTAGAGAGAAATATTCTCAGGCACACATGAAAATTTTACAAAGACTATGAACTGAGCCTAAAAGCAAGCCTTCACAAATACACATATATCAAGATAATATTATCTGTGTTCTCTGAATAAAACATAATTAAGCTGCAAGCTTACAGTAAACACCTCCCTGTGATGTTTAAAGGGTTAAAAACCTACTTCAAAGTAAGCAGTTAAGGAAGAAAAGTAGGAATTATTAGATATATAACCTGAATGGTGATTATGAAATATTACAGGTCAAAACTGCTATGAATCTTATATGATACTTTTATAGCACTAAAGAAACCATATAAGAAAGTACTTGAACATTTGAAAAACAATGCACTAACTATTCAATTCAAGAAAAAAGAGAATGACCAATAAACAGAAGAGGACCATTTTGTAATTCCCAATGGAATAATAGACTCAGGCAATAATTTAGATAAAGTCTAAACCACTAGACATGGAGAAGTTGCCATATGGTATCAGCAAACCTGGCCTGAGGAAAATCATGGCCTGAGGAAACTAACTTTAAAAGGTGCTGAGACCCAATGAAAATGGAACTGAAGAAAGGTATTAACTTATTGTAGAGAATTATTATTGCTTTTTCAGATTTAATAAGGAATGTGATTATACAGAAGTGTTTTAAGTTTTTAGAAATGCATACTGAAATAAGATTAAGCTGTTATGAAATCTACAATTTGCATTTTGTATTTTACCAAAAATAGATGAAACACATAACTTAATTATTAAATCTAGGTGACATGTTTATTTAACTATTCTCTTCATTTTTTCATAGTTAGAAAATTTTGATAATATTATAGTGGTTTTGGATCTTAAATGTCCCCAAAGATTCAGGTTTTGAAGAAGTGGGCCTCTGTGTCTAGATTGTGAGGTAAATGTTTGAATTCTGAGTGCTCTGGTCTTATGAATGGATTAATCCTTCAATGGATAGTGAGCTATTGGAAGGTAGTTGAAACTAGGAGGTAGGACTTCCATGAAGGAAGCAGGCCATTGGGAGACTGCCCTTAAATGGTATGCTTGGTCCTCACCCTTCCTCCCTCTCTCTCTCCTTCTGCTTCCTGGCCATCATGATCAAAACAACCTCGTGGTTATTTACCATGCTCTGCCTATGTGTTCCTGCCGTGATATGACACAGGACTATAAACAATGGAGCCAGGTAATCATGGACCAAAACTTCTGAAGAACCCAAATATTTTTCCCCCTCTTAAGTTGGTTATCTCAGGTATTTTGTCAGGATGACAGAAAATTCACCAATACATATTAAAAACTAAAATCGAAATTGAAGCAAATGGAAGCATCTTCGGAATTTTATGCACACAAATGTAAGGCAAATCTGTCTGTCTGTCTGTCTTTCAAGGCTTCACTCTCATCCAAGGCCTTTTCTCTCTGTCTCTCTCTCTGTCTCTGTCTCTCTGTCTCTCTCTGTCTCTCTCTCTCTTTGTGCTAGTCCTGGAGCTTGAATTCTGGGCCTAGGCACCTTTCCCTGAACTTCTTTTGCTCAAGGTTAGAGCTCTACCACTTGAGTCATAGGCCACTTCTGGCTTTTCTGCGTAGTTTATTGGAGATAAGAGTCTCATGGAGTTTCCTGCCTGGGCTGCTTCGAACCACAATCCTCAGATCTTAGTCTCCTGAGTAGCTAGGATTACAGGCGTGACCCATCGGCACCTGGCTACTAAGGCTGTTTTTCAAAGCTATAAATGTTTGGCACAAAAAGGTCCAGGAGCCAAGGTCATTTATCCCTCAGTCTTCCTGGCATTCAACCACCATGCCTGTGATCATGACCCTGATAGAACAAACATAGTTGGTTATGATCAGACACATTTTCATCTAGTTTTTAAGCCAGCATTCCAACACCAATATCAAGCCAACCAATTTGGACTGCTCTGTGTTAGCTTTTTGTTGCCCCAACAAATAGCTGATAAATCAACTTATAAAGAGAAAGTATGTAATTTGGTTTACAATTTGAGAGATTCCAGTCCATTATCAACTGGCCCTCTTGCTTTCATGCCTGGGGTAAGGTATCACATCATTGCAAGAACATGAAGCAACACTGCTCCGCTCCTGGCTAAAAAACAAAAATGAGAGTGAACATAGGCTGGGATCCCCACTCACATAAGGCCCTCCTCTTAAAGGTGACACACCCACGTCTGTCATAATAATGGGGCAGGATGCTTATCAGCTGACCTTAACATAAGAGCATCCTAGAGTAGGTCAGTAGGCTCAGTGTAGTTACATTCATTATTAAAAGTTGAAAACAGAAAGAGAAGGAAAGGTCAGAGCAATATGTTAGAAGGTTTCAATTCACTTTTCTAGATGTCTTAGTCAGTTTAGGGCTCTGTAACAAACTACCACAAACTGGGTGGCTTAGAAACCAACAGAAACTTATTTTGCACAGTTGCCAAGACTGCAAAGTCCACAATCAAGGTACTGGCAGATTTTGTAGGCTGGTAGTGGCTCCTTTGAAACTGAAGAATGGGACTTTCTTACATGGTCACGTGGTAGAAGGAAAGACTGAGCCATCATTTCTAAGGGCACTAAACCCCATCTGAGGACTCCACCTCTTGATCTCATCACCTTCCAAAGACCTCATCTCCTAATACCATTTTCTTGCCAGTTAGGATATCAATTTACAAATTTGGGGGAGACACCAACATTCAGTCCAAGAAACTAGGTCAAAGAACAAGGAGAAATAGGGTGCTCATGGTTCACACCTGTAGTCCTATCTACTCAGGAGGTTAAGATCTAAAGATCAAGGTTGAAAGCCAGCTGAGGCAGGAAAGACCAGGAGACTCTTATGTCTAACTAATCACCAAAAAGCCAGGAATGAGCTATGGATCAATTGGTAGAGTGTGAGCCTTGAGTGAAAACGCTCAGGGATAGTGATGCCCTGAGTTCAAGCCCAAGGGCCAACACATGCATGCATACACACATACACACACATAAATAAGTAAATAAATTTTCCCACGTCTGTAACCATAGCTACTCAGGAGGCTGAGATATGGGGATTGTGCCTAAAAGCTGGGGCTCAAGTTCAAGCTAGCCTTGAACACAAGAGCTCAGGAACAGTACCCAGGCCCACAGGTCAAGTCCCAGTATTGGAAATAATAATAATAATAGTAATCACAACAAGGAATGTTACAATAATGAGTATGATACATCAAGGAATGCAAGTTACCCTTTACAGCTGGAAAAGAATAGTAAGTGGATCCTTCCCAAAGCCTACAGTCCTGCTGATATATTATTGACTTAGCCTGGTTAGATCCCTCTCACACATCAGACCTATAATACTGTAGGATTAATTTCTGTTGTTTATGCTACAACATTTATGATAATTTATTATGAAAATAAGCTGCCTCCCCATTTTCTTCCCATGTATACTTTTCTATGTTTTCTTTATTGCTGTTGTATCACACAGTGATCATACCCTCACCCCCCCCAACACCTCTGACTTTCTTTCAGAGGCATGGGAGCCTGTTCTAACCTCCAGTTTTTATGTGGTGGCTTCAGAATGTTAGATTTCAGAAGCCAGATTCCTATTCACAAAGTCCTGTGTCCATACCTGCAATGGAGCAGGCTCAACTCATTCTCATTCATGTGTAAAGAGATGCCAGTTGCATTTAATCCTAGTTTTGTGTAAATACTCTCGCTATCTCTATGTGTGTATGTGTGTGTGTGTGTGTGTGTGTATGTATGTATATATACATACATATGTATATAGTTACCAAGTAATTCATCAAGTTGAACCCATTCTAATTCTAAAATGTGTGGAAATTACTGCTTCTTGAAATCACCAGTACTAGTGCTTTAATTCAAGCCATAGGCATTTCTTCATGACTATTACAGCTAACTCCTGTGCCAGCCATTTCCAGATTCTCATACCTTAGATCATTGTATCCACTTTTCTTCCTGGCAGTTATCATTATAAAAAAGAAATATGATCTTATCATGTGACACAAAAATGTTTCATAAGTTCCTTTCTTGCTCAAAGGAACACTTAATAAAAACCAGGTGAGAGTGAGCATAGCTATTAAGGGCATAGGCTCTGGAATTAAAACTACCTTTTTTAAAACTTGCTTCATGCTAGATCCTGAATCAGAAATTTCTGGGTTTGCATCTTGTTTCATTTACTACTATTGTATTAAAATGCCTAAAACTTAAAATGTCAGAAAATTTTAGTACTCCATCAAATTCCTACAAAATGCCCCAAGTTAAATGAATACCTCTATTTTCATGAATCCTTTCCATGCATTAACCTTTCCTTATATTCCTTTATTTCCTTCTATTCCTATGTGAAAAGTATGTCCTATCTTAGCAAGAAAACAATAAAGGTAGAGAGTGGACAATTTGCTAGTACGTGCAAAAGCTAAGAGTCAGAATCTGTATGAACCAGGGAATGGCCTCCTAACAACTAGGCAATATTGAATCCTAAGGTAGTTTCCAAGAAACACTACCGAAACAAAAAAACCACAAGCTTAAAAAGACAGATTTTACTCTTTCGTTTTAAAATACAAAGCAATGTAAGTTCCTTTCTTTTCAAACTTTACCAAGTTTTTTCACAAATTAAATTTAACTAAATGTGAAGTCCATGAATAAAACCTAGTCTCTCTTAATAGGTGTTAGCAGCCACAGACCCTACCCTACCATCTCTAGAACTGGGAATGAAAATGCTGTTTCACTTACAGATTTCTTTGTTCTGTGTTGCTATCTGCACATAGGTGTGTAATGTGTGTTCTACCTGGTAGAAAGATGGCTAATGGAAGACGCCATATTCCTCATGTTTCCAAGCACTAGTTGCTTTGACTTCATGTGAGTTGACACCAAGGCTCAGAGGAGGATGGCTTCCAATCTATGCACAGCTCTCCATACAGACAAGGACATTACCTCTGAACTGCCCCAACCACTGCTTTATAGTTCGGCATAATTAATACTACAAAGACTCAGGAATGGGCATATATTTGAGGCACTGCAGCTCGGGTCTCAGAGCTTTTAGCTCCTTCTGGAAAGGAGGTGCAGCAGAGGGAGACAAACCTGTCTGCCCTCCGGGACGTCCCCCTGATCCCAAAGCAGCACTAAAGGGCTCAGATGGCCCAAAAGGCCGCAGGACCCTCTCCTAGCCCTTTTCCCACCCCTCACTTCCGCTTCCGGGGAGGGGATTCCGGGGCCCTCTGTGTGTGTATGGGGGGGGTGGAGCTGAATAACCGGAAGTACGTTCACTTCCGGCAGGGAAGAGCTCTCACGGCCCTGGGCGGGCATGACAGGCGTGGTCGCTGCCCGGGGCGCCCTCCGCACTTGGTCTCGGTCTTAACGTTCCGTCGCCTTCGCCGCCATCGCGCAGCTTGGGCCTCCGAAGTTCGGCCCCCCTTCCTTATGTGTCGGGGCCGGAGTCCTGAAAGCAAAGATCCGCCCGCCGGTACCCCACCATGTCCGAACTGACCAAAGAGCTGCTGGAGCTGGTGTGGGGCACCAAGGGCAGCCCGGGCCTCGCCGACACCATCTTCTGCCGCTGGACGCAAGGTACCGGGCCCGCCGTCCCCCCGGCCCAGCGCCCCCCCCCCCACCCCGGCCCGCCCCGGTCCCCGGGATCCCCGCCCGGTGACGCCCGTGCTCCGTCCGGGGCCCGGCGCAGCGTCCAGCCAGCCCCAGGCTCTCGGAACGCCCAGCCCGCCCCGGCGTTGGGGGGTGGGAGGACGCCGGGGAGGGGGAAGCCAGAGGGGGGGGGACGCGGCTGCAGCTGGCCTCAGTGGAGACGTTGACCCCCCACCTCCGCCTCTCGCCCAGCGGCTGCCCCACCTTCCAGCTGGGGAGCCGGGTAGAGGGTGGTGGGCCCCGGCCCGGCCCGGCCCGGCCTGGCGGCTCGCGCGCGCGGGGACGCCCCTACCTCCAGCCCACCCTGCGCAGGTGTCAGTTTCTCCAAGGCTTCTGTGACCCTCCAGATCTTGACACACACACACACACACACACACACACACACACCCCTCGCCCTCCTCCCAACACTCTCTCCACACACACCCCAAGCAGGGCTTTTCTGTGAGCTGTGTTTGCTGTTATCTGGGAGAGAGAAGAAGGGAGTGAGTTTTTTTTTAATTTTTATTTTTAAATTCCTTTTGGAAAGATCAGACTGGCTGATGCCAAAAAGCAGTTTTGTTGTTTGTGGCTTAATCATGTGGCTGGGCGTGGTACTCAGTCAAAACAAAACAAAAAACCAGGGTTTGCTCGCTACAGGTCGTTCTGGCGGCCCAAAGTATCTTCAGTTGAAAGATTGTATCTGGTGCTGACTGTTACAGTTAAAAAAGGGAATATGGATCACAGCACTTCCTGTGCTACCTACACAGTATTTTTTTTGCATATGTAAGAAGTTAATTGCTAATACAAATAATACTTACTCGAAGATAACCATTTATTCCATTCCTGAAGTGTATCAGGGATCTGCACTGGGGGCTTGGCTATTAGCAATTATCCTTAATTTTTGTGAGTACCCTGCACTGACCAACTGCGCCACTGGAGCTCCTGTCATCCTGGCTGAGTCTGGGCACTGCCCCTGAGCTGCTTCTGCTCAAGGCTCGGGTTGTATCAGTTGAGCCAAAGCACCACTTCCGGCTTTTTCAGTGTATGTGGTATTGAAGAATCGAACCCAGGGCTACATGCATGCAAGGCAAGCACTCTACCACTAAGCCACATTCCCAGCCCTATCCTTAATTCTTAAGTTGTGATATTAAAACTCAATGTATTACTTAAGGTGACTAGGAAAGTTTAGTCCAAGTGGCTATACACATACACATACCACTATTATTTACAGAACACCTGGAGCCAAAAGATTTGGTGAATTTTTTTTTTTACATAGTAAAAGTCTGTATTTCAAAATGGGTGTATTGTTACAGACATTTAGGATGTAAGCCTTTCTTCCCTTTTACACATATCTTTTAAAGCTGGTAAAATAAGAACAGTGACTTATTTGGTCACTCTTTGTTTTCCAGATGAAAACCAGATGTCAAGGTTAAAAAAATGACTGGGCCAAACTTGCACAAATTGTTAGGAGTGACTTCTGAGTCTCCCAACTCTTAATATAGCTCTGTGTTCATTATTTCCTAGTTTATATGAGCTTTAAAATCTTACATGTCTTTAGTTTGGCTGTTTTTACTCATTCAGTTATGTCAGTTAACTATTTTCTAATATCTTTTTTTTAATTTTATTTGTGAAGATACTGTACAGAGGGGTTACAATTACATGGGCAGGATAATGAGTACATTTCTTACCAAGCATTGCAGCCTCCTCCTTTTGTTTACCCTTCACATCCCTTCCCAGCCTCCCCCCTCCCCCCCATCCCAATCTTTCTCCTTCCCCCCCTTCCCCCCCCACCAACGTTGTAAAGCTCGTTTTGGACATGACAACTTGTACTTCTCATTGTTGCAACAGGTCCACCTGTATCTTTAAACAACTGGTTTTTCCCCATCTCCTCCTCAAGTTATACTGACATCAAATATAGTGAAAGCAGGGTTATACTGTGGGAGAGGGACATACTATTTTCTAATACCTTAAATGCCTGCATTTGCAGATTTTAAAACTGCCCACTTTGATTTATTTAATAATGAACAGTTGTAAAATACAAAAAACCTGGAGATGAGTAAGAAAAATGTTTCTTCCCTTGTAATCAGTCAACCCTTATTAAGTGTGTAACAATGTAAAAAAGGTAATATTGTTTTTATATCTGACATAAACACAGCAAATAGTTACTGTGACACTAATTTACAAAGCATTTAAATTGTAAAGGTTAGCCATAGATTCCTGTGGCTTTGCCGGGACAATTAGAAGAAAATGTTTAACTATTATTCTAAATAGAACTTTAGAATGCTCTGCTTGTTGTCACCACTTTTTAGTCAGGTGCAAGTTCCTTAACAAGATTATGGGTTAGTTCAGTGAGGACCCATATCAACCTAAAACTTTGTTCTGTCCACAAGGCACAGTTTTATTGTGTAATTCTTCAAGATCTTACGTTGGTCAAAATTTCAAAGCAACCAGATAGATTAGATAGATAGATAGATACCTTGAATGATCTGTTACAGGTTGGGGTTTATTTACTGTTGTATTCTTTCATTCTTAGAGGTCTTTGCTAAATTGTTATTCTGGCAGTCATTTTGTAATGTGACATCAACTCTGGCTTCATTTTGTAGTCTATAATTGTACTTTGAATTTACAACTGCAGTCTTGGCCAGTTGAAAGCAAGATACAGGTGTAAAGTGTTTAATGTATATATCTATTTAGAAAGCTATATTGGCCAGCTTAAATAATTTTGATATGACTGTTGAAACAATAAGCTACAGGTATGGCATATAGTTGTTTTAATTGGTTTGCTATTTTTAGACAATTCTCCCTTTTATTTAAAAAAATGTGGAGTAGGTTCTTTGCTCATTATTTTTGGCCAGTTTTTATTTGACGACAACCTGCACTTAAAGGCTGGATGGAGGCTTTAAAAAAACAACAAACTTGGATTTTTTTTTCTTTACTCCCTGTTTTTCTTCACATTTGCCTACAGTACTTTTTAAAGGGAAACATTTTTTTTCTATGTTTCTTTGGTTTGTTAGCACCACTTTTTTTCTCTTCCTACAGACTACCCCAGTTCCAGATCCTTGTAGTTGAAGCTTTTTAGGATGGGAGGGGAGACAAACAACAAACATAGCAAGCAGCATACATTATTCGTGTACAGTAGTTAGAAGGTAAAGGGATAAGGAGTGGGATGGGGGTCACCTGGATAGGCCTAGTGTTAAGATGAGGTTTAAACAAACACTTGGAGTCACTAAGCTAGTCAAACAGACATCTGACAGAAGCCCATTATGCTGTTCAAAGAGCAGGAAAGAAGCTACTGAGGATTGAAAGGAGGAAGAGAAGGGGAGGGTACAATGAATTTGATGTAGGAAATAATATGGCCCAAGTTGCACTACGGCATTGTCAGGACTTTTATTCTAAGTGAAAAGGAAGGTTTGAAGCAAGGTAGACACAGGATCTCACAAATTGCTGAAAGATAGATTTGCCTTGCATGCATGAAGCCCTGGGTTCAATTCCTCCGCACCATATAAGTAGAAAAAGCCGGAAGCAGCACTGTGGCTCAAGCAGTAGAATGCTCGCCTTGAGCTGAAGAACTGAGGGACAGCGCCCAGGCCCAGAGTTTAGACCCCATGACCCACCAAACAAAAAGATAGATTTGGCTGCTAAGTTTGAAGATAGACTGCAGTGGATAAAGTGACACTAAGATGAGCTAAGATATGTTATAGTTGCAGCTGCAGAATTCCAGGGGAACAGTGGTTGTTTATACCAGGAGAGTAGTAGTAGTAGAGATGATAGTGGTTAAATCAACCACATCCCAACAAAACCAAAACAGAAGTCTTCTAGATCTAACAGAAGTAATATATATCCTATAAATGGAAGCATCTAACCTACCCAGGAATTGAGTCTCTTCAGTATTGATTGTGTAGCTGAGGGTTGACAGTCTTTCTGTAAAGAGGCCTTTGTCACTCAGTGCTCTCTATTCTGGTGTTTTGTTTTTTTTTTTTCTTTTGGTTTAATTTCCCCCTTTTGTCTTATTGTTCTAATTATGTATATTTAAGTAAGTATAAAGGGTGGTTTTTATAGGACTTTGCTTATGAAAGCATCTGAGGGCCATAGGTTGCCTGTCCCTGGTGTGGACTGTGGAAACTCAGAAACCATTTTTCCCCTTCAGGCTATTTTGTCTTACTTAAAGATTACGCAGAAAGGTAGAAACTCATTTTTGCTATTTATAGAAGATCAGTGTAGTGGTTTTCTTTGGGTGGAGATTATGGAAAGACTATTAAGGATGAGAGTAATCTTGTTTAAATGAGGTAAAAAATGATATGTAATAATTAGGGGAACTGTAGTGTCCATTAAAAAACAAGTATTTGCCGGGCACTGGTGGCTCACACATGTAATCCTAGCTACTCAGGAGGCTGAGATCTTAGGATCATGGTTCAAGCCAGCCCATGCAAGAAAGTCTACGAGACTCTTATCTCCAAAAAACCACCAGAAAACTGAAAGTGTCGATGTAGCTCAAGTGGTAGAGTGCTAGCCTTGAGCTGAGGGACAGTGCCCAGGCCCAGAGTTCAAGCCCCACGACTGACCAAAAAAAAAAAAAAGCATTAAAATGCATTCATTTGGGTCAAAGTTTGAAAGTTTTGGCACTTCCTATAGTGTGGTTTAACATGTCAAGTAAAATGCTATCAGTATCATTCTTCTTTCCAAGTGATAATAATACTGTGGGTCATATAATTTCAGTTTTATTATGCTCAGAAGCTTTTTATTTCTCTTAAGTATAGTTTCTTTTTATTTTCTAACATACCTAAATTATAACTGGCCAAATGAGTTTCTTTAATTCATAATTTATAAGCATATTTGACAAAATTAATTCCTTAGTGGTTTTCTTTAATTCAAAGACTTAAATATGCCTGTCATGCACACACACACATTTATATTATATGCTATGTGTTCAAAAAATCTTAATTCTTACAGTGACCTTAAAAGATGGCAAAGGACAGGTATAGCTACCCTATTTTTTTTTTAACTTGAGGAAAGTGGGGCCCAATTCAATTTTTGACTCCACCAAGATCAGTTGACTTAAAGTCAAGCCAGGTCTTTCTTTAGCTGTGAGTTTACATGGAATATTAGAGAGGCCATAGTTGTCAAACTTTTTCAGTATTGAATATAAGTAGTAACATATGAAAGTAAGGTATTAGAAAATTGCAAAGGAGTTCATGGCATTAGTAGAATTGCAGTCTGAGACTGGCACAGGCAAAACCACAAGACTTTATCTATAAAGCATCTGAAGCACAAAGGGCTGGAATGTGGCCGAAGTTGTAGAACTCTAGTCTAGCAAGCACAAAACCTCAGTACTGCAAAAAACAAATATGTATCCAAACAACTTTGAGTGTTCTTTTGATAGTATGCTAATGCTCAGCCAGTAAAGCTGGTTGTAGTATGTAATAATATAAGACTGCATCAGAGAACTTTTCCCTTTATTGGTCTGTCTTGTGCCTTTAATGGATCTCCTCCCCATTCTTTAATTTATAAGAACATGCTCTGGTCATTTCCAAATTGTTGGCCCACTGGCTTATCATAATCTTGTCATTGAATAATTTTATTATTTAATATCAAAAGCCACATTTCTTACTCTAAACACTGATCTTATCAGAAGTATTTTTAAGCATTGAGATGCTGTCAAACTCAAAGTTATGTATTGTTTTCTAATCTCCACCAGTCTGTTACTGACTCGGCTTCTGCTCACTTTAACACTCAAACTTCATTATCTTCGGTGTGCACATTCTCATTCATTTTTAACTGATACACTAGCTCCAAGTTGCTCTCTTCACTTCTAAGTCCTGCTGAAGCTCTAGGCCCCTACCTCCCTTCCACTTGTAGATGTTGCTAAATGGTTGTCTTACATTTTTGAAACTGAACTTGGCATCCTTTGAAACAAAGGACTCTCCTTGTCTTCCCTCCCGAAATTTCAATAAGCATTAATCTAGCAATGAGGGTGCAACATAGTGCTGGTAAACAGAAGCCAATAAAATAGACAAGATGCCTGCCTGCCTGTGAGGTAAATAATACAGTATGGATGTACAGGAAGATGATAGGCATGACTATTTTGATAGACTTGTCAGGAACTATCTAAGGATTTAACATAGATGTGTCAGGAAATATCTCCATAATGATTTAACATTTAACTTGAACCCCCAACAAATGATCGTGATTTAGTCACGTAAACAGAATAGGAGGATAGTCAATCCAGAGCAAGCATAGACATTCCAGGAAAAGACTGGGATGTTCTAAGGACGTAGGGTTATTGGAGCTAATGAAAGTGTGGATAGACTAGGGTTCATTTGGATCAGAAGATCCTGTAGTGTCTTCAGACTAAGAAAAGGAGTTTGGATCTTATTCTATTTGAATTAGACCATTACAATATTGAGCAGGTTGTGATAAAATCTGATTTCTGTTTCTAAAGAATTCTTCTGGGGAATTCTGTGAATAGCTAGTCATTAAAGAAGGTGGGTGTTAAGCACAGTGACTCACAAATTGTGGTTCAAGACTAGCTGAGGAAAAAAGAAAAGTTTGCAAGAGCCTATCTCAACCAAGTAAAAGCTATGTATAGTTGCATGTACCTGTTATCCCAGCTACATGGAAAGCAAAAAATAGGATAATAATCCAGGCAGATTGGACAAAATTTCAAGACCTTATTGAGAAAATAAAGGAAAAAAGGATTGAGTGTATGGTGCAAACAGTAGCTAACACAAGACCCTAAGTTCCAGCCCCAATACTCCACTACTTCCCCTCCTCCCAAAAAACAAACAGGAGGTAAAGAATTAGAAGACACAGTTGAAACTTGCAACAGCACTCTAAGTGAGAGATAAAGCCTTCAAACAATAGATGGACCAGAGATGGAATACAGACAAACATGCTTATGAGCTTTCCGTGCCTTGTATCAAGAGGACCTAATCTTAGGGTGAAACCTGAAAGATGTCAGAATTTTTTATTTTTTGAAGATAGGGTTAGCCAGGTGTTGAAGCAGAAGGAACATTATGCATAAAGGTTAAGAAACAAACAAGGCATGGTGGCACACAACTACACTGTGAGGCCTGGGTAGGAATATTTGAAGACCTTGAAGAAGTTCAGCATGACTGAAAGCTGAAGGAGGAAAATGGCAAAGAGTGAAATAGAAGAGAGAGGCAGAAGCCAGATCATATAGAACCACTAGAAAGAATTTAGGTGCTTTGTGTTTGTGGTTCTAATCTGGGAATTAACTGGTTATAATCAATAATGGAAATTCAGAGCAAACAAAATTACCCAAAGAAAATACATCAAAAGAAAAGTATTATATATCCTAATGCCGGGACCTGGGTAGAGATCACCAGGATTTGAATAGAGCTGGTGAGGAGACTGAGAAATTGAGAAGGGAAAGGTAGAACAAGAAGAACCCAAGTGGAAGGGACAATGTCATCTCTTTTTCCCATTTGCCCTCTCTTCCATCCTACCCTTCAGCTGCATTGAATTTCCCTGAATCCATGCTCATAGACATATTATCTCTTTAGTATTGTCTTTACCGAAATTTCATCAAGACTAGCCTCAAGGTCCTTTCTTATGATGTAGGAAAAGTCACTGCCTTCTGAAATGACAGCACCCTCTTCATTCTTCTTTTTAGATTCATTTGTTTTTGTTATCTGTTTGTTTTTGGTGGGACTGTCAGTTTGCTCAGACCAAAGATTTCAACATTCATGAATGTTATCCCAGATTATTGGAATAACATCTGATGTTCATTAAATATTTGATGTCTGAGTTTACTGGATGTTAGCCTTTGATAAAGTTTGATAGATTTCTAGCATACTAAGATAAAAAGTGACACTTTTAAGCATAAGGTCTAATGAGGTGAAATGATTGCTCCAAAGTTTCTAGATTAAAACTGGATTCTCCTGACATCTGCCTCAAGGCCCTCTGAGAAACTTAGAGCTGCTATCAGTTAATGCTGGTTGGAAGTATTGGAAGTAAATTAGAGCCATCGGGAGCACTCTTAACCATCTCTGATGCCCTTTATTTTTTAATGTGATTCAAAGATCGAGGTGATTTAAAAAATTGTTTGGGGGGGGCGGGGGGAGGCTGGGAAGGGATAGGAAAGGGAAACAAAGGAGGAGGCTACAATGCTTGTTAGGAAATGTACTCATTATCTTGCCCATCTAATTGTAACCCCTCTGTACAGTATTTTCACAATAAAAAATAAATAAAAATTAAAAAAAGAAAAAAATTGTTTGGAAATTGTCTTATAAGTTCTTTAGTCTTCCCTAGAGCAAACTAAATTATTAGAAAGTCAGATTTAGGAACTGGTAATGTATTTCAGTGGTGTAGTGTACATGCTTAATATTGCCTGAGACCTTCATATCATTCACCAGTATTATGAAATAAATTATAGACTTAAGCTGGGCGCTGGTGGCTCACGCCTGTAATCCTAGCTACTAAGGAGACTGAGTGAGATCTGAGGATGCGGTTAAAGCCAGTCCAGGCAGGAAAGTCCGTGAAACTCTTATCTCCAATAAACCACCAGAAAACCAGAAGTGGTGTTGTAGCTCAAGTGACAGAGCACTAGCCTTGAGCTGAAGAGCTGAGGGACAGCACTCAAGCCCAGAGTTCAAACCCCATGACCAACCAAAAAAAAAAAAATTATAGACTTAGTGTCCTTTCATTCAAGTCTACTTTATTTTCTACCATGATCTCTTAGGTACAGAATTGTGTGTATGCATATTCGGGAGGAGGGGCATTGGCTCCATAGCTTTTCCAGAGGATTCGTTGATCTCAAAAGAAACACTGTGTCTGATGATTTATAGGTATTTACTGTTGTGGGAAATATCAGCAAATTAAATGAAAAAACAAGTGAAAAATTGTCTTAGTTGTTATTTGAATTATATTTTTAATCTTTGGTACTTGCTTTCATTTTTAGGTTTTGTGTTTAGTGAATCAGAGGCAACTGCATTAGAACAGTTTGAAGGTGGCCCCTGTGCTGTTATTGCACCCGTTCAGGTAACATCGACTACTTTATCGGCTCCTTAGAGAGACTTAGTCAAATGATTCATCCTTGGCTTTTGTTTTCTAATTTTTATACTGTGTATACAAGACCTGATGAGCTTTTAACTTTTGCTTATGAGTCAATAGCATTTTAACTATATTTTTAGGAGAAAAAATAGTAAATGTTCCCTGACTTTTGTAAGATTAGGAGTTACTCATCTTGGCCTCTAATGTATCCTATTGACTATATACCATATAGATACAAAGTAATTTCACCATTGTGATTTGTTCTTTGCACAAAAATGATGTTTCTTAAAAGATGAGTTTGTATTTTCATGGCCTGAAACTTTTTCAGAGTTAAAATCATTTGACAATATATACTATTTGGGGCAATGGTTTTGTCCGTTCTAGATGAAATGAGTAGCAACTGATTTCAAACAGAATTTCATAACTATTTTTTTCTTTTTGCATAGAAGCTGGGGCTTATCCGAATTCTTTAATTTGATTTTTTAATGTCTTAAAATCATCTTTTAGCTGGGCTCTGGTTGTTCATGCATGTACTCCTAGCTACTCAGGAGGCTAAGCTCTGAGGATCGAGGTTCAAAGCCAGCCTGGTCAGGAAAAGCTGTGAAACTCTTATCTCCATTTAACCACCAGAAAACTGGAAGTGGTGCTGTGGCTCAAGTAGTAGAGCACTAGCCTTGAGCAAAAGAGCTGAGGGACATCCTGGCTCAGGCCCAGAGTTCAAGCCCTAAAAACTGACAAAAAAAACCAAAAACTTTTTAATTTGATTTTTAATCTAGATATATTTGAATTTCAGACTGATCTATAAAATTACATTAATTATACTATTTTTAAAAATCAAGAATTTTCAGTTTTGTTAGTCTAAATGTTTTCAGTCTGAACAGCAGTATAATGTTAGTATTATAAAATAAACTAATTTATATGTTTTAGTCACGTAATTTATGTCTTAATCATGTTTTGAAAATAGATATTTAGAGTTGGGAAGGTGGCTCAGTGGTAGAGCGCTTGCTTTGCATGCATGAGGCCCTGGGTTCGATTCCTCAGCACCACATAAGCAAAAAGAAAAAAACCCGGAATTGGCGCTGTGGCTCAAGTGGTAGAGCGCTAGCCTTGAGCTGAAGAGCTGAGGGACAGCACCCAGGCCCAGAGTTCAGGCCCCACGACCAGACCCCCCCCAAAAAAGAAAAGAGATATTTAATGTGATTATCAACTAGGCATAAAGAATGTCTTAAAATGCTAGCTACAAGGCACATTTTTCCCGCAAATACTATTCTCCATAGACTTAAATATTATTAAACAAAAACAAAATCTCCTCTAATGCTTAATGCCAAAATATGTTCAAGATCATTACTTTCTTTAAAGAATAAATATGTTGACTTTTTGCAATAGTAAAATTATTTAAAATTAAGAAAAATTGAATGTCTGGATTATGCATTAGAATTACTGATTTACTAGAAGTAAATCTGTTGCACTGAGAAACTGGGAAAAATGTGATCATCAAGAGGAAATCTTGTCCAAATTGAAGATTCTCTATGTATAAGTTAGATCTTATTTTATTTTTTTCATTTAAAAATATTTTTATTGTTATTCAAAGGTGATAGAGAAAGGTTACAGTTTCATAAGTCAGGTAATGAGTAAATTTCTTTTTGGACAATGTCACCCCTTCATTTTTAACTTCATTTTTTAAAAATTTTTGTTTGTTTTGGTGCTACTACTCTACCACTTGAGCCACACCTTGACGTTGGCTTTTTGGTGATTAGTTGGACATGAGAGACCCAGGAAGTTTTCTGTCTGAGTAGGCTTTGAACTGTAATCCTGAGATTTCATCCACATCAGTAGCAAGGATTACAAGCATGAGCCACCTGTGCCCAGCTTACTAAGACATTTTTAACAAAAAAGCACTCAGAAGACAGGTTTACTCAAAATATCATGTATAGTTCAGTAAACTTAAAATTTTTTGCCTGGTAAGTGCCACACATTCTTCCTATCCTGTAATGCCTGAATTTAATTTGCAAAAAGAAGCAGTGGCAAAAATGATTCCCTAGGTTTGCAATAAAACATAGGTAAGGGAAAGATATGTTTACAATTGGAAAATAAAACTTAGCTTAGTTGAAACTATTTCTTTGCTCATACTTTAAAATGCATAAATTAGATTTTATAAACAAAACCCTCTTTGTCAATAAATATTATTAGGGATTTCCATGAAAGCCTATGAATAGTTAAATCTGAACTTATGACATCGTAAGAGTTTAAAATTCAGTGTACTTAAAAATGGTGCGAAGGAAGAGGTGTGTAGGGGAGGGATGGGTGATAATGTTGAAAGGAGTGACATTGATCAAGATATATGGTTCTCATAAACTGCCTTGTTAACTGACAACTCCTTTGTACAACTACTTCTAAAGATAATAAAAATGAATTAATTTTAAAAATAAATTTTAAAAATCCTAAGCCTATCATCATGGACCATTGAAATAATAATTATTTATTTATTTATTTTGGGTCCGGTCGTGGAGCCTGAACTCTGGGCCTGGGAGCTGTCCCTCAGCTCTTCAGCTCAAGGCTAGCACTCTACCACTTGAGTCACAGCACCACTTCCGGCTTTTTTGGCTTATGTGGTGCTGAGGAATCGAACTCAGGGCCTCATGCATGCAAGGCAAGCGCTCTACCACTGAGCCACCTTCACAGCCTAGTAATTTATTTTTAAGAGGCACACAAATCTTATAATTTGAAATTTCATTGTGTAAGAATATAAAGTAGGTAGAGAGACATCATAAAGTAATCCCTCACATTATTAAAACTAAAACCATACAAATAAAGGTTAATCAGTATTGTGTGTTCATTATAAGTAAGTATAGAAGACATTACAGTATAATGTCACCTTCACTTAAGATGGCAGTTTGTCACTGAAAAATGTTTAACTATGCAGATGTAACAGGTGGAATGATGCTAGAAAACAAACGAATCAAAGCACTCCTTCTAGAATTCCCAAAGAGTAAGCAAAGTACTATCCTATTTCTTTAAAAAAAATGTAAATATAAAAGTATAGTTAACAGAGAATGTACTGGTGGGCTGATACTAGCTACACTATCTTGTACACATTTGTACTTTAATTCTGGGAAATAGTTTTACATTACATGTTGAATCATAACAATGCAAAAATTGTACTTCTGTAAATCTTTCCAGAAGAAATCCTTCATGTGAAAAGCATTGTATTCAAAAAAGCTCATATTTATAGTAACAAAAAAATTACAACTCGGTATCCAGTAGCATAATTTAAATGTGCAATTATTATATAAATTTTGATAGGTTCATAAATACTGATATAGCAGTTATGATTATGAATTCCTATGGGAAAACATGAGAAATAATATAGCCATTATGATTCTCACATAAAAAATAAAAGACTAGAAGGTTATACTATAAATCAGAATACCAATATTGATTGTATTCATGTTGGAATATTAGGTGTCCTTGTCCTACCACAAAAATTTTTTAGGTACTTAGTTACACTGCTCCATTTTATGTTGGTAGCAGTGAGTTAGTTTGTTGAAATCTTCGATTACTCATGAGTTTCCAGATATATGCAAAGTACCTCACATAAATTTTCTCAGATACTGAACACTGTACCCTTTGTAGTTTGCACCATCATTAATAAAGTAGTGAACCAAGTTCTAAACCTACTTCTACTTGTCTTAACGTAGCCCCCTTTTCTGCTCAAATTCTGTTGTCAAATACACCTAGAGAGTCATCAAACTTCTTTATCTTGGATATGCCTTCTGCAGATTCAGATTTTAATAGTGGAGCCCAAGGTCTTCTGTTTTAAACAAAGCAATTCAGATGAATTGCCCTTTGAGAAGGGAAAAACTATATTGCACACAACTCCTTTCTGTCATTTTGTTTTTCTTTTAGACCATATGTTTTTTAAACCAGGAAAGTATAAACTCCTTAAACTCTTACTATTGAAAATTTTCTTTCACAGATCAGAGCTAATAGGGAAGAACCATTTCTGTATTTAAGTGTAACTAGCCCTAGAAATCTGAGAAATTTAGACTTACTCCTGTTTTATATGACATTCACTTTGTAAATAGAGTAGTAGCATTTGTAATTTCTACTTATGTGACTATAGTTTGAATCATTTTTTTTCTACTTGTTAGAAAATTTGTATTGGGGATGGATAACTCTATTGACATACAATAAAATTCATAAACTTAAAGTCCAAGTTAATTAATTACTGCATAGTTAACTGTTGACTATGAAGAGAAATAATTTGAAATTTTATGGAATTATTCAAAAGATCAGAAAGGCGTTTCAAGTTAGTATTTCCCATTTTGCAATTACATGAATTATGTTTATAATGCATTCTCATTATTGCTTTAATTGTGTAAAGGCATTTCTTTTGAAGAAGCTTCTGTTTTCTTCTGAGAAGTCATCATGGCGGGATTGCTCAGGTATGCCAGCTCTTTTAAAACTTGTTCATCATCTGTGTTTAAAGATGTCTCTGCGTCATTCATTCAATAATTCAATTAAAATTAACTGTCTAAAAGTAAACTGAATGCCAAACATAGTGGTGCAGTACTGTACACTCAGGAGCAGAGGCAGGAGGATTGAAAGTTTGAGACCAGTCGGGGCTATTGAGTAAGTCACTGTCTTATAAAACAAGGGTTGTATTATAGCTCAGTGGTAGGGCTCTTGCCCCATAATCAGAAGACTGGGTTTGCTCCCCAGCACTGAAAAAAAAAAATTGTGGGATTTTTTTCCCCTGAAATTTATTTAAATGTGAAACTTCATAGTGACTCAAAATTTTTAAATACTTATTTCCATATTGATTTTCCTGATCACTAAAAGATGTAAGTCAAGGTAATGAAACTAAGGGAAAAAAAAACTTTGGGTGCTCTGCTAAAGCATACATACAGTTCCCAAAATTTCTGGATGATGTCACATGTAGAGAATAGTAATATAGATATATGCATACATATGTGTGTGTATATATATATGTTTGTCTTAGTGCTGGCAAAGATATCAAAATACCTTTGCATTCAACATCTTGCTTAATGCAAGTACTGCAAATAATTCTGAATCAGTTTTCAAATGAAACTATATTATGATTTATTTGGGAATATATGGTGCTACCTGATAATGACAAATGTTTGTATTACTCTCACCTGGCACAAAGATCTTTTCTTTCATTTACTTAATTCCATATGAACCTCACAATAATTTCCAAAAAGGTTAGATACATTCAATGTAGTTTTTATTTAAGGCTGTAGCAGCTTTCCAAACCATGACAACAGAACCTAATGATTTTGAATTTAAAGAATTAAAGTATTTTGGCTGTATTCTTGTTATTGTATATAATTTGTTAAATACAAAATTTATTGATGGAACTATTCAAAAGATAGTTGACTTTGACTATGTTAAAGTGAATAAATGCACAGATCCTGCCTTTGAAGAATTTGTAATCCATTGGAAGAGATAGAGACCATGTTGTATGATCGAGCTTTTTATAATCCATTAGAAGAGATAGAGACCATGTTGTATGATCTAGCTTTTTAGAGAGTGTAAATAGATATAGAGAGAATGTGAAAATATATTCACATCCTATAGAAAGTATTTGAAGGTTTCTGAAAATGACATTGCCTCTGGGGAGTTAACACTGCTAGAAAAGGGGGGAGGTGAATCTCATATATTTTCTGCCATTTGCAACAATCTTAATGCTCAGATTACCGCAATATATTAACAGCAGCTTCTACGTTCTGCAGCACATCCTGAGGATTCTGCTGATGTTATAAATGTGGTCTCATGTGTCCTGACAGTATTCTCATTCCACTGGGGCAGGATGGTCGGACAGAATTTAGTAGGGGGGAAGGGGTCTCAGTGGGTCTTGATCTGGTGCTTAGTTCTGCAGTCAGCAGAACTTAACAGCTCTGTGTGCAGCCTAACAGAGATCATCTCCATGAGGCTATTCCAAACATCATGTATTTTCCCATAGTGGTGATACTTTAGTTAATCACATTGTTTTAGTATCACACAGCACATTGTTTTTCCAAAGTTTTGTCTGCAGTCTGTAGATTATATAGATTCCCCATTTTTAAAATGTTTGATTTTTGTTATAAAATGAATATGTTCTTAATACTGTTTGTGACGGGATTTTTATTTTTTCTTTTCAAAGAAAACCATTATAACTTGTACTTTGGTTGTTTTTAGAGGAAGAGCAGAAGGAGCTCCTTTGTCATACCTTATGTGATATTTTAGAAAGTGCTTCTTGTGACAACTCTGGATCATACTGCTTCGTTTCATGGTTAAGAGGAAGGACAGCTGAGGAAACCGCTAGTATTTCTGGGACTCCTGCAGAGTCTAGTTGCCAAGTGGAACATTCTTGTAAGATACATTTTTTTCCTGAAGTAAAGTATTTTCTTGTGCTTTTGTTTTAGTAAAGTATTGAAAAATTAGAAGAGAAAATATTTTTAACTTTCATACATAATATATCACTAAGCCTAAACTTAACTAATAAATCTTAATATTTTGTTTTCCTTTTATTGATTTTAAGTACTGAAATTTTTTTTTCAAAAAAAAAAAGAGAGAAAAGAAATACATCTTGTTGATAACCATCTCCCCACAGATTTGGCACTGTTGTTTAGAAAGTTTAAAGAACATCTGTATACTATGAAGGTGTCTTATTTTTTTCCCAGTTATTGTAAATAAATGGGGCTTATGACTTCATTAAATTTCTGAAATACCTTTAGTTGCTTTCTAGAGTAAAGATAGAGACATTTTTCTTATTGACATTCTGTTTTTTTTAACCCTCAATTTTGGACATTGTTATGTATATGTATTATTTTAAGGTAATCTTACTTGTGTTTTCTATATCTTGATTAAAGTTTTTTTTAAAAAAGCTAAAATGATAGCTATTCTCATAAAATGATAGAAGAAACAGCTGCAGCTTCTAGTTTTTGAAAATTCTTATGTGATTGGCCACAATGAACAAGTGAAAGGGAGACTTCAGTGCTACAGAGACTAGTTAAGAATTGCTTTTCATCTTCTGATGAGTAATCTTGCTCACAGGTGATTTTTAGCTATACCAAGTGCTTACTGACTTACTTTGCCATGAGTACATGCCACTAATACCATCTGTAAAGAAATTTTTCTTCTTTATTAGATACCTGACATTTAGAAAACCAATTTCAATTGCTTTTGATATGTACCCTGCTTTCCATATAGGATTTATCTTACCAGGTACCCTTGCCTCTTAGGGTAGAAATGTCCTGTGTTGTCCTTGTCATCTTTTTAATATTCTGCAGCTAAAATGTCTTGAGTTGGACAGGTTCTAGGAGCACATTAGCAAGAAACAGTTTTAAAGATTTAAACAGTTGGGTGATATTTTATCTTCAAGCCTTTGAAAAATTGCCTTTCAAAAAGAATTTAACATTGTTACTGCTGATAATGACACTTGAAGTTAAGTGGAAAGCATTTACAAAAATGATAGTAAAACAGTTTATTTAAGATTGGTTTTAAAACATTAAGGATGCATTTTGGACATAGAAATTTTGAGAGAAGAAACACTGAACTCATTAAAAGGTACAGTAAAACATATGTGTGTAGTCAGCATTAAATATGTGAAAAACTATAGTATGATCTTTTTATATAATATTTTTTATCAGGATGTTAATACTGTATGGAGTACTTATTGTGGAAGATGCTATTCAGATACTGATAGTTACACTGTTTCAGATTAAATAGCCTCATTATGCCTGACATGCCACTTCAGTAACTAATTTAGATGGATATATGATTTAGATGCATTAATTTAGATGGAAATATGAATTCTTCTCCAAAAAAATATATCCCATTCTATTTTGTGCCTCATCATAAAAGTTGGCACAAACTAAAACTACATTTAAAATGTTTCTAATTTTGCATATCTTTAAACATTTTGGTAACTAAAAATTTGAGAGTTTATCAGATATTGGCAAATGAACTGAACATGCACTAAAATCTTTGTTTCATAGAACAATCTATTTTACCTGTTCCTTCCTTTATTCCTAGCTACATTCTTTTTCTTGTGTTTTATTTTCCACCATTCCTGCCTGCTAAGCTTTTTCTTTTGCTTGCCTCTGTTATCTAAATTATTCTCTTTATCTCTATTTTGATCGTATTACTAATAAACTTATTGGGATAATCAAGAATTACAAAAGGGTTTAATTTGGAAAAGATTAGGTAGACTTTTTACTTTTATCTTAAAATCTTAAGTGTGTTTTCCTCTCATTAATAGTACATTGTGTACAAACATTAATTTCATTGGCTTATGTGGTGTGTATATTTTTGGCTGGTCGGTAATGCATACTTGTTTGCAGTAACGAATACTCGGGTTCAATTTCAGTTTGTTTCCCATATAATCTGAAGATTATTTAGTCTATTTGGACTTTGCCAAGATACTACAAAGTAATTTGAAGCAATGGAGAATTAAAATTAGGCTTTGAACAGCTAATCTAATGCTACCATTTTAAATTTTAAGAGAATTGGATTTTGCATCTATAATGAATCAGTTTCCTTAATTGAGGAATGGGTATTTTTTATTTGAAAGCAGTAAGACTGGCTTTATAAAAATGTAATAAATTGTTCAAAGAAATTGTGACAAAGCAGACATTTTGATGCAGCTATTTGTAAAGACCGAATTTGAGTGTCAGTGCTGGTGCTTATTGCTGCTAGGAGGGGTCCTGTCCGTGCCTCACATCCCGGTCCTAGGAGAAGGAGATGATGTGTGCTGATTCAGTGATATCAAACTGTCACAGCACTTACAGAAGGTTCTGGTCTCAGTAAAGTGCTTACCAACATTCTTTTGATTAAAATGCTTTCATTTTCTAATACTTCATTGACATCTAAATAAGTTACTGAAAACTCAATTGTTATACCAAAAAAAAAAATAAGGAAACAAACTTAAAGCTGTTGGTGAACCTGTGTAATTAATTTCAGTGCTTTGTTTGGTAATAAAGCATTAAACCTAAAAATTTATATTAAGTAAGAGGCAGATTGGCTTTGATGATTTTACTTAGATTATTTGAAAAAGGTGCAGGACACGTGAAAGTGACGTGTGAAGCACTGTACTAAGTTTTCCTCATGTACAGACTTCCCTAGCATAGCTGAATCAAAAGGAAATATTTTTATGTAATAACTTCCACATTCTCAGTATGACATCCATGTTAGTTATGACCACAGTAAGATGCTGAAATGTAAGTTGATGTTATTGTATAGTTTAAAATACACTGAGAATTGTAAGGAGTAAAGAAATAGGGAAATTTTGATTGCTTGACAGTATTTACAGCCTGCTGTGTATCTTGTGTCATTTATTTGCCGTGTGTAGTGCTGAAAAGTGTCTTTTATGTATAGCTGCCTTGGCTGTCGAAGAGCTTGGCTTTGAGCGATTTCATGCATTAATTCAGTAAGTAACATCAGAACATTTAAAATACTTAACTTGTGGACACATTGCCATTTTAAGTTTGTTCATTCTATGGAAAGGTTCCTAGATTTTATTTTATATAATACTGTACTACTTAAATGTGCAATTTAAATACCTTGCTTGAGGATTAATTTGCTTTCAAATTACAAGATGAGTTATATATGCAAATTAAATTATGAAATGCCCTAAATTAACTATAAAAGTATAGTTTTTAAAAAACATTAAATCCTTCCATCATTAACAGTGAAAGAAAATAATTTTAGCTTTATGTCTTTCTGTCCTGAATGAACATAAGTTTTTTTAGTGAGGTAAATACTAGAATTACTTATTTGCCAAAGTATGCGTTCTATAATATTTTAATCAAAAATGCCCAGGTTTTTATTTTATTTTTTTTTATTACAGAACAAAAGGTAAGGATGGTTATATTGATAGAACCTGTAGGTGGCATTTATTTTGAAAGTTAACACTTTTATTTTTAAAGCCACAAAAGTATACCATAGGACTAGTGCTTAGACATTTGTCAAATAATTTTCAGGTTTCAGAAGCATTTTCATGGTTATTAAATACCTCTCTAAAGAGGACCACTCTATTTTCTAGATACATTCTTCAATAATATTGATGAGAAGTGTTGCACCTAAGAGATGAAGAGATTCCTTGTCAAGTAAACTGTCTGTCTTTGTAGTATACATTGTATGTAGTGGTAGTTGTCAGCAGTGGCTGTTTTTTGTTTTTGGAATGGCTTAATTAGTATTCAGAAACCTGAAATGTAATAAAAATGTACTGTTTGTATGTTTTTAATGTATGAGGCAATCTAAATTTCTCCCATTTATAAATATCACAAATCTCACCATGATACTAATACTTACTTCTCTTTTTCCTCTCCAGTAAAAGATCATTTAGAAGTTTATCCGAATTAAAAGATGCTGTCTTGGATCAGTATTCAATGTGGGGAAACAAATTTGGAGTATTGCTTTTTCTGTATTCTGTGTTACTGACCAAGGTTTGTTTAAGAAGATGCTTCTTTTCTGCCATTTATTATTTTAGTACTGTTTTTCTGCTGTGATGAATAGCCCATTTCCCGCTGCTGTTTCTAAATCTTAGACTGTTAATAAGAAATTAACTCATTTCCTCTTCATTCACTTACTAAGCATTTTCAGACTTAACTTTTACCTCTATTCTTCTGGACTGAAGAGGTAATAGGTAATGTTCCAATTATGAAATGTTGTCAGTTCTTTTGAATTTTGTTTTTAATTTTAGCAATGTCTGATACTTGACCTGTTCACACGCTTCTGGAATATTTTCTTGACTTAATCTGATAAACCACTGTGTTAGTGTTCTTCCTATAACATCTTACAATTCTTTTTGTTGTTGTTGTCATTTGTTGTTTTTTTTTCAATATTTTCTGTACAAGTTATCTTCTTGTCTTTACTCTCCCCTTCTGAATTTTAGTATTACAAACATTTCATGTGCTTGGTCCTGTGTGCAGTTGCTTTATGGATAGTTCATTCTCCACTTATGGAGTGGCTAGTTCTAGTATGTATGCTAGCCTTTCTCTCAAATGCCAGTCTCATACTTCTGGTAGCTTGTTAGTCCCCGTTGAATTTTCTACTAGATATACCATGTCTGAAATCAATCTTTTATCATTTAATGTTTATTGGACAGTTTGATGGATTTGGGGACTTGACAGATGAGCCAAAATTTGCATAAGGAATTTTTTTTTAAGCAGTGAAGAAGCAAGTCTAGAGGTATAAGGGATTGGAAGTATAACATATATTTGAGAAATAAATTATGTACAAATGCAGCATAATATTCCAGAAGGAAAATAGTGGAAGATTAGTCAACTTTGGAAAAATGTCTCTTTGAAAGGTCTTATGTATTATGCAGAAATACTTAAGTTTTTATTCAAAATTGGAACCAGTAAAATTTTCAACAAGGAAGGGCTAGGATCTTGTTGGTACGAGATGCCTTAAATTGGGGTCAGAATTTATAATTAAGAGACTTGATATATGTATGAAATATAAGTCTAGGTTTAGGGAAATTAGAAAAGTGAGTATTATAGGTGAATCCTAATTTAAGACAGTGAAAAAAGGGAAGAAATCTAGAAAGTTAAATAGGAAAAGTTAGACAATTACTGGATGTACAACATAAAGATAAATAAAAGAAAGAACCAGAAACAGTTGAATAGGTGTTGGGAGTAGCCGAGGTGGTGCCAACATGACTGGTTGCTTATGAGCACTTTATTGTTCATTCTCCAGTGTTTTATGCCCAACACATTTGATATTTCTTGCTTGTTCTCCTTTTCAACCAGTACATCATTATGTTAGTCATTTTTCTGAGTGCTCTTTGAAGGGGATTGTGTCATTTGTTTCTGTTATTTGTTTTGACTTCACTGTAGTCTCCTTGATTGTTTGTAGGATGGCAGGCACAAAATCACATATCTGTTTGTTTCCCCTGCTGTCTTTGAATATTTTGACTGTTAATTATCTATTTAGTTCTTAGAAGTGGTCTATAAGGTGATGGAAGTAGTGGTGAGAATTATGTAAATAGCAAATTAATGTCACCTCATATCATTTGGAGCTGATGAAGTTAGAATCCTGAATTTTCTTGTCCTTGCCCAGTGTCTAGAACTTTACTTTGGCATTTGTCTTTTTGAGAGATTAAAAAGTATCAAAAAATCTTATTTTCAAGAAAATAAGAAACTTCTTATTCTTAATTTCCATTTTATTTTGTTGGTATACATTTGAATTATCAATATTTGAGAGAAAGCAATCAAATAGATTTACATTTTCTTATGTCCCAGCTGTACTTTCATATACTTAAATTTATGTCTGTTGAAAGCCATGCTTCTATATAAGTATTAGTAAGTTGTCTAAATGACCTAATGTAAAATCACTTAGTAGCCTTAATAGTTATATTAGGTTTTAATTTAATTTAGCCTGATTTTTAATGAACATTGCCATTTTGTTAAATATTCTCCATTCCCTTCAAGGTTAAGTTTTATTTTTCCCCTTTGACCAGCATTAGATATATTACATACAAGTCCATCCATTTTCTTTATATACAGCCTATGAGAGCAAATAAAAGATACTCTTAGAAAGCTACTTGTTACAGTTTTCATTTCAAATGCACTCCCTCTTCAAGTCTGGATATTTCTTTGAAAAAAACGTTACTTTAAAGATTGCACTTTATTAATTCATACTAAACTGACCATAATTCATATTTTAGTTTTTAAAGTAAGTCAACGAATTACTGGTTTCTTTAGGGCATTGAAAATATAAAAAATGAAATTGAAGATACAAGTGAACCATTGATAGATCCTGTATATGGGCATGGCAGGTAAGGAACTAAATCTCCTCCTGGGGGCTTCTGTATCAATTGACTGGTAGATGATTGAGTCAGGTAATCTTGCTAATCAGGACTGCTCACACTTAACATCCATGAATTGTAAGTCTTGTGCGTTACAAATTGCTTGCTTTATGTGTGTCATGCTAACTTTCGGTTTAGGTTAATGTATGCACTATGTTTAGTGTCAGAACATTTTGTTTTAAGATGATTGTGGGAAGGTATTCTAACAAATTCTATTTTATGTCTCATTTATGAGATGTTTTTAAATCTCATTTTTGCCTAGAAATAGGGTTTTCTTAGAATTTTTTTTTATTGGGAGAAACAAATCCCCATTTTACCTCTTAAGCTTTTAGTTTTAGCTTAGGTTAACCAAAATTATTCTAAGAGTAACAGTTAATCCACTTTTACACATGAACCCTTTTTTTAGACCTCTTTGCCTCAGTGGTTAAAATTCATATATCCTCCATTAAAATCTGTATATATTAATAATTACATGTTAAAGATAGGAATATTAATTATCAGTCTATATATAATTTTTTTCTTTTCTTTTTTTTTTTGGTTTGGTATAGGCTTGAACTAAGGGCCTGGGTGCTATTCCTGAACTTCTTTGTACTCAAGGCTGATACTCTTCCATTTGAGCCATAGTACCATTTCTGGTTTTCTGGCAGTGAATTGGAGATTATAGAGTCTCACTGACTTTCTGGCCAGGCTAGCTTTGAACCATGATCCTTAGATCTCAGCCTCCTGAGTAGCTAGGACTACAGGTGTGAGCTACCAGCACCAGGCTCTATATATCATTTTTTATCCACTTAAGTATGGTATCTTAGAGTTAAGTGTGTATCTGTATGTATTTAATAACAGATACCATGTGATAATATGTATTGTGATGTCTTTAACAAGGCTGGGTTTATAAAATGGGAAATTTAAGGTTTTCCTTAACTTAATATAAAAAGCCAGGACTTTGCTCCTTTGGTATTATTTTTATTCAAGTATTAATTTCTTTTAAATTTTATTTCTAGCCAAAGTTTGATTAACCTCCTACTAACAGGACATGCTGTTTCTAATGTATGGGATGGTGATAGAGAATGCTCAGGAATGCGTAAGTATACTCTTTATTTCTTATGTGAGTACTCTTTCAGTGGAATGTATTGATTTTCATCCATTTCATGGCTCTTACCTTACTTAGGGGTGAAGGTAAGTACTTTCTCATAGAAGAATTCTTTACAGTTTCTGAGGCCCCATAACAATAAGGGTATAGATTTTGGAGCCAGATAATCTTGAGTTCCCATCCTAAGTACATGTCTTCAGTCGAGTTATAAACTTTCTCAGGGCTTTGTTCTCTCTAGTATGATAGTGGGACTGTAGGGCTAACTTCTTTAGAAAAAATAATCTCAGTATTTACCACGGTACAATATTTGTTCCTTAAAATTAAGGAAAAAGTACAAAGCTTTGAAATTTAAAGTATTTGCTATGAGAATCTAGAGGATTTTTGTGTGTGTGTTACTTTTTTTGGGGGGGGGGTTCCGGTTGTGGGGCCTGAACTCTGGGCCTGGGCGCTGTCCCTCAGCTCTTCAGCTCAAGGCTAGCGCTCTGCCACTTGAGCCACAGCGCCACTTCCGGCTTTTTTCTTTTTGCTTATGTGGTGCTGAGGAATTGAACCCAGGGCCTCAGGCATGCAAGGCAAGCACTCTACCACTGAGCCACCTTCCCAGCCTGTGTATGTTACTTTTAATAAGCATATTTTCTTTTTTAAAATGCTTGGCATTGATTTTATCTGAGACTTCTAAACTACTGAGACTTCCATTGCCACTTTTCTGTCTGGCTTCAATTACAATAGACCCTCTTGCTCTGGGTATCCATGTCAGTGATTCAAGGAGACTTCCACTGAGGAAACATGGTGAATGTTCAGTATTGTACTGTAGATGCTTGATTCACTTTACCCATAATGCCACCCAACTTTAGCTAAAGACAAGCTGACTTCACCAAATCTAAAGTTTTCACTTTATCTCTTAAGCACATTAACTTTTTGGACACCATTTGCTTTTGGAGAATCAGTTTCAAAAAATTAAGCTCAGGGAATCAACTCAGCAGATGACACAATGATTTAAACACAATGAATGATAAACATAAAGCTTAGAACTCAGCATCAACCAAGCAGGGTTTTAAAATTTTTTCTTTTGAGATTTTTTAATTACCTTTTCTGTACTACAGTTGGTTAAAAACCACATTGTAACAAATTTGTAAATAAGGTGTCTTACTATATTTCTTTCATATAACTTCTTTCATTGTCAGAGGCATCAAATGAAAACACATTCTGTTAAGAAAAGCTGATTAACTGTGACCAAAACTGTCCACAGTTTGTATTGGAATCTGTCTAAATTTGTTTGCTAACTCAACTTAGGTGTGAGAAAAGACATGCATGCAGTTCCACAGTTCTCAGAGTTCATTGGCAAATTTACTCTCTATTTTTTTAATAATTCTTAAGTAGATAAAATAGTCATCAAACAAAACCAAATATTATGATTGAGAAACTAGTACTTTTTTATTCCATTTAGATGACTGAATTTTAAGTATAAAATTTTGTCAAGCTTTAGAAATCAATATACTTAATTACCTGAAAAATTATATATATATATATATATATATTTATGTGAAAATCCAGAATTTAAAAAGCACAGTAGTATGATCTAGTTCTTCATTTTATTGTTTCAGAAATGTCAGAACGATTTTTACTCCCCTTCTCATTAGGTAACACATTCATGTACTGATGAGGTTGAGAGCTTAGTTTTGCTACTTTTGGATAAAAGCCAATTTTTTTTTAATTTTTCACTATCTTTAAGTGGTTGTACAAAGAAGTTCCCATTCTACAAAACAGCATATGAGTACAAAGTGTCTAATAACATTGTCACCCATCGCTCCTAACACACCCCTTTTCTCACTTTTCTTCTTTTTTTAAAATTGAGATTAGTTGATTACATAAATTTCATATATTTCACAGTATTGTGGAATAGTGATACTTAGTTAAAGTCACAAACACATTTTAACCTTCACAAGGCAAATTGTCATTATCATGGTCTATAGAGCTTTGACAATACAATTATTTCTTTCACATCAGGTGATACTTACATTTCTTTCCTTTTGCTAAGTGTAAGCTATTCCCTCTTTCCCTCTCAAATTTTAAAGAATGAAATTCATGGGGAAAGAAACTAGCAGGTTACCTTAATCTGCTTCCCAGAATTCAGGTTATCCTACTCCTTTGAAACCTATTCTGATTCATAGTTCAAAGCATTTGTGCCTGCAAGCTAAAAATAGCCCAGTCTGTTAGATAATATTTGGGCTTTATGGTCTCCCCCCAAACACCACCTCTTTCTCTTCTCCCAATGGCTTCTGGGCCCTGAGATTAAGAACTTGAGGTGATTTAGAAGGAATAGCTGAACTTGCTTGCCTTTGCTGAACTCTGGTTGAAGGGCCTACCCCTTCCCACTTGGCCTCTGTCCTTGCTGCTTCCTCCTGTGTTCTGTTGCTCTAACTCTACTTGGTTTTTGTACATTTCTCTGGCACATGCTACTAGTTATTATGGTTAATTTTTCTACACGTTCTATACTTTCTTTCAACCTATCCTACTCCCCAGCCAGAATTCTTCTGTCTCTATCTAGGCTTCTCATCAGCCTCTTGTAGTCCCCGTAGGTTCTTTTTCTTACAGTCAGTGTATTACTTCCTTTAAATAACACTTCAATCAATTATCAAGTTTGAGGTTCTTAATATATACAAATTCATGGTTTATGTTTTCTGAAATATTGCCTGTCAAGACTGTATTTTGCTGTGGATTAAGTATAAAGACCAAAACCAAGCAAATAATTACCTTGGAACAGAAAGAAAACAGGCAAGGTATGTTTCTTGTATTTTCCTTCAGTCATTAACAATATTCATTTGAACTTGCTTGTGTTTTCAACTATGTAAGCTTAAATAAAAATCTATACATTTGTCGGCATTTATTGGATTGCTGTTCTAGCAATATAACAGAAGTTATGTAATATTGAAAAAACCATACTAAGTACTTCTGTTTGTTTTGTTTTGTTTGTATCAGTAGGAGGGCTATCCTGTACAGGAAAGCCCATGAAACTATTATCTGTAATTGACCACAAATAGCTGTTAAGTGGAGCTGTGGCTCCAGTGATAGAGCTCCAGCTTTGAGCAAAAAACGGACAGTATCCAGGCCCTAAGTTCAAGCCCCAGTGCTGGCTGGCAAACGGACAGTATCCAGGCTCTAAGTTCAAGCCCCAGTGCTGGCTGGCATGCGGACGCACACACTCGCGCGCGCGCGCGCACACACACACACACACGATTAAGAGTTTTCTTGTGAAATATGGTGTCTATTGGTATTCTGCACTTGAAAAGCACCAACAGTAAATGTTAAATGCCCTCTTTCCCTAAAATAAGTATGTGAGTGAACTTGCTGTTTAGCTTCATCTAGCCATCCTTTTAATATACATGTGTTTCAAGGAGTGTTATATATAGAACCAATAGAATCAATAAAGATAAACTAGATATTAAAGTTGGCCAAAGAAGTTTTTAATTTCTCTCATGCTGTCTGGTTATCTGATATCTCATAGCCCTGAAAGTCAAACAGGAACTGAATGAGTCTTCTAATGGACAGATCTATCCAATCAAGACAGGCTCTCACTTCTCACCCAGCCACACACTGACCCATGATTCATACCTACTGTTAGCCTTCTGGTCAGGATCATAGGCATGTACCACCAAGTCCAGCTTCCCTTCTGTGGAGACAGAACCTTGAGAACTTCTCTGCCCTGGTACCACAGTTCTTCTAGTCTCACCCTCCCATTTAGCTTAAGAGAATAGGAGGGGAGAATGGTGTCTCATGAGCTTATCAGAGTTTAAGGCCTCAAACTCTGATCCTCTTAATTTCACCCTCCCAAGTAGTAGGTGGTAGCTACAAGTGCCTGTCTCTGCCATGGTTATTTTATAGGGTCTTGCTTGTTTGTCTTGTTTAATCTGGACTGTAGTCCTCCTGTTTACCCAAGTGTCCCTGCAATACTGATATGACAAGTGTGCACTAGCATGACAAATGTGCCCTGCCACATTCAGCTTTTTCTGTTGAGAAGAGCTCACATCAAAGTTCTTTGCCCAGATCATCCTAGAGCCATGATCCTCCCAATCTCAGTTAAGCATGTGATTGCTAACTGAATCTGAATAATTTATAACCCAAAATTTATGAAAAGCTAATAAGCTGTTTTTAATATCTTGCAAACATACTATTTTACACAAGTTAAAATTCAAGGAAACAGATGTAGTATCTAATCATAACACTAGGTGGTGATAACTGATTTTAGAAATTAAATGGTGGAACTTAAATGGCTATTTACTTTTTAATATAAATAGCATTGTAAATGAAAAACTAAACAAAATTAGAGATTGACATTATTTAGCATTTTTTCAGTTCTCCTTAATCTCTAGCTTATTAGTAGACTACTGGATTTTTGTATGTTTATGAAATCAGTCTGCTGTGGTGTAATACATTTGGCCTGTGTAAAACTGCACTTATGAGAGAGTAAGAGGGAAGCATCTTGATCTCACACAGTATCCAAAAGTGTCTTCTGGACCCAAAGAATAAACCCCAATATAAGGATCATTGGTCTAGCTCATCCTTACCTATAAGAAGCTAGTGACAATACAAACTGTATTTCTTTTTGCCTTCTGCTTATTTTACATTCTTTGGTAGTTCTGGGGTTTGAATCCAGAGTTTTCTGCTTACCAGGCAAGTGCTTTGCCCCTCAAGCTTTTTCATTTGTCATTCTTCAGATGGAACCTTATACTTTTTGCTTGGATAAGCTTAGACTGCCATCCTACCTACTTTGTAAGCTGGAATTACATGCATACACCATAAAAATCTACTTCTCTTGGAGATAGAGTCTCACTTTTTTGCCAAGTCTGGCCTCAAACTGCAATCCCCCTGTCTCCACCTCCCAAGTAGCTGAAATTACAGGCATAAGCCACCACATTTGCTCCTCTATTAATTTTGAATTTGCAAACCCCAAACACTAATCTGTCAGTACTTGGATTGTTTTGTATATATCTGTTCAGAACAGAGATGCGGTTTAATGTTATTGTATTGTATGGTAAGATAATGTACAAGTTATGACCAGGTGGTTAAAAGGATGCAAAATTATGTATATATTATATTTATAGTAAATGTGGTTTTTAATGAGGAAAAAGGAATTTTTAGACTTATTTATGGACCTAAATACATATTATCATATTACTGCTTACTGTACATTAGCTAATGGCTCTCATCTATGAAAAAATATATTGTGAGTTATAACCCAGTATGGAATAATCTCTTCCCTTTTCTCTGTACAGACTGTTCTGTCTTGTCTACCTCTGTGAATGCTCTCTGCCAGTGATTCCCATCCATATCCAGCCCTGGCTTGCCTTTCCTGTGTTTTGAGCCTACCTTCCCGTTTATTACAATTTAGAAGTCACAAACATACCCAAATTTGGAAAAGCAAAGTTATGATCTCTGTCCATCCAACTACAGACCATACTTTTAAGTTAATTATTATCAGAGTCTTCAGGCTAGATGTGTTTAAGGAAACAGGTATGGTGTCACACAACTTTAGTCCCATCTACTGGAGAGGCTGAGTTTAGAGGATTGTTTACTAGGTCTTCATTGAGTCCAGTGAAGGCAATATTGTATGCTCCTTCTCAGAAAACAAGAAACAGCACAAAGCAAAACTGAAAAAGCACAGGAAGCTTTAACAAATATTTCATCTTGAGTACATTGATTTCCATACCTCTGCTGTTTCCTTTGCTTTCAATTTTCTTTTATCTTCTTTGACTTGGAAAATTACTGCATATGCTTCAGGACTGAACTCAAAAGTTACAACATCTGTAAACCTTCCTTAACACTGTTAGCAACTACTATCCTAACTCTGTGTGTGTGTGTGTGTGTGTGTGTGCGTGTGTGTGTGTGTGTGTGTGTGTGTGTGTGCGTGCGCTTGTAGACAGCACGCAAATTTTTTCATTTTTCTTTCTCTGTCAACTCTTAGCTTTATAAGCAGAAACTGTTTACTATTTATCATTATGTCTCCAGTCTAAGCATAGTGTCTGGGTTCATTTACAGAGGGGGTAGTATGAGATGTCCATTAATAAGTACCATGTATCAGGGTCACAGCAACCCAGGGATATGTTTTCTATTTGTGATTAACATACCCACTTGTTTTTCAGAGTCAAATAAATCTAAGTCTACTTTATTTTGCCAATAAATCTTTGGATTCAGAAAAAGAATTCTTTATTATAGTCATGCAAACCCATGCCTAGCCACTAAAGGTATTTGGTAATGAGTAGTATAGTGATGTGACCTTTTAATATATGGTACATTTTAAAGTGTAGTTTTGAATAAAAGGAATTTTGCTTATGATACAAATATATGTATAAGTATATTAGTATGTTGAGTATATATTATTATACATCTGCATGTACTTTTCAGATTAATATATAGTAACATAATGCTAACTTTGTCATTTGTTTTATTTTTTGCAGAACTTCTTGGTATACATGAACAAGCAGCTGTAGGGTTTTTAACATTAATGGAAGCTTTAAGATACTGTAAGGTGAGTCCATTTTTAAGGTTCTTTAAATGTTTTATAATCACATACCCAGTGTTATGCATGCTATTTTTGTTCCTGTGATGACACATTTTTACTTAAAATTGTAATACCAATCTCTTCAGTTCCTCCCTTACTTCCTACCCTAAACTGACAGGGTTATTAAGGAGTTAAACTGCCTGATTATTCTTGATCATTCTGTCTCTCCTGTGAGATGAATATAGTAGAATCTAGAACATATATAAATCAAAGCAATCTATGATTAATTATTAATACATTATTTTGTAGGCTGAAGAAAAGTGAGACACTGTTTCATTAATGAAGAGTATGCCTCACCATAACAACTGGAAATACCTTATCAGGCAACAAAAGAGAATTTTCCAAATGCCTGAAATTCTGACTTTTATCTTTTCCATCTGAAAAAAATGATTTTACACTAAAAAAATAAAATAAAATCCCAAGCATTTTACAACACTAAACTCTTTTTACACATGTACAAGGGTTAGGAACTGCTATGAAGCCTTCATTTAGTGCAATATACTTAATTGACTTTCTGTGCAATCTGAAATAAAATTGAGTATTTCAAGTAATTTTAAATGCACATTATTTGTATTCAAATGTCAAAATCTTAGAAAAAATCTTAAGAAAAAGTAGATCTAATTTTTTTGGTTTTTTTGTTGTGTTTTTTTTTTTTTTGATCAGTCATGAGACTTGAACTCTGGGCCTGAACACTGTCCCTCAGCTCTTCAGCTCAAGGCTAGCACTCTACCACTTGAGCCACTGTGCCACTTCTGGTTTTCTGAGTGGTTTATTGGAGATAAGAGTCTCATGGACTTTCCTGCCCCTGCTAGCTTTGAACCACGATCCTCAGATCTCAGCCTCCTGAGTAGCTAGGATTACAGGCATGAGCCACCGGTGCTTGACTAAACTTCTTTTTTTTAATTTTAGAATGGTGGTGCCATAGTAGTGGTTCGTTCTAATGGTGATGATTATTTTTAAGCAGATTAAGTTTCTTGTTCTCTTGCTGTGTGTGTACACGTGCATGTGTGTTAGTTTGACAGATGGCATTCCTCTTCCTGAGAGCATTTAGAGTGAGGTGGGTATGATAATCAGATAGGGCTCATCTTGCCCTCACTGGTTAATTTGGGTAAATGATAGCAACTTCTTCTTTTCCAGTCATTTTAATTATACAGCCCAAAGCTACTCCCAAGACAGTTGGCAACCAGAGATCCAGATCCTTCCTCTCCCTTAGCACACACATTCATCTGTCATGAAGGGAAATGGGCATATAGGCACACACAACCACATGTGTTCTAGGAGGCTAGGTTGTGGAGATCGCATGTTTTGAAATATTTACCATATAGCTTGTAAGAGCCTCAGGATCTTGATCCTATCTTTCAGTTTCATTTCTCTCTTTATTCCTGTTCTATAGCCAAACTGGTATCCTATCATTTTCCCAAACATATAACATATAACGTCAAATATCATTGAGTGTTGGTACTTGATAGTCTGTCTGCCTAGATATGGAATGCTTAGTTACTCTTTTTTCACATTATTTCATAAAAATAACGACTGTGATACCCTGTTTCCTCTAAAGGAATATACACTGAAAAGCTCTTTTAATAGCCCAACAAAATGTACTGTAAAAGATAGAGGGCTTCTTGACAGGGTGGTATAGGGCTACATTGGGGGACAGGAGGCCAGCAAGCTGGAGCAGCATACCTGTATATGGCAGGTTTGATAGGGTTAACAAGGCTTCTGGGGATCCTTGTGAACTGTCTAATTTGGATAATGTCTGTGGCCTTGGGGCATGGAAGGGTAGGGTCCCTAATGGTTTGGTGTGTGAAAGACTCATAAGGAAGGTAACTGAGTTGTGAATTTAATCAGGTATCTTCTTTAAAGAAAACTGACTAGTTTCTAGCCAAGACCTCTAAGCCAAGTTGGCACTTTAAAAAGAGAAATTACATTACACGATGTTATGTTGATCTGTATCTGAGGTCTCATGATCTCTGTGCTTTTACTTTTCACTAGATGCTTAGAGAAATGGGTTAGCAGAAGTAATTACGCTTGTGTTAATTTTGTACATTTATACATTTCTCCATTTTTGATAGTTTAACAAGTTATTTTTTAAAGATGAAATTAACATTCACATATCATTTTAACCATACATATTCAGTGATGAAATCTCTCTATTCCTATTTATCCACATGAACACACAGCCTGACAAAGAAGAATGTGACTTAAGGTACTTTTGGCTTCATTTTTTTCAAAGATAGACATAACTCACATGTCATAAAATTCACCACTTCAAAGAATGCACTTTAGGACTGGGATGGTGGCTCAGTGGTAGAGTTCTTGCCTTGTGTGCATAAAGCCCTGGGTTCGATTCCTCAACACCACATAAGCAAAAAGAAAAAAGCCGGACGTGGCACTGTGGTTCAAGTGGTAGCGTGCTAGCCTTGAGCTCGAGCTGAGGGACAGCGCCCAGGTCCAGAGTTCAGGCCCCATGACCTATACAACCAAAAAAACAATAATAATAATAATTACTCACTTTAGCGGGTGTTAGTATGCTATCAGGCTGGAACCATCCCTATCTAGTTTCAGAGTGTGACTCAGGCTATAAAGAAGTTGTAACCTTTAACCTCACTTCTGGTTCCCACCCCGGCCACCATTGTTCTTTTTTCTCTTGCTATGGCTTTGTCTCTCCTGGATATTTTATGTAAATGAAATCATGTAATATATATGACTTTTTTTTTTTTTTTTTGATCGTGAGGCTTGAACTCTGGGCCTGGGCGCTGTCCCTCAGCTCTTCAGCTCAAGGCGAGCACTCTACCACTTGAGCCATAGCGCCACTTCCATTTTTCTGGTGGTTTATTGGAGATAAGAGTCTTACGGACTTTCCTACCCAGGCTGGCTTTGAAACGTGATTCTCAGATTTCAGCTTCCTGAGTAGCTAGCATTACAGGCGTGAAACTCCAATGCCCAGCATATATGACTTCTTTAACTTAGCAATATTTTCAGTGTTCATCCTTGTTTTAACATTTATTAGTACTTTGTTCCTTTTCATAATTAAATGATGTTCTCGTATAATGTGTCAGTCTTATAAATTTATCCAGTTATGCTCCTGTGGACAAGCATGCTTTTTATAAACATATTTTTAAGTAAATAAACTGTTTTGTAACTTTAATTAGCATCTCTTTGTTGTACACAGGGATTTCTCTGTGATGTCTCCATTTATGCATACAGTGTATCCAAGTTAAACCCATCCCTTCTGGTATCCCTTCCCTTCTTAGAACAAGTTCATTGTTCAGTTTTGTGTATAAAATACTTAAGACTATGCCAGGCACCAGTAGCTCATGCCCATAATCCTAGCTACTCAGGAGGCTGAGATCTGAGGATCATGGTTCAAAGCCATCTCAGGCAGAAAAGTGTGAGACTCTTATCTCCAATTAACCATTCAAAAACTGGAAGTGGCATTGTGGCTCAAGTGGTAGGTCACTAACCTTGAACACAAAGAGGCTCAGGGACAGTGCCCAGGCCTGAGTTCAAGCCCCACAACTAACAAAAAAATACTTAAGACTGTATCTACCCACATCCATACCCTCTCTTTTTGCCCTCGTTCCTTCTGATACCCGCATACATAATCCATTTTACATTCCTATACTTCGTTGAGCCATCCCACCAATCCAGCTTTTTGTTGATTAATTGAAGATGGAGTCTCTGTGGACTTTTTGCCCAGGACTGCCTTTTAGGATCCTTTTAAGTATAGAACTATATAATCTGCAAATAGAGTTGACTGCTTCCTGTATTTGTCCCTATTATTTCCTTCTTTTTCCTTATTTTTAAGAATTCTTGGGAGTATATTGAATATAATGGGGAGAATACTATTGTTCCTGAGCTTAAAGGAAATGGTTTCAGGTTTTTTTTCTGGTTAGGATGATATGCATTTACTGTATCTAGGCTTAAATATATTGAGATATATTCTTTATATTCCTTGTTACTTCAGGGCTTTTTATCATGAAACGGTGTTGAATTTCCTAGGTTTTTGTTTTTGTTTTTTTTTTTACATCTACTGAAATGATTATATGACCTTTTTTTTGTCTTTGATTCTGTTTAAGTGCTGTATTATGTTACCTAATTTACCTATTTTGCTGTATCCTTTCATCCCTGGGATGAACCCAACTTGATCATGATGTGTCATCTTTCTAGTGTCCTCTTGAGTTCAGTTCATGGATATTGGGTATTTTATCAAGAATTCTTGCGTCTATTTCCATCAGGAAAATTAGTCTATAATTCTGAGGGGTTTTAAGTTTTTTCTGCTTTTTATTATTTTCATCTACTGCTTTTAGGTTTGGTTTGTTCATGTTTTTCTAAGAGCCTGAGGTGCACCATATTATTTGTAATTTTTCTTTTGTTTTTTGTTTGTTTGTTTGTTTTTGGGTCCAGTCGTGGGGCCTGAACTCTGGGCCTGGGCGCTGTCCCTCAGCTCTTCAGCTCAAGGTTAGCACCCTGCCACTTGAGCCACAGCGCCACTTCCGGCTTTTTTTTTTCTGCTTATGTGGTGCTGAGGAATCCAACCCAGGGCCTCATGCATGCAAGGCAAGTGCTCTACCACTGAGCCACCTTCCCAGCCCTTTTTCTTATTTTTTAATGTTGTTTTTTATGGCTATAAACTTTCCTGTCAGCACTGTCTGTGTTGTGACCCAAAGTGCTGATATTTGTGGTTTCATTCATATTTGCTTCTAGCAACTTTATTTCCTCTCCTGTTTCTTCAGATCCACTGATAATTTTAATGTGAATTGTTCTATTTCCATGTCATAGAATATTTTCTGTGGTTTCTCTTGTTACTGATTTCTAGATTCAGGAAGTTATTCCAATTTTCTTGTATTTATTTATGTCCTACCTACTTCTCAGCAATGCATACCCTAAAGTAAATACACTCACACACACACACACATATGGTAATACTTTGTTTAAATATTTGAGAAACTGTTACATCTATTTTTCAAAATGGCTACAATATTTTTGCCTTCTTAACTTATTTTTATTATTACAAAATACTTCTGGAGTTTTGCATTTACTTATTCTTCAGTATATAGTCTTACCACCTACATGCTGTTGGCCTAGATCTGTAATCTTAACTACTCAGAAGACTAAGAGCTGAACAATAGTGGTTCAAGGCCAGCTCAGGCAGAAAAGTCTGAAAGCCACTATATCAAAAAATTCAGCAAATACTAGGACAGGAGGCATGGTTCAAATGGTAGAGCATCAACCCAACAAGTATAAGGGCATGAGTTCAAACCCCAGCACTGCCTCCCTCAAAAATATCCTCTTTTACCTGTGAAGCATTCTCACAGTACATCAATACCTTTCAAGGTTTGATACTATAACAGGCATGTAGGTATGTACATTTGAAGACAAATGTAAGTACGGTTTTTAAAACATTTTAAAGAGACTATATTGTACATTGAAATAACTTACCATGATGAGTTAAACTGTAGAATTTTTAACCTTACTGCTTTTAGATTGTTTTTTTTGGAGACATCATCATGGTATCATCGATTCTTTGAGGAAAACTATGTTCTTATGTCTTTTTCCCTTCATGTATTCATAAAGCTTGTTAATGTATAATTATTTTCCTTGTAAATTATAAAGTGTATGGCTTGGGTTTGAGGAATTAAGTTGAAATTCTGAAGTGCTCATTGCACGTAGGAACTTCAAGAAAATTTGAGAGTAACCCTTAGGACTAAGCTAGCTATATCTTGCAATGTTGAACTTTCATTATTATTGTTCTGATGTAAAGGTTATAATATACACCTGAGACACTTCCTTTATACACTCAGCATTCTCACAGTACATTATTACATTTAAATGTGACTAGGTCTATATAGGGTATATAGATTGTACTATATAGGTTATACTTCAAATAATTGTGAGCATACACTTACCAGGTGCTATACTGTTTCCTTTGTTATATTTTGCTATGTTTGTTCTAGGTTGGTTCCTACTTGAAATCTCCAAAATTCCCTATTTGGATTGTTGGCAGTGAAACTCACCTCACCGTATTTTTTGCTAAGGTATGCTTGTTGCAGGACTGTTCTTACAGAGTATGACATTGGGCAAATAAATATTACAAGTTCATCTTTAGTTTTGTTTTTGTGAAGGATTATCTGTTACCACTAATAAATATATTACTCCAAAAATTAATACTGAACACATTGTTATATTATTATAATTTTGGACTCATTTCACTAAGACTTCCTATGATTTATTTATAACTGCTTTACCTTTTCCAGCTTTAGAGCTCTTGCTTTTGGCTCTTTTTAGAAATGACTTCTGTTATTGCTTTAAGAAACAATTGAATTAAGTTTTTACTTGTTTTTATCTAAGAAGGATATAAAATTTTTATTTATATCTTCTTAGAAAATAGCTCAAAATCTAATAGTAAAATACTGTTTTGCGTGCATCAGTGTAGGAAAAAAGCCTAGTGTAGGACAGACAGAACTGTGTCTCATTCATCTTATTTATAGATTCCAGACAAATGCAATGAAATGTTTTATTAGAGACAGTGTCCATAAGAGATAAACACAGGCATAAGCCTGGCGAAACATAATTTTTGTCTATGCCATGTAAATCACACAAGAAATTAAATCTGTTTTTATTTCTATCCCTGAAATTACAGACAGACATGTCAGGAAATACATATATTCATAGTGTGTTTAATAGAGATTTAGTGGTAAAGTTTCAGATTATTACAAATCTTAGGAATCTTTTGTATTGTTATTGCATATTTAGACAGGTTTAATTTGATACTACTAACAATTCTGTTGATACAGACCTTGCGTTCTCAGGATTTGCTATATAGTCTAGCCCCGTGGGTAGAGGATTCATTGGTTGAATGAATAAAGTTTATGCATGAATTTTCCACATTTGAGTTCCAGTGATATTGAAAGCCTCTTCAAACACATCTCATGACTCTTTCTGAAACTTTTAAGTGCGTAGTTGATTTCTTTTTCAGACACTAGATTTGGATTGTTTAAACATGGTACTAGTAAACTCGTTTGCAGATCAGTTTTTTCTTTGAGATCAGGTAGATTTTCTTTTTAAAATAAAAACAAAACTGGAAGATTATGTACATAGTAAATTAGAGTGATAGTAACATTTATTAGGTCTAACTTTACATGCTTGTAAATATAAAGTAGTATGGCTGTATTTTGCCATGTAGAAACTACTGGATATTTTGCTGTTCTTGGAATTGTGACAAGATCCACTCATTCTCTGGTTATTCTTTAATATTTCTACACTTAAACAACACTTTTGTCCATGGGTTTTTTTGTTGCTGTTTTGAGTTTTGTTGGTTTTGGTGAGTGTTTTTACTTGGTTATGTGTTCCATAGACTGAAACAGACAGCTTTTTATAAATAAACTATAAACTATTTTTATAGTTTCTATAAAAATATAAGACTATTCCATAAAACTTGATATGTGTATCATGTGCTGACTTCTTTGGTTACAGTTAAGTTAAAAAGCAATGTTTAGATTTTTCTAGACAACCTATAATTTAGTGTTGTGAAATGCCTGTGAAAAGCAATGGAATCATGCACTGTATTGATAAAGTGTTGCCAAAGACTTCATTTATTCATAGCCACTTATGAAATGTTGACAAGACATAGTTTGTGAGTAGCCTATGTCACATGTTGAGAATGCAATGGTGAGCAAAGGTAGATGAGACATTCAATTTGGAGGGAGGCTACCAGACAAAATTACAAGTGTGATGGATACCAGAAAAACTTTAATTTATCTTAGATTTGTAAATTTGGAATGTTTCCTTGAACAGTCAGTATCTAAAATGAGCACTGAAGAGGCATCCGTAGGATAAAACTGGTGCAAGGGTGCGGGGAGAGCATTTGCTCCATGGCAAGTGGAAGAAACAAATGGCCAGGTAAGGAATATGGTAAGAAGAAACTGAAAGAAGAGTGGGAGGCCCTAGAATTAGGGAGTGAGGTATGAAGTGAGGCTATGAAAGTAGGCCCTCTACATTGCTCTTTATCCTGAGAAGAGTGAGACCAGCCTGGTGAAAATCAACAGCAGATATGCAGGATAATCTATGAAATACATCCAAGTAAGACTTTTGTCATATGTCAGGTAAGCAGGAAGTTTAACTTGGTCCAGCAAAGTACATGAATTTGAGAGGCTGATTCCTGAGGTAAAATGTCAGAACTTGGTGAAGTGTTGAACTTGTTAGCTGAGGTGTAGAAATATCTAATGTAGTACTTGCTGCTAATGGTTACCACAGTGCCATAGAAAGTTGTGTACTTAGGAGTTTTGCCATTGTTAAATCTTCTCACCCATGGTTAAAACAGGTTATTCACTACTTGTACTTTTCATGAAAGTGGAGCTGGAGATGAAAGACAGGTAGAACTACACTGTGGCTGTGCTGACATTGCTTCCTTCTTGTATTTCCCTCCAGAAGTAATGAAGGGAGAAGATCTGTTACTCTGTGTGGTACTTCATGTAAATACTGTTTATTTTTTTAATTGAAATATAGCACTAGCAAGAGCAGTTAGAATCCATTTATCCAAACTCCATCACCAAGTGGTGGAGAACCTGCAAGCATGCATGCATGAGGCCCTGTGTTCAAACCCTGCTTTTAAAGGATAGGAGAGGTCATAATAAATTGAGGCCACATCACTTGCTGATGCAGAAGTGTTTGTATGCAGCAGCTTCTTTTCCCACTCCACCATGTTGCAAAGCAAACGAAAAAAAAAAAGCCCCACCACAGCTATCTAAGCTTGGACTTTCTGTTCAAAACTGTCAGCCAAACAAACCCTTTTTGTTTACCAATTCCCAGCCTCGAGTATTTTACAGCAATGGAACATAAACTAATGTAGTCTCTGAGCTTACAAGAAATAGTTCTTAATAACAATTATAGCATATAATAACATAGAAGAGCTCATCACTAACACCAATATTCTATAAAACAGCTGTGATGAGTATTTATAAATGAGCATTGTCAAATTATTTTCTTTTTTTAAGTAATTTTATTGTTACTACTAAGGTGTTTGACTGAGGAGCCATCATTTTCTAAGTCTGGTGGTAGTACATTTCTTTCTGTGGACAGTGTCACCCTTTCTTTTCCTTTCCCCCAGTTTGTCCCTCCCATCCCTGCCCACAGCTTTCATAGGTCCATTTTTTCTACATGTCATATTTTCTTTCTTTCTTTCTTTTTTTTAATGTCAGTCATGGAGCTTGAACTCTGGGCCTGAACGCTGTCCCAAGCTCTTCAGCTCAAGGCTAGTGCTCTACCACTTGAGCCACAGTGCCACTTCCAGTTTTCTGAGTGGTTTATTTGAGATAAGAGTCTCATGGACTTTCTTGCCCAGGCTGGCTTTGAACCACGATCCTCAGATCTCAGCCTCCTAAGTAGCTACGGCCACCGGCACCCGGCAAAGTCATATTTTCTATTTAAGATTTACTTTCATGATTTGAGGATGGATAAAGAAAAAATGGCTTTTCTTCAGTGAAATAACCTTTTAACTGTGTTTTGAGTTTGTTTTTTTGAGATGAACAGTTTGATTTTTTTTTAAGAGTACACTCATGTGCTCAACCATTTCCTTAATCATTATTGCTTCATATTTGAGATGTCTAATGGTAGCCCACGCTTAGCTTTTCAATTTTATTGTAACATTCTTTCTAACATATTTTTTAATTGCTAAATACATTCATGAGAGTGGAAGAGATTTTTTCACAAGTCAGTTTATTTGAAAATCAATTTATTTGAAAATACTTTTATGAGCATGCTGTAAAATTTCAGGTTGATCTTTTATTAGAGATTTTCAACTTTTTTTTTTTTTTTTTTTTTGGGTCCAGTCGTGGGGCCTGAACTCTGGGCCTGGGCGCTGTCCCTGAGCTCTTCAGCTCAAGGCTAGCGCTCTACCACTTGAGCCACAGCGCCACTTCTGGCTTTTTTTTTTTTTTTATGTGGTGCTGAGGAATCGAACCCAGGGCCTCAGGCATTCAAGGCAAGCACTCTACCACTGAGCCACCTTCCCAGCCCCGAGATTTTCAACTTTTATGAAGTATTTTTCTGAATTTTTAAAATTTAACCTATCCCATCTTTTATACATCATCTGAATTTTCTCCCTCAAAGTGATCTTATAAACTAAACATCAGACTGTAAAACAACAAAGCTTGCATTGTATTCTTTCACATAGTACATTAGGTGCTTGAGAAATGCACACAAGGTATCCAGTGTCAATTCATAGTTACGATAAGGGGAAAACATAACAGAACCTAATTGCAGGAACCTTACAGGAACTCCAAAGTCAGTAAGCAGCAAAATTCCCACAGAACCTTCTAAAAGAAGCTGTGATTGAGGTGAAATTCAGTAACTAAATAGATCTCTTCAAAGAAGGAAACTTAATTCGTCTTAGGTTGGGTGGAGCAATCTCCAGACAGCTTATCTGAGTTATGGCAGAGTAAAACCTTTAGGTGGGTGTATTGAGAAGCAGCATGCTCTGGGCATGGGTCTTGAGAAATTATATATTATAAAATAATCTATATGAAACAATTTATGAATGTATGTATATATACACAATTGATGTATAATTTCATAACATTTAATATATACATAGAACTATGTATTATAGCAGACATGTTTGTTTTTAGTTGTGACCATGTATTTGAATCTCAGTAGGGAGTGACAGCTGTTGACCCCATATAGAAATCATTGGAACCTGTCTATGTGGCATCTAGTTTCATCTTCTAAACATCAGTGACTAATTTCCTTGGTAATCCATTTCAGATTTCCTTTTGAAGTAGGGATGAGTTTTACATCCTTTTTTATCCTCTAGCAGTGGTTATAAAGGACACTGTGTGTGCCTAGCATCACCTTTAACCTTTTCAATGATAAAGCACTTTTCCTCTCTTGTAAGAACACATGAAAACACATTATGATCTAAACATGAACTACAAAAAGACATTGAATTTAATGAGAAGAAGAAACAAGGCATTTCACTGTTGGGTGAGCCAACAGGGTAAGAACTTACAGTGGTGTCTGTTACTGGGCGTCTGGGGCAGAATCAGCTCTGTAGAGCAAGTGCTTTGTGTGTTACCTGGTGTAACACACAGAACACCGCTGCAATTAGATGGTAGATGCCTTCAGTTATGTGTTTGAAAACTGCACAGTTCTGCTTTAACGATTGTGCTTTTCTCTACTTATCAATAGTGTTTCAGAATATTATAATGCTCTCTGTAGCTTTTATCTTCACTAAGACAATTGATCTTTTTGCATCTTTAATTATTGGCAAACCTCATGGAATTTAAATATCACTTCATAGACATTTTACAGCATTTTTCTCTCAAATATTAATGTTTAGTCACCCCATCTACCTTACATTAATTTTAGTGTTTGTGTATACACTTAGATTTCATTCCTTATTTACTACGCAGGAGTAATAAATTTGAGAGATTAATAAATCAGTTTTAACAAATCATAACTTGTGTGACTTCACACATGTCTTCTAAAATAAGAATAACAAAAAAATGATAACCGAGGTAGTCATGTTAAATACTGAGAAAGTTTGAGTACAATTCTACCATCCACTTTCAATTATTTCAGTATTACAAATGTTTGTCTTTTTAGACACAAATTTTTCTACCTGCTTAACACACTTTGGGCTAATCTTGATGATTTGGAGTTATGATCATGTTTGTAACTTTTCATGCTTCATTATTTTTAAGCAAAATCTTTAAAAACATGTAAATGTTTTTGCCTCTTTAAAGACAACATATATTGCTTTTTATGTTCTTTTTACAATCTTATATGTGCTCATGCAGCTATAGCTGTATAACTAGATTTTGTACTCTGAGTTTTTTGGTATTTGGTTTGTTTTTTTGTTTTTTAGTTATTTTTTAGTCATGTCAGTGAAGTTATTCTGATTCCTAGAAGAAACCCTCGGTCCTTAGTATTTCGTTTTCTTTTTTCTTTTGCTTGAACTTTGGCCCTGGGCTCTGTCCCTGAGCTTCTTTTGCTCAGCGCTAGTGCTCTACCACGTTGAGGTTCAGCACTACTTCTGGTTTTTGAGTGGTTAATTGGAGTTAAGAGTCTGTACTTTTCCTGTCTTGGCTGACTTTGAACCACAATCCTCAGATCAGCCTCCTGAGTATCTGGGATTACAGACCTAAGTCACTGGCACCTGGTAAATTCATTTTTCCTTATAGTATAATCTAAGTCATTGTTTAAAGAAAATTAACTTTCAGTGATAGCACATAGAGGTATTCATACATTGTACGTCTTAAGTTTGGTTGTTGGTATGTGTGTGCATATGCATGCTCTGTCTCAAATAATACTTATTATGCACTCGTGGTTTATAAAAATGCCAGTAGGCATCTATGGTCTGCAATTGACATCTTTTGCATTGCTGATTCTTCTACTTTCATCTTGTTACTGTTCTTGTCTTCTTATTGACAGTACCTGATTGATCTGTTTACCTACAATACCCATTTAGCAAATATTTGACATTGTAATAAAATACTGTTGAAATACAGTATATTAATCATTAATATTTATTGATAATTTAAAATATAGTAATTGACTGAGCATTGTGTACATCATTAAGTATCTTACATTCATTCCCCATTTAACTTGTAAAGTAATTATTCCTGTGAGATAAATACCACTTTCTTCTATATTTTACTGTTTGTTACCAATTACAATTCACATCTTTAAACTAATGAATACAAAGACCAGGTTCTAACTAACTCTCTTGATTCCTGCGCTGTGATTTTAACTGCTTCCTTCTCTTAGGAAAACAAAAAAATAATCATTTTGCTAAAGAGTAGAGACTAGAAAGTGGAGAAATTGGCACAAGAGAACTGACAAATGAATGAAAAGTCATGATTCAGCTTACAGAAGTTTAAAGCATGAGTTATATTACCGGTTAGGGGAAAAGGTAAAGCAAAAAAACAAGATGTGATATGTGGAAGTTACATTTAGGACATAGTAACTGGTTTTTACTATGTAAACCATTTCTAATTGTGCTAGGAAAGTAAAATGGAAGAAAAGACTGGCGGGGGGTCAGATATCAGCAATTTAAATTAACTGCGTTTATTCCTAAGTCATCTTTCCTATATGAGTATCTGTCTTGATATGGAAGGCTAAACATGAATATCTAAGGCATGACTGAAAAGCAAATTAATGAAAAGACTTCTCATTAATAAACCACTCTTAATCGTATGATAAGAGTAGCTCATATCCATCCAAAGCATTTTATCCTATTACTGTATTTCCATTTGTGCATTTTGAGCTTATATTATTTTGAAGCAAGAACTTTAAAAGATTGTTTCCTCTCCTGGTACCTTGGCTAATACAGGACAAATTAGTGCTACTTTAACAGTGAGCTGCTATAGAGATAGTGGACATAGCCTGAGGCTTTTGTACATTGTTTGGAAAAGAATAGGAAAAAAATAAGAAAATAGGGAGCTTCCCTAAATATAATGATATATGTTGAGAACGTTTGATAAAGTCTATTTATTAATAGTTCCCTAAACATCTGTAAAGTATAAAACAGAGTCAGTATAAAACAGATGAAGTGATTTTAAGGTGAAATCTGACCAGAGAAACATTGACTTTTGTCTTTTTTTAGGGGGTGGGTCTGTTCATGGCACTCCATAATAACACTTATATGTTCAATCATTCCTGAACTTAAGTAAGGTTCTTGGAAAGTCTTTGATTATTCATGAAAGCTGATGATCTTGATAGTGATGAAAGGTATAATGAATAAAAGACCTTCTCAGTAATGAATTAATGACTACCCAACATAGGCCTTACATTTCAGAACATATTTAGACTTTTTAGCTAAAATTACAACATTTTGAAGGGTTTATGGTAATTAGTGGATGATTATAGTGATAACACAGAGAGTACATGTAAGAGATACGTGATTCATGAATGTAGGTTATTAGATCGTCCCATTGTAGCTTGTTGGTTTTCATTTCCTCTCTTCTACAGCACTTTGCTAATTAACTGAAGATGGGGTGAGGTTAGATATTTTTAAAGCTGTATTGTTCAGCAGTCCCTGTAACCTGGCTGAAAATAAATTGTTTAATATTCCTGTGACCAGCACACCTGAGTGTGTCAGACTAATGTAGAGAATTGCTTTTAGAATATAGATAAATTTGATGGTGAGTCTGAGCTTAACTACTAAAGCAGTATTTAAATATTTTGCTCTTATGTTTAAGATATTTTCCTTCTGTGGTACCCAAGAAAGTTTCATATGCTGAAATTTTCTTGGAAAAGATACAACTAAGGATAATGAAAACACAAGTAATCTTGCTTACTTGAATAGGAGAATCAATCATTGGCATCTGATTGCTTAATTATAATTTAATAGTTGTGGGGGAGTGTTTTAATTTAGTTTTAATGCTAATCACTAATAATATATTTTCCTCTTTAATCAGTTTATGCATTTAAGGTCATAATCTAAACCTTTCTCTACTACCTGATAGGCTTGGGGTGGTGGTAAAGATAAGATAAAAGAAATAAACTATAGGTGTGTAGACAGTTACACTATGGAATTTCTCTAGTAGTCTGTGAAATAGAAACTCTTTAAGGGGTAGACTCCTTTTTATCCCTTGTTTATTAGTTCTACCGTTTTTCAGTTCTTCATACTTAGTTATTACATAGAATGTCTATTTTACTTCATCTTTTATAATTTGTTCCCTTTACATATAATAAGATAAAAATAGAAGTTACAATACTTCTCATTGAAATATTTTGACTTTGGATTATAAAATATTAATGTTAAGTTTATTTAATATTTGCATAGCAAATTCAGAATTCAATTGAGAATCCACCCCATCCTGACCTCTATAACTACAATTGTACTCTACGAGTTTTGGTTGTTTTAAATTTCACATATAAATGAGAACAAGAATATTTGTCTCTCAGTGCCTGACTTCACTTAGCATATAATGTTCTTCAGCTTTATCCATGTTGTTGCAAGTGACAGGATTTCCTTCATTTCTAAGACCGAGTAGTATTCCATTATCTGTATATTCCACATTTTCTTTATCCATTAATCTGTAGAAGGATATTTATCTTGGTCCCTAACTTGGCTACATGAATAGTGCTGCATTGAACATGGGAATTCAGACATCTTTTGATCCCAAATTTTTGTTGTTGTTTTGTGCCAGTCCTGGTGCTGGTGCTGAACTTCTTTTGCTCAAGGTTCTTCTACTTGAGCCACAACTCACCTTCTGGCTTTTGTTTTCTTTTGAAAAAATGGTTTATTAGAGATAAGTCTCATGAACTTTCCTACTCAGGGTGGCTTCAAACTGCAATCCTCAGATTTCAGCCTTTTGAATAACTAGGATTACAGTTGTGAGCCATAGACGCCTAGCTTGATCCCAAATTTTTTAAGTATCCAAAAGTGGGATTGTTGGATCTTACTGTAATTCTCTTTTTAAGTTTTCAAAGAACTTCCCTTCCATTTTCTTTCATTGTAGGACTAACCTATATTTGTTCCTAACAGCACACAAAGACTCTCTTTAATTATCCCTCCTTTCCAACGTTTGTTAATCCTTGTCTTTTTGGTAAAACCAATTCTGACGGGTATGAGATGATTGTGGCTTTACTTCTTGTTTTCCTAAATGATTTATAATACTGAGAATTTTTTATGTACCTTTGTGCCATTGTATGTTTTTGAGAAATATCTACTGTGGTATCTTGCTCATTTTTAAAAATTAGGATTTTATTTTTACTAGTTGAGCCTCTTACATATTTTGAACATTAACCCCTTAACTGATAGAATTGCAAATATGTTCTAGTCTGTAAGTCTTTCTCAGCATATTGCCTATCCTTAAAGAATTTTAAAACCACCACCCCAAACTCTTACATCTGATAGGTCCTGGCCAAGTACCAGGATACAAAATCAACATTAAAAATTCAGTCATATGTCAGTATACCAATAATAATAAGCTGATAATAGTTTCAAAAAGATTAAAACTGGGAATAAACTAAACTAAGAATTGAAGGCCTTTACAATAAAAATTAACAACAATGATGGTAGAAACTGAAGACAGAGATGCCCATCCAAATACAAAAGGCCTAGGACTTCCAAACAGGATTATGTATTGACTATAGGATATGAGAAATAAACCTTACTAAAATAATCAGAAGAAAACATTGAATTTTTGTGTTTTAGAATTTGAATGAAAAGTAATAGTCTCTGGGAATTTTTTTATCAGGAAAAGAAATTCCGCCTTCAGATCTTTCTTTGAGTTTAGAAGACTTAAAATTCTAGACACGTAGAACTTGAAGTTAGGTGTATTGCTCAGTCATGCTTACTGAAATGAGCATTGTTTTTCAGGAATTAAACTGAATGTCCCAGATATTACCATTCAGATCATGCCTCAGTTGTGCCTACTGACGTGATGGTTTTCATCTATATAAGCACATTCTCCCTACAAAATCTCCCGTTTTCAAAACAGCTTTGAAAACTGCTTTAAAGCCAGGATATATTTTAAACTATATTACTTTTTATGTATCCAGAAATATAAAATGAATGTATAAACCATTTGTTTTGGGGGAATTGCATTTTTATAGCAATTATCTATGCAGTGTTAAGCTTTTCAAGTATCAGTATAAAACACTTGTAATTCTCACCATGACTTTTTGTAGTTGAAAAATTCTCATTTTTTCAGATGTAAAATTAAGACCTAGCGTTTGTGACTTCCCTGGTCACAGTCTTGTGATACAGATGCAGCTCAGTCTTCTATCTCCACAGGCCATCATTTCTTCATTCATCCTCGTGTGTTTTGTTTCTACAGCCGTCTGTCTGTAGCTTGTTGACAGCATGCATTTTGTCTTTCCAGGACATGGCTTTAGTTGCCCCTGAAGCTCCTTCAGAACAAGCTAGGAGAATTTTTCAAACTTATGATCCAGAAGGTAAAAGATTTTTTTAATTAATTCTATTTTATATCTCTATATATTGGAAATATATTGACGCTCCCCTATGTTTTATTCAGAAAGTTTAACTATATTGTTGAACAAAATGTAGGTTGCATTTCTTAAAAATTTTTCAAGGAAATAATAGAAATAGAAATGGAACTCCCTTAGTCCCTCCCCTGCCCCCCTGAAAAAAAAGAACACCTAAGTGCTAGTAGGGTTCTTCCATGTTAATAAGGTATTTGTTTCTTAGGGTCTTGAGTTAGGGTGACTTTTCAAAGACTTTCTCCAGAAGGTAGTATTTTCCCTGTTTAATAATAAATTTCAGAGGTCAAGAATCAAATTGGGAAATATGACTCAGAAAGAGTTCCTAACTAACAGTCATGAGACCCTGAGTTCAAACCCCAGCACTGCTTTGTGTGTGTGTGTGTGTGTGTGTGTGTGTGTGTGTCAGTTGTGGGGCCTGAACTCTGGGCTTGCACGTTGTCACCACTTGAGCCACAGTGCCACTTCCAGCTGAGAAATCAAACCCAGGGCCTCATGCATGCAAGGCCACTGAGCCCAGCACTGCTTTTAAAAAAAAATGTCAAATATTCTTTTTTCTTCACTCATCCAAGTGAATCTTAAATAATAAAGAGATGTAGAATATTTCTTTGTGATTAGGCCAGGATAAGGATGTGAAAGAATATCAGCTTTATCATTCTCCTTTGAAACCAAGCTTATCTATAGCTTTGCAAAGTTCACACTTAATTTAGATCATTGACATAGCTGGGTGGCAGTAGCTCATACCTATAGTCCTAGTTACTCAGAAGACAGATCTGAGAATCACAGTTCAATGCCATCCCAGGCAGGAAAGTTCCTAAGACTCTTATTTCCAATTAATTACCAGAAAATTGGAAGTGTTGCTATGGCTCAAAGAGGTAGAGCAGTTACCTTGAGTGAAAAAAACTCAGGGACAGCACCCAGACCCTGATTTCAATCCCCATGACCACCACCACCAACAACAAAAAATCGTTAAAATGGCCACTAGGTCACCATAAGCTTGGTGAACTTGACCACCTCTGTATTCATGCACTTAGGTAACACTACACACTTAAGTTTTATGTACTATCGCTGAAGTCCTTGTCAGCTCTTGAGTAAATTGTTCTTTGTGAATTCACTTTACTTTAAACCTTTTACCATTGGGATCTCCTTTACCCTGAAAATATGAATCCTGCAGCTTCTAGGATTACATCTTTCCTCACCCCACTTATTAGAAGTTTAAGTGAGTTTGGTATAAATTTGCTTTCTTAGCTGTCAAAAGAGAATAAGTGTATTTCTTAAAGTCATCATACATATTAAATTATTAATGTTATAGAAAGCACTTTTCTCTGTGGCATTTTATAGTCTGAGTAGATCTTTATAATCTTGAGTTGTCTTCTCTCCATCCCTCAAGTTAACTGTTGCTCTTGATTTTACTGATGTGTTTGATTGAGTTGTCATCTTTGCTTCATTATCTTTTCTTAACTTACAAAACATAATAGTTTATTTCCTCTTGGAATTAATTATAGCTTTAAACAATTGGTAGTGTTTTACTGATTATTTAGATAAGAAAGTAAAAGACTAGGGCTGGGGGGTTAGCTCAGTGGAAGAGCACCTGCCTGGCAAGCGCAAGGCCCTGAGTTCGGTTCTCAGCTCTGGGAAAAAAGAAAGTAAAAGACTAATATCCTCACATTTTCAAACTACTGAGAAAAGCCTTAGAGTAAGCCAGCACCCATACTGCATTAACTTCTGAAAGGTGGCAGCCTATAACCTCTCTCTTACTACTTTGAATTCTTTGAGGAAGATAAGAATGAGTAATTATTGACCCTGAATGTTTTTAATATATGTTGAGGTAAGTGTCGAACTTAACAAACCATAGTTTTAGAAGTAATAATTTTAAATAAAATTTAACATAAAATTCAAAGTACAATACAAGATTCAAAGAAATATAAACTGAATTTAGTAATGAAAACTCGAGAAAGATCCCATTGGTAAATGGAAACTAAATGAAGAAAAGGTGATGAGTCTGTGAACATGAGCTGGAAATGGCAATGTCTAACAGGAAAAAGCCCATAAAGTACTTGGCCTGAGTAGAAAAACAGGAAACAGGAGTTTGGGGAATAAAGAGGCTTGCAGTTTTATTTTAGAGAATGAGTTGAACAGTTTCCTATGGCGTACCTACTGAAAGATTAAGGCACGCATTGTTTTCTGCTTGTATGTAGCCCCATTCAGCCCCCTTTTAGATGTTTTTATTTTATAAATAACAATATCACAAATTGAAAAAAAATTACGTCACATTAGAGAGTACTGCCATATATATTCACTTATCAGTGCCTGTTTTAGGGTATATGAGGGGACATGTTTCCCTTTACTGATATTAGTTACATTATGACAGAGAAAGTCCTTGCAGAATAGAATGAGTAATAGCATGCAATATGGAGTGGCATGATGGATAAAGTGGCATCTTCCCAAAGTTTTTGAACAAGTTTTCAAAATATAGACTTTTTTAATTTTGATTTGAAATGATTCAGAGGTATCACAAGACTCCCAGTATAACAACCCTAAATATTCCAAAACCATAAATAGAACTGTGTATGCTTTTTTTAATATAGTCCTATGTTTAATGAAAGTTCTAGAACCAAAAATGGAAACTATGAGTGAATGAGTTTGTTCAAAAAGAGATCATACAAGGAGATGCTCAGAAGGACTCAATAAAAGAAGACACTGAAACTAATAAGGCTTTTAAGTAGACATTTGTCATAAGTAGGAGACTTGGATAAATATATATCCTTTTTGAAAATTCTTGAATCAATGATTTATTCAATTTTATTTTGCTAATTTACCAAGAAAAATTAGAATGTCTTGCATTACCAGTACTAAATCAGTTTCTAATCATCAATATTTGAGTTGGATCCTGAGAGATGCAATATGTGTTTCTTTTAGAGAAAGAAAATTGACTAAATTTTTATCTACAAACTTTTATGTCTATCAACTTAGCAAGACTATAAAATGAATTTTTAAAGCAAAGGAAACCAGTGCCAGTGGCTCACTCTTGTTATCCTAGCTACTCAACAGGCTGAGCTCCGAGGATTGCAGTCCAAAGCCAGCCTCGGCAGGAAAGTCCATGAGATTTAGTTCAGATTAACCATCGAAAAGCTGGAAGTGGAGCTGTAGCTCAAGTGATCTATCATTAACCTTGAACACAAAAACTCAGGGACAGCGCCCAGGCCCTGACTTAAAGCCCCAGGCCATGGACTGGCACCTGAACAAAAGAAAGAAAAAGAAAAACAAAAGCAAACAAAACTTGTTCATCTATTTCAGAAGAGATAGTTCTATATGGACATAACTTAAAAATTGTCATAAAGACAAAATTTAATTTCCCATCTGAATAGCACTTTGTGGCATAGCTGTAAGAAGTACGAGGATGAACAAGTAAGCTTATTTTTTATTTTTACTTTTCAGTCGCTTACAAACTAATTTGCTCACCTAACTAATATGATTTTCCCCCCCACAAACATAGCATGCCTTTATTTTGAGATATGAGTAAACCAAGTCTTCTCAGAGCTTTCATATGTAAACGATTCTTACAAGCTTCTGAGTAGCTAGTTTCCATTCAGCAAAAGGCTGGTGTGGGGATAGCCAACCTATGTCACCCTCATCCTAATACTTGCAGATAATTGATCTAAAGAGACGTAAAAAATAGATTTTTTTGGAATCTTTTTCTCCTTACCTATGCCATTTCACCTCCCATTACTATTGGCTACTCATGAATCTGACAGTGGGGCAGACATGAGATAGCATTTTTCGTTCTATGCCTTGGACACATGAATTAAAAATACAAACATGTGCAGACCAGCTAACCACACACACATATACACCCACACATTTATGTACATGTATATATGTACATGAACACACATATAGTATATAGGTATATACATATACACATACATATGCATATACAGGCCTCAGAGAACATTATCTCATCTTCTACTGTCTAAAAAAAGTGGCTTATTATTGATCTTTCAAAATATAAGCCTGTTCTATAAATGAGAATGTGTCTAAAAATGATTATGGTATTTGCATGGAAATAATCTGTTAAAACATAATTTGTCAAAACCTTGCCATGAACTCATGTAGGAGGTAGACAAGCAATCATCATTGCTTTCTAAGAAAACTGTGACAGCTTGAGTTACTGTAAGAACAAAGTCTAGATTCCAGATACTCCACTAGGAAATCAAACCCACCTTCACTACCAATTTACTTCATAGATGCTTCCATAAATAGGCACTTTTAGTTTGTAAAGCTGTTTATTTTCAACTGCAATTCTTAATAGAATCTGTATTTGGTAATCACTAATTCTACCTGAGCAAATAGAGTAAGGGCCTTTTCAGATTCTTTAGGAATGTAGGTGCTTGCTATTTCTGTTGATGTTGATTTGTACTTTACACAGTCAAAAAAAATTTTTGAGCTGTTAATTTTCATTTGGTATGCAGCTAAAATTTTAATTTGAATGGTGTTTTGACATATCACTTATAATTATTAAGTTTAGTAATGAATCCTAGATTAGGAAATGGCATTCAACTAATCTGTGTTCTAAGAGCCTAAAGAGAGTCAGGCCAAGGCTGAGCCTTACACATTCACTTTTGAGGAAGTCCATAGTTTATTTTTTATTTTAATTTGAGCTTTGTAGTAAGGTATGCATCTCATAGGAGTTTTGGTAAAGTAACACTGAAATGTAAAGTTTGAAAGCCCCTAGCTTCTCAGGAAGATGAGATCTGAGGATTGCAGTTTGAGCCTCAATTGATCTCTAATTCATCACAGAAAAAGCCAAAAAGTGGTACTGTGGCTCAAGTAGTAGAGTACTAGTCATGAACAAAACCTCAGGGACAGCGCCCAGCCCCAGAGTTCAAGCCCCAGGACCAGCAAAAAAGAAAAGTTTGGAGTTAGCTCAGCATTTTAGAATTTGCGTAACTCTTCCTTTAGAAAATTGCACATTATCTTAAGTGATTTGTAGCCGTATATTTGTAACCTTGTGTTCTGTTTTAAAACTACCTATAGCATTGACAAATAGATGGGGACCTTTGTACAATCCTAACTTCCTTTCCGCTTGTGTACAATTGCCCAGCTTAAATGCACAAGTGCACACTTTATTCTGCAGTTTGATTATAGGAGCCAAGCTTTGGACATCTTGTTCTCCATGGCAGGATTTTAAAAAATAGTCTAATCACTGGCAAAGACATTGTGCTGAATGTTGCCTTAAAATGGAGCCTATCTTAAGGAACATGAAAATGGGTAGGGGACACCATCCATTTAAGGGAATAAAGAACTTGCTTGCTTAAAAGTACTCTCATTTCTCCCACAAGGCTTCCATCAGCATGGATTGTACTCTTACTTAAATCATGGGCCCATTGGCCCATTGTAGGATGTGTGTTCCTGCCCCCGTGTTGTCAATTACATTCCTCCAGGAAGCTAAATAACATTGTGACAATGGAATTTGTTGGTAGAGAAATGTTTTCAAAACTGCATTTCTTAATGGTAATTGAAAGAATCACTTCAACACCAATTAGTAAATTGGTGTAACTTCTTAAAATCAAAAAAAAAAACTTGTACCTATTTGACAGATTGGTAAGACTGCTTAAGGAAGAGATAATTTGGCTTTAAAGTTCATTAGAGTTATCAGCTATATGGTTAACTTTATTGTGTGAAAATTCTCAGTCATAGCATATTACATAAGAAAATTGATTTAAGAGTATCTGTTAATAGACATTGTAAAAAGTAATACAATTCCTCTAAATCTATTTAGTCTTTTATGTGAATCCAACCCCTAACTCTGAATTTGGACATTAAGAATAGCATTTTGAAGTGAAATTTTAGAATAAATTTCTTCTTTATTCCAGATAATGGATTCATATCTGATTCACTTCTAGAAGATGTGATGAAGGCTTTGGACCTCGTTTCAGACCCTGAATAGTAAGATAAATGGAAATGTTACTTTTACAGCACAAAAAGATTCCACTAAGTGTAAAAAAAGATACATTTCTACCTTATTTTAAATTCTAAGTTTGCATGATCAAAATAATACGCTGGACACTGGTGGCTCACACCTGTAATCAGGAAGTTGAGATCTACAGTAGAAGTTTGAGGTTAAAAGCCAGCCCAGACAGTAAAGTCTGTGAGATTTCATCTCCAGTGAACCAGCAAATAGCCAGATAGAGGCATGGTTCAAGTGCCAGCCACAAGCAAGTAAGCATTCAAGGAGCTGAGTTCAGGCCCTACACAAAGGTTTGAGAAGAAATCAAAGGAATCCAGTATGAGAAGCATTCTTAATAGATGTAATATGAGCTGCACTTATTGCGTGCCTTTTAATAATAGTTTTTCCTGTAAATTTTAAATTTCTCTGCAGACTAACATGCCATGTTTTAACATTGTATGCATGTATATACACACATATCTGATTTAACATATATATGATTACACACATACCTCTATGTAGCTTCTTTGAACATAACAACAGTTCTGTACAGTGTAGATATTATGGTTTTCCTGTCTACTGAACCAGCAAGCCTCTGACTTTTCATGTTAAATGAAGGTCACTAAAGATATGGAACATTTCTAGTTAACTGATTGGAACTGTTTATATGTGATTATGTATATATTACAGTATATGGACTGCTTTAAAGTATTGTCATTCTTCACTATTATATATGTTATTACATTTTTAGCTTCATTGATTTAGGATAGTTGTTATTTATGAGAAAATATCCCTTATATTGATAAAAATCTAAGTATTGAAATGGAAAAAAAGATTTAGTCTGTGCTAACTTTTTCTTTTGCCATAGTTTTTTTTCTTTTTGCAAGCTTTTTGTTATCATGAAAAGACTTTAGCTTATAAAGTGTCATAAAGATTCAGCAAAAGCAACATGGAACACTAATATACACTCTTTAGAACCTGGTTCTATTCTGTTTTGAAACCCAGCGGTGCTTTTTTGGAAGTCCAGAATATTTATAATATCTGAATTAATATGTCTTTGTCTTCCTAGAGCTGTATTTATCCATTTTCATACTTATTGTTTCTAGCTGAAAGAGGAAAAATTCAGAAAGAGTTGAATTAGTGTAGTAAGTGATAAGATAAAATTACTTTCTTTTCCAAGTAGAGACCATCTTTTTTTAATTTGACAATTTGAATAAAACTCAAATAATTTTAGTTACTGATGATTCTTAGGTGAGGAAAAAAGAAAAAGTTACTTTTTTGTTTGTTTTCAAATTTGTCTATTAGGAGTTGTATGCCTTAATGATTTTCCTTCTTCCATCAGAATATATAACATGTCTTAGAATATTGTTAGTACAGTTGATTCAACTTACTTTTCTAAAAGTAGTTTAAAGATTGTGCTTTGGTCTACATTTGTAAAATATGATTCATTAACTAGGCCATATTAAGAAATGAGTATAGATATATAATTTGCTTTGCCTTCTTTTGTCTTATGACATAACCTTCTAGCCTTGCCCAGACCTACTAAAGGGTCTATCCTTGGTGTAGTACACTGGATATTTCATGATGTAGGAGTCATCCATGATAGCCAAATGCCCCCAAAGGCAGGCATCTCATGGAGCACATACTGGTGCCTGCAGCTGGGGTCTCCAGATGAGGCTGCTTTAGCACAGGTGCAACTTCTATAACCCTTAGATGAACACTTACCCTAACAAGGAGGGTTAGACACCTTTATGAAAGAACCACCTGGTAAGTGACCCCAACTGAATACAGGTGCAATAATCGGAAACTTGTCCCCTAACACTGAGAATGGTCTTCAGGTGGAAAACTTCCTTGGCAGGCAGTCCTCTGAGCTGCTGACTGTAAGTCCTAGGAGTCATAGGATGTGTCTAAAGTCATCTTGGACTCCAGTGGCCAGAAGAGAGAGGAGGTCCCTTGGGAAACTGGTTAACCAGAACCCCTTAGAGTCCCCAGACACAATGCTTTTCTTGTTGCATAAGCCAGATTTAACTCAGCTTTTTTAGTTTAAGATAACATGGAGAAGAAAACCTTCCTGAACAGACATTTTCATTTCAATCTGCCACGCACTTGTCTGCCTCTCTCTTGTCAGCCATGAAAACGCTTTGATCAGTCTCAGCTACACCTATGGTGGGCCCTGCACTGAGCTATCTCACTGTAGCTGCTGCACCAATAAAATGTGCTACTTACTGAGACTCACTGTTCTCAAGCTCCAGAGTTGTATCTCCTCTTTAACCTTCAAGTTACAAGGTCGAATAATTTGAAGTGTTTATCTCATTTAGTTACTGAAGTCAGGTTTTTAAGAGATGTTTTAGATTATGTAATGTATCCCTTTGACATGTTTATTTTCTCCTTGGGCTTGAAGTAAACATGGTTGTAAGTTAAATGCCTCATTTGATGGTTAAATTCAAGCATACCTATGAAACAGAGAGAATGTTCCTTTAGGAAGTTAGGAGCCTGAGTTTTCTAAGCCATGATTTTTAAATGACTTTACCTAATAAGGAGCAATATTCCAAAGTCATCGTCATAATTTAAATTTTAAATAGTAACAGATTACTCTGGTTTAAAAATAACCAAGTTTTGGCAAATTAAATGTCATTCCTGTGTATTTGTCATTAAGGTTCTAAAAAGAACAGCTCTTAGAATTGTTGGCAGTTGAATGTGTTGCAGTACCAGTAATTTAATTCTGAAAGAAAAAAGGGTTTGTTTTTCTCCATTTGGGTATCCACTGTTTTTCTTCTTTTCTCTCCATAGTATAAATCTCATGAAGAATAAATTAGATCCAGAAGGATTAGGAATCATATTATTGGGACCATTTCTTCAAGAATTTTTTCCTGATCAGGTAACATAGTCAAGGAAATCCATTATTATTATCTGTGATTGTTTGCTATTTCTCAGCTCCTTTAAAATGTCTTGACATGTCTATATGATGCTGAGAAGGTGTCATATATGCACACGTGTATACACTCACATATACACACATATGTATACTTTTCCATGTAATGAGATCACAGGTTACATGTATATCTATATAGTAGTGCAGTGCTCTGAGGGTATTAGTACAGGTGCAGCAGTGTACTGAAGGTACCAGTAGAGCTGTTCAGTGCTTTGTAGGGAGATTGATTCAGAAGAGAATAGTGTATATATTTGTATAAAATACTGTTGGAAATAGGAATAAAAGTTGGAAGAATGCCAGGTGCCAGTGGCTCACACAGGTAATTCTAGCTACTCAGGAGGCTGAAATCTAAGGATTGTGGTTCAAAGAAGGAAAATCCATGAGACTCTTATCTCGAATTATCTACCTTAAAAGCCAGAAGTGGAGGTGTAGCTCAAGTGGTAGAGCACTAACATTGAAAAAAAAAAATCTCAGGGACAGTGCTAGGCCCCGAGTGTAAGCCCCAGGACCCAAAAAAAAAAAAAAAAAGAGAGATTCCCTTTTACCACTTACTTCTATCCCTTTATTTTTTCAGTAACTGTTAATGGATTTGCATATATATTTTTCAAAGTTTTTAAATAGTAGGAAAAAACATAAAGGTGATTGATTTATAGGTGGTAAGAGTTCCTAGCTGTGAACCATTTCATCTGCCTGATAGAAAAGCTTGGGTTTGGGTTTGGGTTTTGGCATAGAGCTGTACCACTTCCTTCCGGGGCATTATTAGGAACCTATGCTAGTTATATCTGTATAACTACCCAGCCATTTCTGTGTTCATTTGTCTTCATTTTTTATCTAAGTGAAACATTTTACTATTGAACTGAATCATACATCCTAGTTGTATTTTGGCATTTCATTGGTTATCAGCATAGTTTAAATTGAAGTTCTTTGTTCCAATGGAAATGCTGTTCTGACTGTTATAAATATGTTGATAAGTAGAAAACTTATTATTTAAAGTTGAAGGAATACTTCAAGATAATTATTTAGTTTGGAGATATAATTGTTAATTTGATGTGTCCGTTAAATTATCTTTAACAAGAACTCATTTTCTAAACCTGTTATGAGTACTGTGAATAAAGTGACAAAAGTTGAAAAAGTCACTCAGAATATCAAACTATAAGCAAGTGGACCTTTTCAAACTTGTATATGTTTAGTAGAAAAAATAATTTGTGTTCTGAAATTATTGGAAAGACACTGTTGGGTTATAATTTCTGTCTGTTACATTCCAACTACTTAAGGTTCTCTTCCTTTTTTTTTTTAGTTCCTTTCTGGAATCTATAATCATGTTTTAGCTTTCTTGACAAAGCTTTATAAATTATAGCACTTAATTTACTTTTGTTGTTGTTAGGTTTTTTTGTTTGTTTTTTTGTTTTATTTGTCAGTCGTTGGTCTTGAACTCTGGGCCTAGGCCCTGTCCCTGCGCTCTTCAGCTCAGGACAAGTGCTCTACCCTTGAGCCACAGCGCCACTTTCAGTTTTCTGGTGGTTAACTGGAGATAAGAGTCTCATGGACCTTTCTGTCAGGGCTGCTTTGAACAATGATCCTCAGATCTCAGCCTCCTGAATAGCTAGGAATACAGGCGTGCCACTGGGCGCCTGGCTATTGTTTTTGTTGTTATTTGTTGTTATTGTTTTGCTGGCCTTCAGGCTTGTCTCAAGGCCTAGGCACTGTCCCTGAGCTTTTTTGTGCTCAGGGCTAGCGCTCTACCACAGCACTACTTCTGGCTTTTCTGAGTAATTTATTAGAGATAAGAGTCTCATGAACTGACTTTCCTTCCCTGGCTAGTTTCAAACCATGATCCTTCGATCTCGGCCTTCTGAAGCTAGAATTACAGGTGTGAGCAACCAGCCCCAACCTGGCTGCACTTAAAAACTTAGAAGCAATCATATTTTAGTATTTCCAGAAAGCTGCTGTTGAACATTTGCTACAGATACTGATTTCTTAATTATGATGAAATTTTCTGAGTTTTTAATTCAGCTTTGTAAGTTGTTAAAAGGAGCTTTCTGATTGGATTCTTTTTGAAATTATGGACCTTTATGTAACTTAGTATAAATAAATGCTGCTTATAATCATTACAACTTACTAGCTCAAGGAATTTACATTTTAATTGTACTCTTCCTTGAGGTAATAAAAGAGAGCTCTATTCCCCTCCTAATTTTTCATGAAACAAGACATTTTCATTTGGTTGTACTATTTGTTCCCCTTAGTTTGTTTAGTTGGGCTGATTTCCCTGCTATTTTGGACATACTCTCCGTCTGAGCTGGTCTGTCTCAGCACTCCTATTTAGTTCATGTACTTTCCTCACCCCAAGCACGTGGCCCTGATCCTCCTTCCCTTAGAGCAGTACGTTCTCAAAATGAAGTTTCTAAAAAAAAAAACTTGTTACAAATGCAGATTCTTAAGCCATGCCCCACAACTAATACGTCAAAAACTTTAAAGGTGATTCTGATAGAAAATGAAGCTTGAGAACAGCTACTTCAATGGAAGACTTGTTCCATCCCTACCTCTTCACTTCCTGAAAGAACTGAGACTTCAAGTCACAGGTCTTTCCCATATTAATCCTATGACTTCTACTTAGTACCTAACATAATAATGGTAACTCAGTAAGCAGCTCCTTAGCCAGAAACAAATGAAATAAAGTCACACATCTGAAACTGGAATGGCAGCAGGAGACTACAGTAATCTTTACAAATACTTTAGCAAGCTGCATGGGAAGAGCATTGTGAGTAGAAGCCCACACGGGGGGGGGAAAGTGGGAATAGCTGTAAACTTTCCAGGACAGTTTGTTTACAGTGGGACGAGAGGCAGCTCCTATTTATCAAAATGTAATATGCACCAGGCACTCTGTGCCTTAATATAAATTAAGTACTGTTATTTTTCCCGTTTGGCAACAAGGAATAGGATTCGCGAACCTATCCAACAGGGTTCTTTGTAATGCCAATCTAAGCACTTCTCCATATCACACTGCCTTGTTGCCAGTGTTTCTGCATTTTATGCCATTGTAAATTATTGTAGCTACAAAATATAAGTTGTATTCAATTATAGTAAAATGCTTAATTCAAATTCAGAGAAGCAACAGCCAAATTACACTTCTAGGAACTAATTGCGTTGACTCATGTATATACAATTAAATGATCACATACTCTAGTTTTTCTATTTGGTATGTTGAGTAGGGTACAAAAATATGGAGGTTTAGATTTTAGTCAGGAACATAAAAACGTGGAAAATTAAAGGAGTTAAAAATTTAAAGTCTTCCAGTAACATTAGAAAAGATAATGCAAAGTAGTATATGATCTATTCTCCAATTATTCTGGCAACTTTTATTTATAGAGCTTCCAAAATAGTATAGAATCCAACTAGTGTGTGTTCAGGAAAAGCTTTCCAGAAAATGCTAGCTTGAAGCAGATCTTAAAAAAACGAGGGGGAGGAACTAGAGGAGCTCATTTTAGGAATAAAAAAGCTCACAAATGTACAGAAGGCCAACAAAAAAAAAATCTTTTCGTGGGAAAATGAGTCATGTTTGTCTAAAACAGAATTCAGAAAGTTGAGTAGTTAGAGATAAGACTGAAAAGGTAAAATAGGTTGTGTTTTATTCTAGTAGTCTTGCTTGTAAATAATACCACACAACCTTAAATGGGAAAGACAGCTCAAAGAAATTGAAGCAGCAAGCCCCATTAAGGGAAGGTGGCTGTAGGAACGTGGAATGTCAGAGACTGGCGCAGAGGTCATGAGCACTGCCCAGGGTCTCTCGTCTTCCTTTCTCTAGGAGCCAGAGCCACAGTTGCCAACAACTCTCTTCCCTTAGTTCCAGTTGGAATAATAAGGAGGAACTCTAACCCTGCTTGGGTCACATGTCTGTCCCTGCATACATCAGAAGGTAAAGGGGATAGGTACTGAGGACTCTGTCGGTCCTGAGGGTAATGACTGGGAGCCAGGCACATTCAAATCCACAGACTTGAATGCTAGGTTAAGACAGAAGAGCTTGATCTGTTGTGCAAATTTAGGCTGGTAGTGATGTTTAGGACATGATTTCTTCATGGAATGTTGCCTGTTTGTTGAAAGTCTCTTTCAGCACTATGTATTACCGCTTCAGTGCTCCTTGCACTGATTAAATGTTAACTATCCAAATGGCAAGTCTTCAATCATAGATTAAAAGTATTGTTTTGATAAAAATAATACCATGTATTTATGAAGAACAAGTTATTTACAAGAGAAAAGACAAAGGTGTGTTTTAGAAGATTTCTAAAGAAGTTTATCCTTTAAAAAATTAAGGGCAGCCAGGCACTGGTGACTCAAGCCTGTAATCCTAGCTACTCAGGAGGCTGAGATCTGAGAATCACGGTTCAAAGCCAGCCCGCTCAGGAAAGTCCATGAGACTCTTATCTCCAAAAAGCCACTAGAAAACTGGAAATGGCGCCGTGGCTCAAGAGGTAGAGCACTGGCCTTGAGCTGAAGAGCAGAGGGACAGCGCCCAGGCCCAGAGTTCAAGCCCCATGACCAACAAAAAAATAAAAATGAAATAAATTTTTTTAAAAAGGCATATCGCAGAAAACATAAATGTATGCAGAAGAGATTGTCATGAAAATCAGCACACCCCTACTTCCCAGTCTCTTTCTAAAAGCAGCCTTTCTGCTTTTAGGTTTTCTGTTTTGCGTTGTTTCAAATGATTCCCAGTGAAAGAATGAAGATGTCAGGAACTTGCATTTGTCTTTACTGCTAATTAGCCACTTCCTGAAACAAAGTTTTAATAGCACTTTATTTATATTAGGGCTCCAGTGGTCCAGAATCATTTACTGTCTACCACTACAATGGACTGAAGCAATCAAATTATAATGAAAAGGTATGAGAATTCACATAGTAATTTGCCTTCAACTCGGTTGATGAAATACATATACGAGTGAGTATTAACAATGTCTCATTCCCCTACAGTTGCTACCCATGAAATTATTCCAAAAATCTCTATACCACAACATATTCTAGAATTAACCATATTCAGTTAGACTAATCTGGCTCTGAAGTGGGCTTTGAACAATAGTTTATTGACAGAACTACATGTGCATGTATAGTGTTACCCTGCCTTGTGTGCATTTCTAAATCAGTATTTATGGTTTAGCCAGTGAAAGCCATTACTGTTACTTACATTCAGAGAGAGGTTTTTAATACTTTAAGGGATTAAAATAATCATAATGGCTAGTATTTATTGAGCATCTACCTAGAATTGTATTAAGTCTTTCCTTAATCTTAAATTTTATACCATCTTATCAAGTAAATATTGCCTGTGCCTGTGTATCTCACTGGACAGAGAAGGGAACTGAGCACAGGTAAGTAATGTCCTGAAGTCAAGCAGCCCGGAGTGGCATAATTGGAATAGAAACTTAAAAGTCCAGTTCACACTCATGGTCTTGCCCAGTAGGCTTTTTACTCAGTATGCTTTGCTACTAACATTTGTAAAACCATAGGCAAAAGCATGTGGGTGCATCTTTCCAGTGTACCACCAGGTATACCAATCTTGTGCACACATGTGGTATGTCTGTTCTATGTGCATTTGATCAAATATCAGTCATAGAGGATATACAATTAATATTGAAATAATGCCAAACATTTCTTTCTTTTCAATCTGACCTCTACTTGCTGATTTCCTAAATATCTAAACTGGAAATGGCGACAGAAAATACTTTATAATGTAAATTAGAAGTGCAATTTTAGTACAAATTAGAAAATCTGAGAGGTTTTATTATGTTCAAGATATTTTCACGAAATGCAATTTATTGCTAGCAGAATATAAATTGTCAGAACATTTGCATGTTGTCTCTTAATGTGTATTAATGAGTGCTTCATCTAGACTTGGAAGTTTTACAGAGCTGTTGTAATAGGTACTTTGTAATCATTCAACAGTTATTCATCTACACAGTCCCTGCAAGGTAGTCAGTCAAATATTATCCATATTTTACAGATGAGGCCTCTGAGACAGGGAGATTAAGTGACTCACCCAGAGTCACACAGCAAGTCATTGACAGAGCAGGGATTGGAACTGAGTTCCTGATTCCCAGTCCTGTCCTTGGTCTGCTTGGCCACGCTACCTGTGGATAGTAAGTTTCCAAATCATGCTTGTCACAGGCATCTGACATACTAACACTAAGATCAGAAATTGAATAGAATTAACATGACAGATGACTATAACTCAAAAGCAAAGCATGTTTGTCGTTAACTTACAGAAATAGAATGTCATGAAGTTGTTCAGGAGCTAGATATGTTAAGAGTTAATGGTGAAGACCTATTGAAAACATCGAGGGAAGCAGCAAGTGGATGCTGAGCCTGAGCCACCAGGCAGAGAAAGCTAGATGAGGCCACCAGGGGTCAGTCAGAGCAGCGCCCAGGTTTCTGCTCCAATGCTGTGAGCATCTGGAGTTCTGGGCCGTGGAGACAGCTTTTCAACAGGAATCACTTTTGCACTGGAGAAGTGAAAAATGTGAGTCGAAGTTTTAATAGATATTTAATCCACATTAGAAATAAACACATTAACCAAAGTAATAAATACATTAACCAAAGATGCAAAAAAAATGTATTTCACATGAAGGAGTATCTCTTAAACGTCCTAAAAATGAGAATCTGACCTAGTAGTAATAAAAAAAAATACACTCTATTTCTATATTTAGTGTGCTGTTAAAGAAACTGTCTTTTAAGGTTGATTAAGTTATTCTTTGAACTCTTTAAATACCTTATGGGCTTTTTATTGGAACATGATACAGTCATCTCAGTCAGCCATACTGAATATATAACAGTAATGATACATACTGTGCAAGAAACTGATCTATATGTTCATTCCTTTGAAAGTACCCAAGAGTTGGAATTATGGTTTTTAATGAATACCATGGAAGCTCTTCATAATGAGTAAGGGTGTTTGTTGGTTGTAGTGTTATAACTACTTCCAAGTATTTTACTTTTTCTTTAAAAGAATTTTTTTTCTGGTATCTAATTGCCAACTCATGTAAAGTACTGATTACTTTGACTTGATTTTCGCTTCTGTCCTGGCATCTTTTTAAAGATTTTTCTTCATGAAAAATTTGCAGAATAAAGTATAATCATGAACTGAACTTTAGAAATATTTAATAGCAGTTTTTCATTGTCTTCAGCTTTGGATACCCATTTCAACCAAAGGGAGAAAATAGTTATTTTCAGAGGGCGTAGCTGTATTTCCCTGTGGCTTTCCATCTCCTGAGGGAGCGGGGTATCCCAGTGCCCACAGTAGGTAGAACGAAAGCATGATGTGTAGATTGAGTCGTGTAACACTGCTTTCCTGATCAGAATCAATTTGTATATGCTCTGTGACTGGAGTGCACTTTGTAATGGGTCATGATCTTGAATTCTAAAGCTTACTGGTTAGCTAGCAATTAAAATGTGTGTCACCATCTCATTTATAGTTTTATTCTCACCTTAATTTGCAGATATTTCCTGCTTATAATTTCTTTAAAAACAAATGTAGATGTGAAGCTCTACATGAAAAAGCATGTCATAACTTACAGCCTGTAAAAATTGTTTGTATCCCATGTAAGAACTTGCTCAGATTGTGGCCTGACTGGTGTGGCTTTCCCCCCCCACAGGTAATGTATGTGGAAGGGACTGCAGTGGTCATGGGGTTTGAAGATACGATGCTACAGACCGATGACACCCCTATCAAGCGCTGTCTCCAAACCAAATGGCCATGCATTGAATTACTCTGGACCACAGATCGCTCGCCTTCCCTAAACTGATTTGCCTACATATTTATGAGGAAGACTGATAACAGATGACAACAGAGGGGTTCGTGACCGGCACATGGCTAAGTTAAACTAAACACTGGTATCATTGATTAACTGTAAATAGCAAAACACATTTTAGTGTTTAAAATATGTTTAAATTATTCGTTTTTAAAGCTTTATGTTAAAGGTTATCCTATTTTAACCCTTTCTATGAAGTTTATTAGCAAAATTAAGCTTTAATCAGAATTCATTACTTGCAGACAGATAATTGGTCATCTCTCAAATTACGAGCCTAATACAATAGCATAAAAGAATTAAATTCACTACTTATATAATCTTCTGTTCTAGGTTTTCTTTCCTTTGGGCCCATTCTGTTGTTAGCCTCCACAGTGAAATGCTGGAATTGATTTTGTTACTTGTTTTCTAAAATCTGTTTTTCCATTAGAAATACTGATGAGTACCAAATTACCAACCCTGGTCCTTGAACAGCTGACAGAACCCTGGCATGTTTACAAACTAGGAACTTCCCGCTTACTCACAGGTGGAGAGGGGATGTATTTTTTAAAATGATAGAAAAAAAGAATGTTTGATAGTCTTAACACTGTTAACTTTGGCTGTATTGCTAAGTACACTTTTCCCACTGTGTTCCAATGGCCCCATAAGCCAGCTCTCTTGTATACCTGACTGCATGAGAACATCTGTTATTACCTTAGTATATCGCATTATTTATTATGATCCTAGCTACTAGCCTAAATAAAGACTTTTTTTGTTTAGCTTTAACTTTGCATTCATACATTAGTAGCTTAAAATAAGTAAATGCTTTTAACCCTTTCTGCCTAGCAACCCTGAGTATGTAAAAATTCTTCATGGGCTCAGAAAAGACCTTCCCTGAGAGACCAAGCGTTAAGCTTCACTAAAGCTCTGCTAACTCCACGCTGTCAGCACAAGTCCTGGGTGGCAGCTGTGTTGACTGAGCTAAGAGCTAAGCTATAGAAGCCTCATCCCCTGTCCTCTGAAGAGCACTTTGCTCATGCCAAGCAATTGAAATGTGGGGAGCTGGAAGGGCCTGCTGTCCTTCTCTTGGGAAGCAGTTCCTCCGTGTGATCTTGCACATTTCAGAGAAGTATATCTCATATGTGAATGTTTGTTTGGGGCTTTATTTTTTTCCTTTTACAAACACGTAAGTAGATTGGAGCATGGACAAAAAAAATGGCCAGATTTTATGGGTAATTTTGCTGACATTCTGTTCCAAGAGTATACTATTGAAATGCAGGCTGTAAAAAAGTCAGTCTTTTTGGCCTAATCGTGTCTGCTTCTGAAAGCACATGAAGTGCATTATGTCAGAATTAACTAGCTCCATAAATTGTAAATTCTCATGCGATTCTCTTATAGAATTTAGATGTTTATGGTAGATCTCATAAACATCTACCTATAAAATAGTATGTATAGTTCTGTTACTATTGCTGTACAACAACAGACCATCCCAAAGCTTCTTGGCATAAAATCATCTTTATAGGTTTATTTATGTGAAGGTAACATTCTCACAAATGTAGTCACTCAAATGGTTCAATGGCACCACAGCAGGACAGCTTGTTCTCTCCCATTCCGGAAGCTCAGCTGATACCTTCAGTGGACAGGCATGACTAAGACATACATAGCGTGATCTCGTTTTCCCAGGTGGATGTACCACCACCACCACCACCGACAGTCATCCGTAGTCATCGCACACGGAACTGGCAGTATGATGGAAGATCGAGCATCCTGAAAGTCGGGAAGTTAGCGCACCTTCAAAGAATCAAATGACAAAAAGAAATTGCAGTGAGAATCAACATACTTATTGCTTAAGATGAAATGTATAGCTTTAACTACATTAGACAATTCAGAATTTTGGAAATTTGAAGGCTGGCCTTTCATTTCAAGAATGGCAAAACCCAAAGTAAATAAAAGGAGATAAAATACTGAGACAAACACATGCAAAAGGATGCGGCTGGGCTTTTCACACCTACAAAAAGTAGGTACTAGTAAGCTAAGAGTTAAATACTTCTAAGAGTTAAAAGGGTGAAATTCACATAAGACAACAGGAATACATTTCCGTGACTTTGGGTTAGGCAGGTTTTTCATCTGACATTTATATTTTTAAATACAAATTGTATTTTTTTAAAAACAGATTGTATTTTTAAATACAAATGTCAGATGGGCACTGTTGTCCGCTGCAACAGTGGGTCATGTAATCACATCAGATAATCACATCACAACAGAAAAGGTTGGAAGACAAAAAGGATATTAGACTTTCTCAAGATTTAAAACTGCCTAAAATGACATAATCAAAGAAGGTAAAATGCCAGATTGGTATGATATCTCAAGCCTATAAACTCAGCTACTTGGAAGGCAAGGACCATAAGGATCCTGGATTAAGGCCAAACTTGGTAAAAAGACCTCCATCTCAACTTGACAAGCTGACATGGTAGCAAATTGCCCTAATCCCAACCATGTGGAAGGTATAGGTGAAAGATCATGGCTCAGAGCCAGCCCCAAAATGTGGCAGACACTAGCAATAAATATGTAAAAAGGTTTGTCAGCCTTAGTAGAACTAGGGAAATAAAATCAAAACCAAGATACCACTTCATGCTCATTGAAAAAAAAAACATAACAGACAGCATGGAGGAAGATGTGCAGATGTGCGAATCATCACACATGGCTGTACAGATAGAAAGTGGCAGCACACTTGAGAAGGCAGTTAAGCACAGAGATAACTCAGCATCCCCACTCCTGCTTTTCTAAGAGAAACAAGGACGTGTCATTTATAATAGCAAACAATGGGAACAACCTAGATGTTCATCCACAGCTAGAGTGCAAATTTAAATATAGCTGAATTTTAATTATCAAAACAAATGGCTGACGTTGGAATATAGATGGCCTTGAAAACCTGATGCTGAATGAGGCTACTCAAAAAAGACTACTTTTAGACGAAATACTCACTCATGGCTCACACATATAATCCTAGCTACTCAGGAGGCTAGATCTGAGGATCATTACTCAAAGTTAGTCAGAGCAGATAAGTCTGAGACTCTTATCTCCAATTAACCACCAAAAAGCCAGAAATGGAGGTATGATTCAAGTGGTAGAACACCAGCCTTGAGCAAAAAAAAAAACTAAGGGACAGTGCCTAGGCCCTGAGCATAAGCCCCAGCATTGGCATAAAAAGAGAAAGACTACATCCGGGTATTAGTGGCTCATGCTTATAATCCTAGCTACTTAGGAGGCTGAGATCTGAGGCTCATGGTTCAAAGGCATCCTGAGCAGGAACATGCATGAGACTCTTCGATTAACCATCAGAAAACCCGAAGTGGTGCTGTGGCTCAAGTGGTAGAGCACTCGTATTAAGTTGAAGAGCTCAGGGACAGTGCACAGGCCCAGAGTTCAAGCCCCATGACCTACAAAAAAAAAAAAAAGAATGACTACATTTATCATTGTATTTATGTGGACCTTTCAGATAAGGTAAACCATAGAAAATGGATTAACAGTTACCAGGAACTAAGGTGGAGTTGGAGTAGAATAGCAAGACTGGGGAATTGCTGCTAGTGGTGTAGTTCTGTTGGGGGAGTGATGAAATGTCCTAAAACTAGATTGTGGGAAAAAGCAGTGGAATCAAAAACAAGACTGATCCAAAAACAGGCTACACACCTTTGCAACTTGTAATTCTAGCTACTTGGAAGGAAGAACTCAGGAGGAATGTGGTCTGAGGTGAGCCTAGACACATTTATGACCCCTCCTCAACCACAGCTAAGTTCAGTGACACTGCCCACATCCTTAATGTGTGGAAGTCTGAAATTGGGTGGATCACATTTCCAGACTAGCCTGGGGAACAAAGTCCCCAAGATTCTATCTCAAAAAAATATGGAGGAGTGGGCAGGGTGGAGAGAAAGCAGTACTAAGAATGAGACAAGATATCTGCATTAAATATATACATGTCATACAAACAAGCACATATATGTGTGTATAATATATATAAACAACTTTAGAACTTACAAGAATTATTATCCAAAAGTAAAAGACAACCAAATTTAAAGATGGGAAGAAACTTGGATCAACCCTCATACCTGCCCCCTGAACCCCTCTGAACCATGGTACCCACAAGCCCTGAGAAGTTAGTGTTAGACACTTGCAAAAATAATCAACAGCTAGCAAAACACAGCACAATGAATACAGACTGACCACTTGTCCCAGTGTGCACTTAGCAACTAAATACTAAGTCTTATATATGATCAAGTTGCAAATAAAGCTTAACTTTTTTGTGTGTGCCAGTCTTGGAGCTTGAACTCAGGGCCTGGCCTCTGTCCCTGAGCTGTTTTGCACAAGGCTACTAGTGCTCCACCACTTGAGTCACAGCTCCACATCCAGTTTTTTCTTGGTTGTTAATTGAAGATGACAGTATCACAGACTTTCCTGCCTAGACTGACTTCAAACAGTGATCTTCAGATTTCAGTCTCCTGAGTAGCTTGGATTACAGCATGAACCATGAGTGCCTGGCAGTATTCATCTTAATTCACAAGAACATTGCATCAAATAAGGTTTTAAACAAAGCAATCAAATACATATTGAGGCATCAACAGATACCTGTTCTCTACCTTTTCCTGAGAGGAAGTGTTGCCGTACATAGGTGAGATGTTTCCAGCCACACCAAATTCACCAGCCCAGAGTTGAACAACAGTCATCCAGTCTTCTGTCATTTTGTACACACACTGGGTTTTTTTTCCTTTATTCCCATGAAAAATGTATAATGTAGATATTGAATATATTTTGCTGACCTTACAGTATGTTCTCAACTGTAACCACACAATATAACTTACCATTGCAATATGCAGTTTACAGTGTTGATTTAATTGAAGAGAAAGATTATACATTGCCCATTACTATATACGATAGTATTCATTATTTCAGGTTATATAGCTCTCCGTATTCTAAGCTGGACAGAGTTCTTGCCGTGAAGGTATTTTGATCTGAGTATAAGGCTGAGGGTATAAATACTTTTTCTGCTATGTTCCAAGTCTGAAGTAATACTAAACCTCTACTGAAGAATGCTAGCGCAATCAACACATCTCCCGCCCTGTCATTCCCTCCTCTTGTCACTTGCTGATGGTCCATATTAAACCAACTAATACCGGACAAATATTTTGAGTGGAAAAAGAAAATGTGAGCAGTTTCCAGCTGTCTCATGACATTAAAACATTTTGACTACTAACACATATATTTTAATGGGAGAAAGATGTCATGTCAACAATCACAGTGCTGTGGAAACAGGAAATAAAATAGTGTTTGCTTTATTTACTGTATTTCTGATATAGTCTAATTTACTTACATGATTTTTAAGACTGCCAGTATTATATTTTCCCACATGGCAGAGTTCCCAAACCCTTCTTAAATGCTATAGCTTCATAAGCCAGAAGTTAGCATAATGATATGGTCCTAAGGGAGGAGAGTTAAACCACTTACTAGCTATGTATCTTTCAACAAGGTACCTGATTTCTATTAGTTCTTACTAGAAAATTGGGTTATTGTGATCTTTCTAAATATTGTGTTGAGTTTTCTACTCTTAAACAATTATTAGTGGGCATTATAATTTTATTTTTTTACAGTACTGGATTTGAACTTGGGGGGTCTCATGTTTGTCAGGCAAGTCCTTTACAACCTGAGCCATACCCCTGCTCTTGCTTTTTGCTTACTATTTTGGGATGGAATCTAATGGCCTTTTCTACCCAGGCTGGTCCTCCAACTCACATCCTCCTAAGTAACTAGGATTACAGGTGTTAGCTACCAGTACCCAGTTTGTAATCATTATTTTTCATTATCAGCTTATTTCCCAACCAATAAACTGATATTCCAGCCAATCAATACACACTACTTCCTACGCTAACAATGAGGTATAAGGGGAAAATACTCCATTTTGAAGGAGAAGGTACACAGGCATATTGTGCATTAGCCAAAAATAGTAGCTATATTTTATATTCAACCTCCCAAATAATCCAGCTATTTAGGAACAGGCCAATAGTAGGTATTTCCAAAAGAGATCCAGAAATGAGTTATGACCTCACTATGTTAATGATCACTCCAATGAACTTGCATCTTTTTAGAAGCAATAATGAGATCATATTTACAGCTGTAGTTCTAGTAGCAGTTTACAGAACAAAAATTTGGACTCAGCTGTGGTGTGTTGAATGGAAAACTCACTTGTCAACCATTATTTTCTACCTGACTCAGAGTAAGAGGAACTGTACGTGTTGATGGCTTCTCTCAACAATGTGGAGCTGTCGTATTCCCAATTGTCCTCAGGAAATGTAAGACCTAGTGTAAGCCTGGGTAAGACTGCAACATGGAAGGCAGTACCATACTAAGACATGGGTTATATATAGTTCATATTCCAAGAGATGATGTTGAATGACCCAGATAAATCTTCAGGTAAGGTTGCAAGGTTAGGTCAAAACCTCTAGCAATGAGATAGGAAAGATGGCTTTAGGAGAAAGGATGCTGTCTCTCCTAACACTGAATCAGAGCTGGAAGGACTAAAGCTTTGATTTTAGAATCCTGGAAGAGAATTGATGGGGGCTAAGCATGGACTCGTGTATGCAGGATCTGAGATCAGAATGAGCAAGTCTGGTGCCTCCCTGTCTCGGGAAGAGGCTGTGGAAAGTGATTAGAATGAGGCCAAATGCCAATAGCCCTGTTCAATAGTTTTCAGAAGAAGAAGAAAAAAAAAAAAAGGATAGTGTCTAGAACTGAAAGTGAGGGGAGTTAGGAACCAAAACCAATCTCCAAAAGACATGAATACACAATGGAAGAAACTTCCACATCTCAGCAAGAAGAGCCAACTAGAAAGAGGGCACACAGTAGAGTTCAGATTACACCCTCCCTTCACAGATGACAAAGCAGAACCTGGAGCTTAAGGCCCAAGGTCACACGTGACACAGGGCTCAGCAGGGAGTCCAAGCAAGCCTCTGGGCAGGACCAGGTCCTGGGGACAGGACCTTCTTCCTGTACCCAGTTCCTTCTCATCCAAAACAAGTGCTCTGGATGGCTTCCCCTGTTGAGCTCTGCTCCAGTTTCCGTCATTGTTCACCCCCTCATCCTCATCTTGGGTTTATGGGCAGGGGAGTGAAAAGGGCCAAGAAAAACACATTAGGCTGAGTGAGTTATTGTAAGATGGAGAGCCCTAGAGAGAAGACATGGATGCATGGATCTGCCCTGTTCCACAGGAGATGGGAGCTGGGGGGGGGGGGCAGGGCAGGAAGGGGAGGAGCCTGCATTGCTACGGAAGTAGCCTCGTTGGAGCTTTTTCTAGGTATCAACAAAATGAGCCCTACTACAATGCTAGACAGACAAACCAGATCAGAACCCTTCACTCTCTAAAGTTCCGTCTGGTTATTGTTTACTTTTATTAGCATATATGTTAGTGATATATGGGGGATTTCGTTGTGACATTCCCATACATGCATACACTATACTCTGGCCACCTCCTTTAGCACTCTTTCATCCTCTCCCCCTCAGAAAACAATTTCAACAAGTTTCATTGTTCTGTTTTATACACTGTATAAAGGACGATGGCCATATTCACCCTCTCCATTCACCTCCCATCCCACTGGTACCTTCCTCCCAACAGAGCTTTCTCTAAATTCCTATTATTCGTTTCTTTTATGACATTAATTCTAGACAAAGGATTACCATGCTATTTCATACATGCATGTATTATGCTATAATCAGTAACCTCTACTGTTCCAAACTTCCTTTCCCATCTTCTCCCTCTAACATTCAACAGTTTTCAGTGGGTTAGCCTGTCTTCATACATAGACACAACATATTTTGATATTACTTATCTCCCATTATTCTCCCCTTCCCTCTCACTCCCCCTCAAACAGTCCTGCAATTATAAAATATGTTTTGTTTGTGCATTTATATTAATTTATTCTTTATGAGCACGTACAATTACTATTTCAGAATTAAATACCACCAAGTTACCCAAGGACACATCTTCCACTACTTGGCAGTTTCTGGATGGAATTCAAGCAACAAATATATACACAGAAAAACTCATGGTGGATTCCATATCCTAAGAGGTATTCACAGTGACATTTTTTAATGGTCTCTTAGAAGGACAACCAGATGTTTAGAAACACCCGTCTGGCATCACTAAGGCCAATGATAGAAGAATAGAAAGACTGTGGAAAATAAATTGATGAAGAAGGGATGTGATAAAACATAGGAAAGAAAGGTGAATAGGACTTAGTTTGAGACTGATGTTGGACATGGTAAGCAAAAAATGTGAGGAAATAAAAATAATTTTTTAATATGAGGGGCTGAAAAAATGAAACTCAAAGTCATTTGAGCTAGGCTCTAGCATACAGTAGCTTCTAGGAACTGGCTTCAGCCCTCAGGGATCTTATGTTCTATTACAGAGAGGCAGACTTTAACCACCATTATAACCAAATAAGATAATTTCCATTAATACCACATAAATATTCTAAGAAATTAAAAAACTAGGAAATAGGAAGAGAATAAAAGGGACAGTTAGAGGCAGTAGGAGCCTTCTTGCTCAAGGAAACTGTGACACCCAAATGATCAAAATAACCCAGGTCCAGGTACCGTTAAAGCAAGTACAAGTCAGGTGCCAGTGACCCACACCTGTAATTTTAATTACTCAGGAGACTGAGATCTGAAGATCATGGTTCGAGGCCTGCCTAGGCAGGAAAGCCTGTGATACTCTTATGAGCTGTGGCTAAAGTGGAAGAGCACTAATCTGGAGCACAAAAGCTCAGAAGCAGTGCTCAGGTCTTGAGTTCAAGTCCCAGGACTGTCACGTGCATGTGTACCCCCCCCACACACACACCATAAGCCGGCCCTGAGGTTGTAACCAGGTTTGCACGATTAGAAGCTAGGAATGAGATGTTTGTGTGGGGAAAGTAGACAGAGGTCAGGTGATACAGGAGCTTTAGGCCATGATGACAAGATGAATTCTAACAGTGAAATGCATTTAATAAGAAAGTGCTAAGGTCTGAATGAAAAGATTATATGGCTACTTATTGGGGGGGGCGGTATTTGTGGGTATATGATGAAGTGCGTAATGTGGAGGTAAAATATGAAGAAAGAGGCTGTTTCAGGACTTCATGCAAATGATACTGGCTTCAGTGGACAGTGGACAGCTGGACAGTGAGAACTGTCCAGGCAGTGGACATACTGTGATGGAAGAGCCAACAGGCACAGATGATGGAATCAAGGTGGAAAGTTGGGGTTGGGGGAAGTAATCTTGCAAGACTGGTACCTGAATACCTTAGGGACAGAAAGTGAGACACACTGGGAAGGAGGGACAGACACACACATGGACACACACACCCAATTTGACAGGCATGAAGAGAGTACAGCCAAGATAGTGCACATGGGCCAGTTCTCTAGATACCAGAAAACAGGCATACAGCTAGAATCTAGGTAAAAGGTTAACATTGAAGATTTATCAACCTAAATATGGATGAAGTGTTCACATACAGGCTAAGTGAGGGAACAGTAAGTCATACAAAGGAGAATATTCTTATTTGGCAACTAGAAGGAGGAAGAAGAGCTAGAGAGCTACTTGAGAAACCTAGTCAGGGTAGAGAGAGATTCAGGCAGCCCAAATTGACACCATGCCTTAGAGGTCACTTTTTACTAGCCATGGCCATTGCAGGTCCTTGTGTATTGGTTTGTCTATTCTGAGACTCTGGAAAGAGAGCTGAAAAGTCACCAAGTTCCAAGGGCCTTCGTGATCCAGGAAAAGGAGCATCAACTTCATGGAATTAAGAAACAGCTAGGAGATTAGTTAAGCACACTCTTGAGTGTGTCTGTGAAGCCCTTCTGAGACAATTCATTAAGGTGGGGGAAGACTCACCCTAAATGGGTCTAAAGGCCCAGATGGAATGCAAGGAAGGGAAGCTCCTTAGCACAGCTGTGATTCTTCTCTGCTTCCTGGCTGCCACAAGGTGAGCAGCCTTTGTACCACCTTCCCACCACTGTGATGTCACTGCTGTGATGTGTCAGCCTCACCTGCCGTGAAATTCAACAGACCCAAACCAACCACCTACTGAGATTTCTGAAGCTGAGCTAAAATGAATCCTTTCAGGATTGTTTTTACAGGTTTCCTTTTGATGAAAAATTTAACACAAAGAGCAACAGCCCCATCCCCGCCATGTACTAGGCAAGTGTTTGCTGTATCTCTTCCCTTGTGCTGTATTTCTTCGTAGCTGAACTGGTTTATTACTCTGTTGCCTATCTTTCCTACACCTGGGCACAGATCTCACTTGCTCAGTGCTGTACACTCAGTACCTGGTGTCTGGCACACCCTTAGACACTTAAAAAGTTTATTAATGAATATGCTAATTGAATACAGTTCCAAAGTTTTTAAAGGAGGGCAGGAAAAAGAAGTTGAAAAGTGAGAGATCCAGGATGGCATGTCTCTTAGTAGGGTTTTGTTTCATTTTTGTGCTAGTCCTGGTGCTTGAACTCAGGGTCTGCACACTGTCGCTGAGCTATTTTGCTTAAGGCTATCATTATACCACATGAGCCAAAGCTCTGCTTCTGGCTTTGTTGTTGTTGTTAGTTTATTGAGGATAAAGAGTCTCACAGACTTTCGTGCCTGGGCTAGCTTTAAACTGAGATCCTCACATCTCAGCCTCCTGAGTTGCTAGGATTTCAGGTGTGAGCTCCCAGGACCCCATTTTTCTAGTAATTTTATGACTTACTTTCACAACAAATAGCACATTCCACCATTTTATTGATCAAGGAAATCCGTGCTTCTTTTGATTATTTTGTGCTGGTAGATCAACTGATGTATGCTTTCCATCTTTGATTTTTATTTGACTTTTGAAAGCTCACTAGTTTAATGCAGTCTTTAGGAACTAAATTAAGTTTTAAGTATGCATGGAGTTGATTATAAACTCTTAACAATGCCTGACTTGTAGAAGCTCTTTGTCTTTAGTTGACTATTTTGGGATGCCTTTGCTTGCTAACTACACCACCAAGTCTGAAAGGAAAGACAAAACTCTTCACAACACTCAAGAACTTGACTACAAAACATTTGCCATGTTAATCAAAGCTTGATAAACTTTTCAGTCTATTTTTATCACTAGTTTATAGTCCAAGCAAATCTAAAACAGGCCAAGCATGTTTTGGATAAGACAGCGATTTGCTACCACTACGACAGCATAAGCAAAATGAAAAATTGCTTGTCTTTTTTCTTAGCACTTAAAAATAAAATAAAATACTATAAACTACATATAGCAAACAAACAGCTGAAATCAGCTTAAGGCTTTTAACAATACAATCACTAAACAAGGAAAAGCACTTTTTATCAGTGCTGATTAGGCAGTGTCAATAATATTTTTATTTTCATTTTGCATTCTAGTAAATAGCGTACGTGAGGATGAAAAGGCAAACTTGGGATGCTCCATTAACTACTCGAAACCACATGTGACCAGAATTGCAGATTTAAGGGTGTTTTATGAACTATAAATTGTCTTTTCTTCATCATCCCTTCAACTTCCATGTTTGTGCAGAAAGTAGAAGGAACTCCCTGGCCCCAGCCCCAAAAGAATAATGAGTTCAGAACTTTCAACGTGAAAGAACAGGGCACTTTCTACCGGGTTGTGCTTTTGTAGCAATAAAACAGACAGGAGGCAAAAAGCTCTTACTGCTATTAAGAATTTCACAAGGTTGGATCTATCTCATGGCAGGTCTATTTATTGCTATGGAAACTGCAAAACACCAACATGTGATCATGAGTATAGACCTTTCCCTCCAAATGAACAGAACCAGCCCCATAGAGTATGATAAAGTTGGAGGAAGTCTTTACTGGCTGCATTATAAGAGTACTCTCGTATTTCTCAAATTAGGGCTACAATTAATTAGTATTCTTTCTGTCCACCCTGTCCTAAGCACAGAGCTATAAGATTTAGCTTACTGTGAGAGAACCCTAGAAATAGAAGTCCAACAGAACAGAATGGGTCCAGAAGTGAACCCATGCATATGTGTTAACATGTGTGTTTGTATGTGTACTTGATATATGGATTTTCAATCGGGGGCAGGAGGGGTGAAGAGGCTGAATTATTTAATTCTGCAACTTTCCTGTATCCATACAAGAAAAATAATCACATGTCTACCAATACCTTGTACTAAAAAAAAAAAAAAAACACAACAAATGTATTTAACACCCTGATGGGGTGGTGAAAGTTTTAAAGTTATTCTGATATGGTCTTAGAAAAGAAGATGACTTTTTAAGCATTATATAAAGAGAGGAAATGATATATAAAGTTTATAATTTCTGAGTGTAGAAAATCATAGGAAACATTTAAAAGGAAATGATGAGCTAAACAAAATACATATATCTGTAGATATATATATATATTATGGCTAACTAGCAGCTTCTATCTCTATCATCATTAGAAAATAGATGTAGGGTGTGACAAGACTTTCAATAATAAAAACACCTCTTGAAAAAGTAGGAGTAATTCGCATAAAGAGCATAGTGTTGTCATTGAATTCGAAGTCTTCAGTAAGAATAGTTATATTTGTTCCTCATCTATGTGCGCAAACATAAGTGCCTCTATGCAAATCAGTTCTCTCAGCTTACTCAGGATTGCCCAATTTGTGGAACTAAATACCTCTGCCCTAGGGCCTTTGATCACTCTACTCTGTACATACATGTATAGACACATCACAAAGGAATTGGGAGAAGGTACCTCAAGGCCTTAACAGTATTTAATCTGGTAAAGACAAGTTAGAGATTCCTTTTCTTTTCTTTTTTTATTCCTAGTTGTTATATTTTTCCATGTGTTCATCTTGTAAGAAAAAATACATTTATTCTAATTCAATATTCTAGAAAATTATATATAGCTCTAGAATATTATGACCTAGGAACTTGTTTTCTAAAATATAGGCTGAGTCAAATATTAGCAACTTCACTTGTGTGAAAAAAATACATTCTGGCCCTTAGACATGATGGTATGAGGTTTTCAGCACTGTATTTGTGCTTCTTGTCCATATTTTTCTGTATGGACAATTAGCATGTGAAATACAAACTAAATGGCTTAATAAAAAGTTCCACAGCTGTATTAGTGTGTAATATTTTTTAAATGCTGTCAGCAAAACTTGGAAATTCTCCATATATAATCCATTTAATAGGATGACAGTTTGCAATGTTATAATTTCAGGCACTTTTTTCACTACTTTCCAGGATTATTAAATATTGATAGATTTTGTGACTATATACATAAATTGGACTTAAATTCTTTTATTTCCTTAAAATTTAGTGTGTGTGTGTTTGTGTGTGTGTGTGTGGTTGTGTATATTTTGGTTTTCAGAGGTCTGAGATGTTTGGTGAGAACACAAAGGAAGTTGCATGATTCTTTCAATACTTGGGTCTCATGGGACAGTGCTATGAGTTTCATGGATCACAGATGTGTCAGAAGAGGACAAATGGCTATAGGCCACTTCGTCTTAACGACCAGCAAAAGCTTTGCAATCCACACAAGGATTCAGGAACATCAGTGGGTCATGTTGAATTTCCTAATTCTGGGCTGGCGAGCTGTTAATGGCTTCACTAAAGACTTTCCAGTGACTGTATTTTTTTTAATACTTCCACTGAAAAAAAATCTAAGCTGTACAATAGGAAAACACAAGACAACCTCTTATATCTGAACCTTATTTCTTAAAGCTAAACTCTAGGACACACACACACACACACACACACACACGCAGCTTCTGGCAAGAACCTTGTGGGAACTGAACCCTGCACCTTCTGATTTAAACAAGTCACCTACATTACAAAGAGCAAATTTAGCCACAACTCCAGATGCATTTGAAATTCTGTCTTTTGAATTTAGGACATATTCCGCCTCTCACGCATTATCGCCCCAGCCCCCTCTAGAGATCCCACTTATCACTGGTGGCCTTCATTACAGAGCCCAAATCAAATATCTGGGATTGCATTACTGCCTTACAAACGCCTCCCTGGCTTTGCCAGAGACAAAGGGTCTCCTTTCAGCCATAGGAGCTAATCAAAAACAAATTGAGCCCTCAGCTTTATTGCTTGCAAAACAAAACAAAAGCCAAGCAGTGCACCAGAGAACCCTTTTCTGCTGCCAAAAATGCATCTCCCAGGTTGCTCTTTCTTTTTCATTCTCTTTCCCACTCCCTCCCTACCTCATCCCCTTCTCTCCATCTGCAGGGTGAGAGGCAGACAGTCAGACAGACAGACAGACAGACAGAGAACTCGCACACCACTGGGTAGATTTGGGGTAGGGAAATTCATGAAACACTCTACACTTACTATTATGATTTTTTTCTTATAAACTACTATGAAATATGAAACGTATATAAATGATCAGAGTAACAAGACTGACCCCAGGAAGAGTCAGGCAAGCCCTTGAAGCTATACAGAGGCTAGCAGTAGGACAATGCTATAGAAAAGTAGAAAAGTGGAAATTAGTTAGACATGGCACCAGTAAGACATGTGGCCACAAGGTAGATCTGGAGCTCAATGCTAACTGGCACACAGGGGACTAAGGAGCCTCTGTAAGATCTGTGTCCAGGGAGAAGAGCTGAAGCCCAGGCTAGAAACCCAAGGCTGAGAAACACATGAACCAGTCAACATGGGCACTTGGCCTCTTACTCAAAAGACTGTCATCCATACAGCTCATTAACTTCCAGCCAGCTTGCCCTACTCAGATTTCCTGAATGTGGGCAGTGGCGCCACTATTCTTCTAGGCTTCCAAGCGCATAATCTTTCTCCCCTTATAACCTCCATCCATTATGCATCCTGGATATTTCCTTTCTCCTAAATGATGCGGCCATGAGACCTAAATGGCCTCCTGTAATGAGCTCCTACCCATCTTTCTGCCTCTGTCTTGTCTTCTCCCATATCTTCTCGCACTGGTCACCCTGCTTTCAGAATCAAGCCCTGACTCTAATGTGATTAAATTATATTTATTATGACCAAATCAAAACTGACTATCCATTTACAAGGCTGCTTACTCTGCATTCTCCTACCAGCACCCAACAACCTTCATTTCTGGTTACAAATAGCAGCAGCCATTGTCTTTGTGCTGGTCGGCCCAGTCCCAGGAAGGCCACTGAGCCCAGGATCCCTGGGGCTGCTTCAATCTGAACCCCTTGGGGTGTCATGGTAGCATGAGGGGGACCCATGTCCTCATCAGACCGCAAGCAGGAAGCATCACTCCACCAGCTGTTTTAAAACAACTGCTCTGAATTAGTTTAACTAGCCAGAGAGATTCTCATTGCTCACAGAAAACAAAGAGCACCAAAGCTGTAAGTCCAGGAGAGAGAACAAAGCAAGGAGGTGCAGCATTGAATTGTAAAAGCATCTTGCTAGTAGATTATAGAACATATTGAGCAAAACAAAACCTTCCCATGAAAATCAGCTGATAAAGTTTCATCATGTAAAGACTGGATTGAAACCAGGTGTGCCAGTGCCTGCCTGTAATCCCAGCACTCACCAGGCAAAAGCAAGCAGATCACAAACTCAAGGCCAATCTAGACTGAATGGTGATTTTTGCGACCAGCTTGAACCAGAGCCTGTGTTGGTAGAAAATAAAAAGGACTGGACTGGGAGCAATTACATAAGCAAAAGACTAGTTACTTCCTGTGCTTAGTTATGCAGACTTTGAAGAAAGGGAAAAAAAAATATGTCACAGAACAGCTGGGGCAGAACAAAGCCCAGGGCCTGGAAAAAGAAGATTCCAGAAAAGAGTTCCACTCTGGTTAAAGCTATCGTAGTTATAGTTCTAGGGAACTGGGAGGGAAGAATCTGGAAAAATCGACAGTAAATTGCATTTTGTGCTCTCATCTCAGACCAAAGAGCCTTGGTATTCCCAATAAATCTTTTTGTTGTTGTTGTTTTACTTTCTTTGTGAGTTTGTGTTTCCACTCCCCCTTGGCAAGGGCTGGATAGATCTTCCTATCTATCACTGATTCCTAGAGACCACCAGTTACTCAACCAGGAGGTTCTATCTATAAATCAAAGAAATGTCCCTAACTCCATTATGTTTGCTTCTGTCTTTGTACAGAGAGAAACCATGGTTTTCTCAATATTTCTTAGTGCTTTTATATACAATCATGCTTATTTAGCCATCTATTCCAAAGGAAAGGCTATACCAGATCCTAGGTGGTAACAAAGTATATGCACCACGATATTACTCTTTGACAGCTAACAATACAGTGAGTTTTTTAATAGGAAAAGAAACAATGAATTAATGATGCTGTCAGAAGGATAGTTTGAAGGATCTAAAAGGAAAAAAAATCCCAAGTATTCTGGTATTTCCACATTACACATGGTAAGAGGGATTCGTTTCATCCCAAGTATTCTGGTATTTCCACATTATACATGGTAAGAGGGATTCGTTTTGCCTACAGTCTCACTGAACTTTCCAGACACCTCTGCAATATACAAAACACAATGATTGAGGTGCTGGAGCTCAGTCACAATGCTCTAACCCAAAGGAAATTGGGGAAGGATGTGAGGGATACTTGTTATGTGGGCTCCTGGAGACTCTAGAAGTTGAATCGTTGAGAGCAATTTCAACCAAATCCCTGTGAAACCACCAGTCAGGAATCCAGAGCCTTGGCGAGGGTTACAGAAAGGGATATAAGGTGTGGAGGGAGGAGGTTCAAGGGAGGTGAGCGGCTGAAAGCTGGGGAAGCCTGGGCAGGTGAACGGCTTGCGATAGGGTGTGAGCAGAGATTGCAGCAATCCCTGGATTAGATCAAATAACTGCAGCCATTTTTAGTAGAGAATTACAACCTTGGATCTTCATGGGCCGAGTCAAGAAAAGGGCTCACTTGGCTGAAATGCTCCCACCACCAAGCCAGACTCTCCAGGAAGGAAGGAAGGAAGGAAGGAAGGGGAGGGCCTGGCTCTTCCCAGCTTTTATCCAGACCTGAGCCCTAACAATTCACTTGAGTATTTCTGAAGTGAATAACAGTTCCCTCATCTAGCTCCCTTGATCCCCCTCCCCCCACACTCTCCGGTCACCCATGTTGATGCAGTGGGGTCCCCAGAACTGCTTCCAACATCCACGTAGGGTTAGAGGTTGAGAGTCAGACATCTTGGATGAGCATCTCATAGAATTCTGGGGCAGGAAAGCAGGGTTTGGAGAGCTCCAAGATTACTTCTGTTGTTACCTGCAGGGTGAGGAGTTAGGGCCTCCCAGCAAGCAGCTGGAGTGGGCAAAAGGTGTAATTATGTTCAGAGACAAACCAAGACTCACAAACTTCCTACCACCATATCCCCAGCCTGTCAGGGCCCAGCACTAGTCATCAAACTCCTTAGATATACATACATGGTGACAGCTTCCTTAATGCTCACCAGCTGTTAGGGTAACAGTGGTGCCAGGAATGGTAAAGGACCAGCAGGAGAGGAAGAGTGATAGATACTAAAGGCAATGTTCTGGCCAAGGAAGAAGAGTGAGTCACTACAACTGAATTCTGTTGTGCATGCATGCATAGCTCATTTGCCATTGTGTTTTATTTTGGGAAGAGGTGTTACTCAAGAATGATCATCTGAGTATGAATGGATATAATCCACATGGCTCAGGGGCTGAACGGAGCAGGCCGTGAACATATGGAAGCAGACTTGGAAGGTTTCAAATGGCCTACTTTTTGGTCTGCAGAATCATCTGTGAAGTTAAGACTCAGAGGATCGCCTCCTGGGTCTATTGAATCATAATATTCAGGGAAGGAATGCTGCCTCCCCACAAAAAAATTAACTTAAAAAACTCTGAAGGTGATTCAAAGTACAAAGATGTGAACCACTGTCTACAGGAAGATCCAAAAGGCGAGCTGATTTTGGACTGTAAATGGTTGGTTACACCATAGAGATGTTATGGCTTCAGGCAGTGTATGGGGATAATATTGGGGTGCATGCGTGTATGTGTGTGTGTGTGTGTGTGTGTGTGTGTGTGTGTGTGTGAGCACACTAGTCCTCAGGGCTTGGGGGCTATCCCTGAGCACATTTTTTTTCTCAGGCTAGTATTCTACCATTTGAGCCACAGTTCCATTTCCAATTTTGGGGTGTTTAGAGATAAGAGTCTCACAGACTGTCCTGCGCCAGCTGGCTTCAAATTGTGATCCTCAGATTTCAGCCTGCTGAGTAGCTAGGATCACAGGTGTGAGCTACTGCACCTGCCATGGGGCCTGTTTCATACTTAGAAAATCAGTGGACACAGAAGGCCTTCCAGATAAAGGACCACTTGTTGATACAGAAATTCATGGGAGACAAATGTACTTTCACCACAAGATAATAGGCAAGGGATTGATGATCTCTCTTGGAAGAGAAGTAAGAGTCAGAGTGAACTCATGTCAGGTTAGATACTGACAATGGTTTACAGATTTTAAATTATATAACTAATTAAAGATAATCTTATTCAGGCACAGCCAGAACAGCTCGTATTCCTAATTACAGTTTCCAATAAACAATGCTTAGTAGGAACTGTAGTTGGAATTTTGAAACTTGATCTTTGCCTAATCAAGGGCCACGCACCTTTAAAGGAGGCTAGGTGAAGCTACAACATTCAGTAAATATCTAATTAAGTATGTTATATAAATAGGATTTGAATCAGCACACTTCTGATTGGATGTTGCCAAATAGGCCAATGGTTCATCTATACTTTCTACTAGACAGAACTCTGCACTGATAACATGGGAGGGGAGGGAGAAGATGAGAAAGCAGAACCTAGGAGCAGTGGAAAACCAGGCTGATCAACAGATTCAACTTCTGCTCTAGGATATTCCCAGAGGGAAAGCTAGGGAAGATGCTCCGATTGCATCTGCCAACCGGAGTACAACCGGATTGTTCCCGCTAGCTTTTGGCAACTACATAGACTATTCTATAAAAATATCCCCCCCCCGAAACCTCAGGGCCTAACCCCACAGAACAGTTAAATACTATTTATCAAAACAATTTTCAGGAAATAGAAACATGGTTTTGTTTTGTAGATATTGTGGTTGGTGCTGGTATCTGTTTTCCCTTTTGGGGGGACATAAGAGGGTGCAGGAGGAAAGGAGGAAGGGTGAACAGATGCAGTCATGCTATTCAGTACACACATAGAACTATGTCACTTGTGGCCAGGGACAGGAGGGGGAGGGAAAGCAAAAAAGAGATGACATTGCCCCAGAAAGAAATATACTCATTACCTGACTTATGAAATGGTAACTCCTCTGTACAGTGCCTAATTAATAACAAAATTGTAGTTTAAAAATATCCTGAAGGGGTGAGTCAAAGGGGGGTGGGGTGAGAATGTTAAAGGGGTGACACTGATCAAGATGCACTGTATTCATAAACCACTTTGTTATATGCCACCTTCTTTGTACAACTACTTAAAATCAAATATATTTTAATTATTAATAGCTTAGTATATGTTATTAATATATTTAATTATATATATATATATATATATATATATATATATATATATATATATATATATCCTCCCTGAGACCTTGGGTGGAAGTGTAGACTATAGATACTCCATTGCTGACAAAACCTTCTCCTTTACCATCTTCCCAATGAGTAGGACACATGTTATTTTAAAGTTCTGGTACTGAGTGTTTAGTTTCGGGAGGAGAGTGGGTACCAATGGTCCACATTCTTCTGATTAATCACCCCATAGGCATGTCCACTGCACACACACATAGGCCATCCAAAGTATCTTTATATCACTTTTAATATTTCCAATGGGTCCCATGGTCAGCTGGCTGGTGCCATATGTAGACAAAGGACATGGGCTCAGGCCACTGTCTCCCCGTATCCTCTCTCCACAAGCGTTGCCATCCATAACAGCTGCCTCATCAGGAAAAGGGGCCTTTATAAAACAGCTACGCCTTGGTTAGCCTGAGCTACAACATCATGACCCAAGGATTTTACATTAGGAGGCCTTGGGGTGCAGATGCCTGCTGCTGAGTGCTCCTCCCCCCTTTGTTGGCCTAGATTACCTAAGCAGTAGAGAGTAACAAATGGGCACTGGTGGTCAGAAATAGGGACTCTATCCCTTGTCCAAGTGGTAGTGGAATGGTCAAAAGAACTAGCTGTAGAGGGACCCAACACCTCCAAGATCACTTCGATGTGTTATCCCTAAGGCAAGAGTGTGGAAAGGCAGAGCCTTAGAGCTCTGCCCTGCTGAGAAGATTGGAGCAGCAATCATGAGAGACAGTCAGTTATGACAGAGTGGGATTCTGAGCCAAGGATGCTTTGGTTTTCTTCCCTATGCTTCCATGTGCAGGCCATCTTGCCTTTCCACCTTCCACCATGTGATGTTGCCACAGAGGAGGCCCCTGCTTAGAGGCTGGCCCCCTTACCCCACACTTCCCATGCTCTCAGAACTATGGGAAATTCCTGTTCTTTTTCAAGTGAACTTCCCAGACTCAGGTGTCACGTTGTAAGCAGGACAAATGGTCTGAGACACCACCAGTTTTCGCCAACTCCTTCTGAGAGTTTGCAATGTTGGAAAGAATAGGAAGACAAACAGTGCCATTTACAGAGAGTCTGTGTTTCCAAGTGTGTTTGAACATTCTGGGTCTTAATGAGGATGAATAGACACATGTGTAATGTGTTTGTCCACTGTGTGTTAGGTGTGTTAGGGTGAGTGGTGTGAAATCTAACACTGCTGAAACTCCATTCAGAGGGGGTATTTGCTTCGAAGTGCTTGGAGACTTACATCACGTGCTTTTTCTGGGGGGGAAAGTCTGCCATTTGTTTTCCCAAATATCAGATTAAAATGGATCTGGAAAAACCCTTAGTACGATTGTAGACCACATCTACCGAATGTTTATGAGTTTCACAGAAGGTGAACCAATGGAAGACAGTCTATAGTGTGGGAGAATTTGGCAAAAGGATCTTATTGTGGCTCAATTCTGTGTTGTTAAGGTTACAATGGTCTCTCTAGAAAAAAAAACAGTGATCTGTACAACTAATAATGCCATTCTTGGCAGCCAACAGGTCATAGTTACTACTCCTGACTGAGGTATTATAAGAGGCACCACTGTACCCCAGAGGCTGGAGAGTTAGGACTTCCAAGTTTGCTACCACTTCACAAACCGAACCAGCTATTTGCAGGACTTCCATAACTTGAATGAAATTAGACCAGGCCTAAGAGAAAGCTGGCAAGAGACAATGTAATAGATTCTCCATCTGTTCTTTTGCCAGTCGATTGCAAATTCCTGAAGGTGAGGCCTTTGTTGTACCCTTAGATACCCAGAATTTAACCACCTGTGCTCAGCAAGCATTTACTGGTTAAAGTCCAAAGCGGTCTTGTCCAAACTACTGGTGCATCGTCACAGTGGCTTAAGCAGAAATGGGACTTATTTTTTCTTTGTAAGAAAATTGGAATATTCTCAGTGGTTGATATTTTTATATGAATTTGTTTATAGAATGATCACCCTCTCTGTGTGTTCCTCCGTTCAGTGGGGCTAAGGAATGGCATATTTACCTGGTGCCCATACAACTCTCAGGACTACCATGTGATAGACAGGGGGGCAGGGATAGCACTGAAATGATCACTTCCTGTCTGAGTGACAAAAGGCCTTGGGGGAATCTGGCCAGGCTGCTTCATCTGCCTGGATTTTTAAGTCCTGGTGGCAAAGGCCGTGTATCTTATGCCTGGCACACCAAGTTTATTGTCTGACATCGACACAATGCCTGAGCATGGTTGGGGATTGTAATTATCACATGACCATGTTCTCTGTTCTTCCTTGCCAAGGAAAAAGTGATTGGGATATGGAGGAATTTAAGGAATCTGCAAATTGCTTTCCCAAAGTCTGGTAACGTAACAGAGATCATAATAGAAGAAATGATTTAGAAAAACATGCAGAGGAGCATCAGAGAAGGCTGGCAAAGGGAATGGCCACTGCAGAGACTCACTACGAAGTGGAGCAGGTGGAGGTAGTAAGAAGATGAAGGACAAGAAAGCTAACTAAAACAGCAGTAAGAGCTTACCTTACATGCATGGGCAACCGAAAATCATATATGTAAAATAATAGAAAACAAGAGATTGGACATTCAAAACTCTTCTCAGCCAGGTGCCAGTGGCTCATGCCTGTAATAATAGCTACTCGGGAGACTGAGATCTGAGGATCGCAGGTAAAAGCCAGCCAGGGCAGGAAAGTCCGTGAGACTCTATCTCCAATAAACCACCACAAAACCAGAAATGGCGCTGTGGGCTGAAGAGCTGAGGGACAGCACCCAGTCCCAGAGTTCAAGCCCCATGACTGACCAAAAAAAAACCAAAAAAACTTCTCAAAAAGCATCCATCACACAGTGAACATAAAATAGGAACATAGTTACTACTAGAAATAATTGAGCATAGTTACTACTCTCATTCTTTGGAGAGCCAGTAACTCAATATTCCTGGAGACTTAAATGTTTGGAAAGACTGATGAAAACTATTTGGCTCTTCTAAGAAAAAGTGGATCAAATTTATTTCATAGATAATAGGTTTGTCACAAAAAATATACTAAGATTTGCATGCATATTTTTCATAGAAAGTTGATGTATAATGTCAAATATAAAATTTGAACTAAAAATCCTGACTGAAAAAATAAAATTTTAATTCTTCTTGTGTCTTCATAGGAAGTTGTATTTTGCTTTTCTCAAAGACAAAAAGAAAGCGTCCTATGAACTTGTGACAGGGACTTATGTGTCACATTTTTATATTTATTCTATCTTTCCTTCCTTCTGTTATTTTCTTTCTTCCTTTTTTAAATTGTGATGCTGGTAGCCAAACCCAGGGTCTCAAGGAAAACTCTACTACTGACTCACACCATCCGCCCCTAATATCTACTCAACTTTGTCTTTCAGATATAACCACAAATGCTTAAAATTTGTGGTCATCCATGGAGAGTGCTAGAACTCAATATCAGAAAAATCCAGGCTCATGTTTACCCCCACTGCTTTGAGTTGACAGAATGTCTCATTATCTCCTCCATCCATGAAGCCAACGTAGGCAAAATGAGCTGCTTGAAGATGACCAGCAAGTGTTTTAAGCGGATGGCTCATACCCACAGATATTAAGGCATAGGCTACCCTGACTTTGTAACACCCCTGTCCTCTTCATCCTTACTCCCTGTACCAGTGTCTGGGCCTACTCCCAAGCCTTGCCACACTGAATCACAAGGAGCCTCCGGTCCCAGTGGAGCTGGGGAAGACAGCAAGCTAAGAAGGACTCCAACTCACTGTTCCCACAACACCTACCCACACTGTGGTTGGGGCGCTGGGCCACATCATTCCATGAAAGGCGGGTGCAAGCAAACCTGTGTGCTGGCGTTCAGATAATCATATTTGATGCTATCAGGCAATGAGCTTCAAGTTCCAAAGAGCCCATAAAAACAGACTTTGGGAGCATAATCTATTCAGAGCTCATTTCTCTCTCCTGACATGTGTGAGTTAACTTGAGTTTCATTTGCTTTAGTAGAACAGAGCACAGATGCAGATGTGTTTTCTCCTGATGAGAAAAAAAAAATGATGGCTTGTATCAATCCATGTCAGACGCAGTAGTGAATCTTAAAAGAAACAGGTATAGAAAGTGAAGGCTTCTAGACACTTCTGTTTTTAAGCACTGCCAGGGAGCTGTCTATCTTCTTAATAGTTCATTCTAAGAGCAGAAACAAAAGCTGGTTTTTCTCACTGTCCTGGCTCTTCTTCTAGAGAGCCAGCATGGGCCCACAAAGCTAAAAGAAACCAAAAATATGATGGAATCTGTCCGATGAGGAAGTTCATCTTCTGCAGACTCCATCTTCCCAATTGAGTAAAACTCACATGAGTCTGCTTTACTGGCTGGCAATTACCTCTGGCCAAGGAATCCATGGAACATTAAATTGGTCATGGAAAGAATGTCCTTAGATATGCACACGTCTCCATCTCCTCATGCATTGTCAAGTCTTAACAATGCCAACGCCATTATCTTCCCCCTTGGTTACTGGTTATCCAGAAGGAAGCTGTGCTTTTAAATCTCATCAGCAATGTGTGACAAATGGAGCGCAGGCCGGCTGTCTTCCTCCTTCCCATTATAATAATCTAGTGGTGTCCTACAGTCCCTCTAAAAGCACAGATCTTTATTGCAGCAAGCTCTCTGTGTTTGGGATGGCCAGTCTCCAAAACAGGGTTGTCTGGCAAAAACAGAAGTGTTTCTAGCAACAAAATCCAAGACAATTCTACGCTACAATCTGAAACGAGCATAGCATGAGCCAATTAAGTGAGCATCTGTTACAGCTGGTCCCAACTACTCACAACCTTGATCGTCTTCATATGGGAAATAGAACAATCACCCAGGCTATATATATTTTGTTTTGTACTTCATCTCTTTTTTTTTCCATGTAAGTTACAGATTCAAATGTGTGTATAACTGTCCTCTGGTTATTTGAAGCTCTCCAGATAACTTGATATTTTGTTGTTGTTGTTGTTGTTGTTTAGTCCTTTGTGAAATTGTTTTTTTAAAACTCAAATATCAATGGTATATATGTTTAAAGTATATTGAGTTATTTATATCAATTGCCATGAGTTGGAATGAAAGTACAAGAAATTCCCATTCAAAGTGACTTATACAATAAAGATTATGACTCATGTAACTGAAATGTCCAGAAATCAGTGATGTCCATAAGGGATCATGTGGTTAGAGCTCTGGCTTCCTCTATCTGTGATTCTCCAGGTTCCTCCCTTCTTTCTGATGGCAATTAGCAGCAATTAGAGTTATATACTTCCTCCTTCCCAGCAAGGAAGAAAGAAAGCCTCACCTCCCTTCAGACCTGGTTGTATAGCTATTGGAGATGTATGTTTGGATATCAGGCGCTGATTGGCTCACGCATATAGCACTGACCTTATCTGAACCAATCATTGTGGCCAGAAGGATAGTACATGCTTGGCTTATACCCAACCAGAGCCTACCTATAGACTTGAAGGTAAGTCAGCTCCACCTGTCTGTGATGGGGAAGGAAAAGCAAGAGAACAGCTTTTCATAGAGATGGGAAAGACAGGTAGTGACTGTCAACTGCACCATTTTCCTTCTCTGCCCAGAATTTTAATGAGGAGACATTACAGATACAGTTCAAAGCATTGTGTGGTGGTTTTTATAAAAAGGGAAAGAGAAAGATAAGAGTAGTCTAGTATGTATCTACTAAAAATGATTTTTTTATCAATATTACAATCACTAGTAGTAGACATTCTGAAAGTTGAGTTCTTGGAGTTGTATTGGAACTCCATCACTTAGTAGTCGCATGACTTTGGGTAAGTTAGTAATAGTGTCTCAGTGTTTCAGTAAAATAGGGTGATGATAGTGCCGACATCATAAACACTAAATTAAACCATACGTGCAGATAGATCTGGTAAAGTAATAAAAACCCGAGGGCTGCTACCCAGCCATTTGAGTGTTGACTACTCTGTGGCCAGGGGTGTCACCTGCCATGTCTATGCTGTGACCTTAGTTCCTGGCAATTATGGCTAGTGAGTGTGTGTGGACAGAAGGAATAAATCCTCCTTCCCTAACCCTCACAGGGAGTATACAGGAGGTGAAAGGGTTAAGGAAGCTGGAAGGCCAGCACAGCTGGAGCAAGTTCTTGGTGGAAGGCCAGCACTAAAATCCAGGAGGAATGGGCTTTGGAGTTGTCGATCTACTGTGAGTGCTGTTGGAATGATGCAGCTGATGGAGGTTTGGGAAAGGAGAGGTACATATGTTTGTTGCTTCCCATAGCATGCTCAGTGGCTGTTGTGTGTGTGTGTGTGTGTGTGTGTGTGTGTGTTTTGGTTTTAGGCTGAGAAGCAAAGGATCAAGATGGATTGTCTGGTTCAGTCACACAATCTTAAAGCAAACAAAAAAAATCTGGATCTTCTCTGTGGGAAAAAGAGAGAAGACCATTCAAAGGCAGAAGACAATAGAGGATTTCATCCAAAACACTGAAAGGCAAATATTGTTTTCAGGGGTTTTTAGAGATTCTTTCTGAAGAGAGGGTCTGGCCACTGAAGAAGAGAGGGACTGGCCACTGATGGAGAGAGGCAGATCTGTGGAGAGGTTTCAAACGTGGAGACTGCTTGTGAATCTTTAAAGTAGAGAATGGGGCTTCCTCATTCACACAGAGGAGTAGCCCCTGTCCCACCCCCATCTCCAGGCTCCTTATTCCCCTAGGCACCTGACATGTGACAGAATCTTGGCTATAAAGTGGATCCTGCCTAGCACTGGTGACTCATGCCTGTCATCCTAGCTACTCAGGGGGCTGAGATCTGAGGATCATGGTTCAAGGCCAGCCTGAATAGGAAAGTCTATGAGACTCATATCTCTAATTAATCACCAAAAGAAAACCCAGAAGTGGCACTGTGGCTCAAGTGGTAAAGTGCTAGGCTTGAGCAAAAGTAAAATCTTAGGGACAGTACCCAGTCCCTGAGTTCAAGCCCCAGGACTGGCACAACAACAACATCAAAGAGAGAGAGAGAGAGAGAGAAAGAGAGAGAGAGAGAAACAACCACCACCAACAAAAAAAAACAAACCTTGTTCCTAAGATGAAGCTAAGCATATCTCTTTGAAGTATTCAGTAAAGTAATAGAACAATCATGAAGAACATGTGATAAATACACACTTTGGCATTTTGTTTCCTACATTTTACTTTTTTGATTACAAAAACCTGGATGATTGGCCCTGCTTTCTACATCCATACATTCAACCAATACAAAAACATGTCCTAAAAATACTCTCTGGGCCAGGCCTGCTCAGGCCTGTGCATGCCTGTAATCTCAGCACTCAGGAGACTCAGACAAGAAGATGGTAAGTGTGAGGCCAGCCTGGAAGTTACAGCAAGACTGTGTGTAAATATAGCTCCATTTCTTGTTCAGAGACTTGAACAGCTGTAGTCTGGTATCTGCAGTGAGGAGGTGCTGCAACCTATTCTCCACAAAGATGGAAGGCCAACTAACTATCCCAAACTATATCTGTACCCGATGTTCTATATTGACATTTGTCACAACTCATGCACCAGTATTTCTATTGACTAATATTCTTGTCTTGTGTGTGTGTGCTGGTCCTGGGGCTTGGTATTATACATGCACCATTACAGCAGACTGCTGTTGAGGTGGGGTCTTTGTTAACTTTGTGCCTGAAATGGCCTCCTAATCCCCACCTCCCCAGTGGCTGGAATTATAGGGCTGGGCCATATGCCCATCCCTTTCTGGAGTTCCAGCTGGGTGGTAGTTTGAGATCAGACTAGATAACACAAGAAGACTTCATTTAAAAAGAAAAAAAAAAGAACTGGGCATTAGTGGCTCACACCTGTAATCCTAGCTAGTCAGGAGGCTGAGATCTGAAGATTGTGGTTCAAAGCCAGCTTGGGCAAGAAAGTCTGTGAGACTCTTATTTCCAACTAACTATCTCCTTCCCCATAAAAAAAGCCAGAAGTGGAGTTGTGGTTCAAATGGTAGGGTGCTAGCCTCTAACTCAGGGACAGTGTACAGGCCTTAAGTTCAAGCCCCAGTACCAGCACACACACACACACACACACACACACACACACACTTAACAAATCAAAAGAGTCTGCTGGGAGAGCCGTACTCCAAACCAAGCAAATGGGAATGGATTAATGGAAAAATATCGGTAAACATTTTGTACTTTACATGCAGGTTTTCTCAGTTAACAGACATGTAACCTCTGTTGTGCCAAGATCCTAGCATTTAAAAATAGGAATAAATTTGATTCTAAGGAAAAAAATAAATCATAAGCGCATGACAGAAAAAGATAAATATTGCTTTCTTTCTGTTGGTTGGGTTCTTAATGAAAGAAATAATTAGCTCGACAAGTATGTTACTCAATATGCAAAATACAGTGAAGGTCAGTTGACTTAACGATTTTTTATTGAGACTGTATCCCTCTCTTTCCCACCAGCCAGTCACCAAGCCCTGCTGACGTCTCTTCCACCTCCACCCACTGCGGTTGCATTGCACTATTCTATTTTGGGCCTTTATTTTTCTCAGACTAAGTTCAATGTGTCCTAGCTCTGCTCTACTTTTCCATGCTTCACATACTAGCAGATGAATATTCCTAAAAGGTAAAAATATTCAGTATATAATTAGGTAAATTCTCTCCTACCTACTATTGCCTGAAAGAGTATTAACCCAGAGGGCTCAACACAAGACACTAGGTTCAAGAGGAGGACAAATTCCAGCAAAGGGTGGGCAGCCAAGATCCCTCGTGAATGGTGGGCATGCGCAGGGATTTAACAGTCGCTCCATAAGCAGTCCATAGCCAGTTAAAAGTCCACATAGTAGCCGGTGCCAGTGGCTCATGCCTGTAATTCTAGCTATTCAAGAAGTTGTGATCGTGGGGTGTTGGTGGTTCATGCCTGTAATCCTAGCTACTCAGGAGACTGAGATCTGAGGATCACAGTTCAAAGCCAGCCTGGATCACAGTTCAAAGCCAGCCTGGGCAGAAAAGTCTGTGAGACTCTTATCTCCAATAAACCACCAGAAAAACGGAAGTGGCGCTGTGGCTCAGATGGTAGAGTGCTAGCCTTAAGCTGAAGAGCTAAGGGACAGCGCCCAGGCCCAGAGTTCAAGCCCCACAACCAACAAAATAAAAGAGGGTGAGATCTGAGGACTATGGTTTGAAGCCATCCAGGGCAGGAAAGTCCATGAGACTCTTAGCCCCACTTAACCACCAAAAAGTGGACATGGAGCTGTGGCTCAAGTGGTAAAGCACTACCCTGAGCACAAAAGATCACAGTCAGCACTTGGGTCCCAAGTTCAAGCCCCAGGACTCACCAAAAACCAAAAAAATTTTTAAATCATAGTAATAATAAGTATATTGCCTCTCCTACAGATCCTTATATAGGCTTATATCTTTTGATTCATTGAGTCTTTATATCTTTTGATTCATTGAGTCTTCCAAAGTCCATTTGATATCTTATTTGCATGGGCATTTTCCAAGTGGGTGAAAAGGAGGCAGAGAAAAGTAAGACTCTGGTCTTGAGGCAGTTGACAAAGCTACGGTAGACACAGTCTGCAGATTCAGTTCTCTTAACCCATGTACAATGTCACCTCTCTCCCTGTGAACAGCACGCGGGCTTCTTCACAGACTCCTACTTGACCAAACTGACAGAAGGGCCAGAACTTCCGAGAGACAGCCAGAGGTTCTTTGAGGTCATTTCTCATTTCCCTGTGAAAGCAGGTAAGTGACATCCTACAGTAACTTAGTGCCAGACAAGCAACAGATGATGACAAGAAACTATAATCTAGGACCATCTTTTCCAAATATCAGCATGATTTCTCTGGCTTTTAATGGCAGTATAGAGAATGGCAAATAGTCTCTCCCAGACTTTGTGAGGAATCACCAAACATCAACTTGGAATGTTGTTCTTCCTTGCAAACTCCTTCCTCATTGAAAAATGAGCCATGTTTAATCCATTTGACTTTGTCTTTTCCAGTAATACTACTTGGCATCTTTTGGGTTCCCCTTTATGAGAGGATTTTAACATTCATCTGCTGGTTTTAATTTGTCATATTTCTGTTTGGGGGGGGTGTTTTTTATATGGTATGTATGAACCTAGAGGTGTTGAGGGAAAGGATACATCTCTAATAAGTTAGGACAATGAAAATCAAAAAGCTCCAGTGAAGTCACTTAATTAATGACATTTTAGATCATTTAAGTAAAAGACAAGAAACTCACTTCCGTGTTTAAATATTACTAACTCTGGAAACTGGCCAAAGCATTCCTACAGGGGAAGAATTAAAACGAGCAAGGCTATCAGAGACAACTCAGGAAGATGCCTTCAGAGTTACAGAAGGCCTACGGGGTGTTATGACATGAGTGACACAGACCAAAGTGCATGATACTGGCTGTAGGAGAAATGCATTTCATGGGAGCTTGGTCTGAACTTGGTATGAACTTCATTGGGTGCCATTGAAGGCTGCTAGGCCCACCCAAGCCATAGAGTTCCTGATTTCCAGACATGGTCGAGGAGAGCCACAAGCATCTATTTCTGAAAAGTCATGACATGATTGGTGCATTCCTTGGCACATGGTTTTAGTGTTGTTTAAAGAAAATGCTCTCTGAGCCAGGTGCCTATAATCTTACCCCAGAGGCTGAGATCTGAGGCTTGTAGCTCAAAGCCAGCCCAGGCAGACAAATCTGAGTGATTCCTATCTCCAATTAATCAGCAAAAGGCCTGACGTGTAGGTGTGGCTCAACCACGTGGTAGAGCTCAGCTTTGAGCAAAACTGTAAAGTAAGAGCTTGAGGCCCCAAGTTCCAGCTCTAGTACCCCAGCATAAAGAAAGCCAAGAAAGAAAAAGAAAAGAAAGGGGAGAAGAGGGGAGGGAGGGAAATGATCTCCTGAAGCCTTTGCTATCTCGCCTCTACTCCACTGTTCTCTAACACCTGTGAGTTTCATTCCTTGCATTTATCAATTTAATTATATTCTCATCAGTTTTCCTGCTTGCTGGACACCTGTATCCTCACTGTAGAACAAGCTCCGTGGGTGACTACAGCCATCCCTCAGTGTCTGCAGAGGATAGGTTCAGAGCCACCTCCTCATGGATGCTCAAATCCAGAGATGCTGAACATAGGGCATAATACACATGTTCTGTGCACATGTTCCCTTATACTTTGAATAATGTCTATGTTATTTACACCAAATGCAGAATGAATGCTCTGTGACCGTGTGTGTGTGTTGCACTGTTTAGAACAACAAAGACAGTCTGTCCATGTTCAGTACAGTCATAATTTTCCCTAAATATTTCTATGACTGAAATACTGGATCTATCTCTATCTCTATCTAGATATCCACCTATCTATAGATAAATAGATCAATATAGATATGTCGATAGATATCTATCTATATTCATAGAGATATCTAGATAGATAGATAGATAGAGAATGTGAAGCTGGTGGAAATGGAGAGCCAACTCTTCTCTTCCACTCTCTAATGTATTTCCAGCACTGGTACTCTGCCTAGGACACAGTATTTGTTGAAAGGATAAAAATAATGAATAAATAAATCCACAAAATCATGGAGACAAATGAAGTTGAATGGAGTATGCAATTTGGATTTTCCCCTTTGTTGGAAAAATACTAGAATTTTCATGAGCAACACCCTCACCTCTCTTTCCCACCCTTCCTTCCTTCTCATTATTCTGTCTCTTCCTTTTCTCTGACATTTTTTCCAGATGATTTGCAATGCCATAACCAAGAAATGAAAAACCCGTATCAATGTGTGCGAGATCACCTCCGTACTTGGAAATATAATGATAAATCATTATCATTAAATACAATGATGTAATGATAACATATGTATATATATATATATATAATTAAACAAATATAATCTTAAAAGAACCATCTTTACTTATACATATTTTAAAAGTCCATTTGTGATGGTCATCTAGAATCTGAGGTAAACTGAAGTTGAATCAGTTTTCACCAGGAAGGTAGATATTCTGTATTTGGGAGGGGGGAGGGGGGGCGGAATCCCACGAGCTTGAATCCGATCACAGCCACCAGAGGGCAGTGCTAGACACCCTAGTGGAATTCCCTACCTGTAGCACAGACCAAACGCACCCAGGTCAGGGCTGCGGACCTACCCATTCCTGTGACTGCTGGACTCACCTGCCTATTTTGAGGGGCCCTTCATGTTTCACACAGTCGCATGAAGTCCCCCCAATGCTTCGCCTTCCTAAAGCCTCCTGCAGGCTCAAGGAGGCAGTAGCCATCTTTCTGCTCCTCCCTGAAAACACTTTCTTTAGAGAATAAAAATAGTGAGCTGTGACTATTTGCCAGCTACCAATTTGCTCTAGTCTAAGGCACTCGACCCTGGGATTTCTGGGCCTGGTCTGGGAAGAGCTGGAGAGACTGTTGGCTTTTCATGTTAAGTACGCTAACTCCCCCCAAGACTAGCAGCATGTCAAAGAGAGGTAAAGGCTTTGAAAAAGTAGTTTGGCTAGATCCTTCCATTTCTGTTTTGTACGGGACTCCAACATGAGTTATAGATACCAAACTTATGACTCAGATGCTATGAGTCTTACACACACACACACACACACACACACACACACACACAAGTTCCCTTTAGTCTTTTGGGCCAATAAATAGTAAGATATCCTTCCACACGTGCATCAGACCCACATAGACTTTTCAGAGTTCTGCAGTGAAAGGGATTTCATTCAAACCTATAAAGTGTTCACGATCCTGATCATCGCTTTGACTGGGTGTTGTGCTCTCAGTAAAACAGATTCTTAAATATCAATGCATAGGAAGAATATCGCTTTCTTCAGCTGCCTTTCCTTTACAGGAAGCATTGCTTTATTAATTTGTATTTGTGTTCCAAGCAGGACTGTGTTTTCCAAGGCTTCTTGTAAAAAGAGCTCGAGTCAAGAGTGTGGTTTTGACTAGTGGGAATTTTCCGTCAGTGAAACCAACTGTTGGCTGTGTTTGGATTTTTGCCAGTGTGGGGCCATCGCTCCAGCACTTGTAACTTAAAAGTGGCTAATAAAATCATGAAGGAAAATCATAAAAGAGAATTACAAACAAAAATCATGAAAAAGAGAAAAAAAAATGATGTGACTTAGAGGAAATCCCCCCCCCCCAACCTCTGTAAAGGCTATGTCAGCAGAGGCCCTTGACAGATTTAAAATTTGTTTTCCCCCCTGCTAGGTTGTAACTAGTTCTGACTAAACTAGTGTTTTTGTTTTTGTTTTGTTTTGTTTTTTACTATTGAGGAAAGGTAAAAGGAAATGTGAAGCAAAAGTAAAATCTGCAATCATTAACACTTACAAGAAAAGATTGGAAACCTTCACATTTCTGGTGCTTTTATTTCATTTTGTGCCAAACTTTAGGCTTGAACCCAGGCCGTAGGTGCTACCCCAGAGCTTTTCTGCTCTACATTAGCACCATACCATGTGAGTTACAGATCCACTTTCAGCTTTTTGGTGGTTGAAATAAAGAGAATGCATTGCTTTCTCAGTGACTCATTTGGGAAGTGTTTTTGTTCACATGTTGAAAGTGTGGTTGTATTAATGAAATAATCATGTCAGAACCCTCAGACCTCTAGATTTGCAGATAGGATCCCATTTCATCACATCAAGAAATCAAATTAAACATTATCAGAAATAATAGCTGATCATTCCGGTAAGAACATATTTGATTACAGAGTTTGCACTAACCAGTTAACTGTTACAAAAATGTCTATTTTTAAGTACTTTGCAATGGCTACAACTCCAAGATCATTTTTCCTCCCTCTGGTACTCTTTACTTGTTTATTTTTGGAAGGTTTGAATCAAATCTGTTCCATCTTTCACCTTTTGGGTTCTTGTTCTTTTTAAGGAAACAACGATGTATACCTTTTCCAGTGTTAAACATATACATATACCCACGTGTATGATTAAACAATTCCCAGACTCGCTTTTCTGACAAATAAATCAGTGCCAGTAGATCCTTAAAATGTCAAACTTCTCATTCAGCAGGAGAACCTGTCACTGTCCATGTGTTTCTTGCTGAGTATCCCAGATGTGGCTGACACCGTTTCCACTTGTCAGAAAGCTGAAATGTACAAGACAGCCATTCAGACGTGGGACTTCTCTGCCACTCTTGATTTCTTGTCAAAAGTATTTCCCTCCCAGCATCTGGCCCTTCCAGAAAGGCCAAAGAGGTTGGAGTTTGTTTGCTTTCCCTTCTACTCTTTGAGCATCAAGGTACCATGGAACTAAGATTCCTCGGAGAACAAAGATTCCTTGGAGAAGTACACAATCGTACAAACACCACCCAACACCCCACACCCACTCTCTCACAGGCTTTAAAGGTCAACCTGCATAGCTTACTCCTTTACAGAGGTGATTTCTCACAATCATTAGAGCTTCCCAAATTATTTCTGACATACATGATCCTACAAAGCACTGATTTGGGCATTTGAGGCTTTGTGAACACAGATAGTACTGCATACTCCTGAACCTTAATCTTTATATTTTCTATACATGATGTAAAGTACTCATATAAATCTGAGCCAGGCATCAGTGCCTCATGCCTATAATCCTAACTACTCTGGAGGCTGCGATCTGAGTATCTCTCTTCAAAGTCAGACTGGGCAGGAAAATGCACGAGGCCCTTATCTACAATCAGCCACTTAAAAAGCCAGACGTGGAACAGTGGCTCAAGTGGTAAAGAGCCCAAAGTTCAAGTCCCAGGACCAGCACCACCAAAAAATAAAACACACAAAAACCCAAAAATCCTAAACTAACTAAATGCATAAGAATAGAAATTTGCATATGCCAAGAGCTAGTGTGTTTTAGAAGAGATGAACGATACATCCACTAGTGCAGTACAAAGACATTTCCCTTCCCCTACTCATCTTCAACAATAAGAGTAATTCAATCCATGGCCAGTACTGTAGGATCATCATGCTGCTCCCTTCTATCTACTTGATGTTCCACAGCAACCTAAGTTTGCTCCACAGCTTTCCTCCCCAGCACAAGGAAATGACAGAGCTGAGGTTACTTCCAGGTTCGATGACCACCACAGTTCCGAGCATCTCAGAGGTGCCGTGGGGAACATCACCATCCAAGTAGCCCACTCTGCAGTCAGCCCCAGTTGCAGGCTGGGAGTGAAGAAGGAAAAGCCTTCCATCCTCTCCTCCCATCTTCTTCTCCAACAAAGGGCAGTTCAGTTCGGAAATGATCTGAATGGCGTGATTTGCCAGGAAACCTTTGACAGCTTTTTTTTCTTTTTCTTTTCTTTCCTCCTTTCCTTCCTTCCTTCCTTCCTTCCTTCCTTTCTTTTTCTTCCTTTTATTCCTCCTTTCTTTCTTTCCTTCTTTCTTCCTTTTTTTTTGTCAGCCATTGGGCTTGAACTCTGGGCCCAGGCACTGTCCCTCAGCTCTTCAGCTCCAAGTGAGTGCTCTACCACCAGTTCTGGTTTTGTGGTGGTTTATTGGAGATAAGAGTCTCACAGACTTTCCTGCCCAGGCTGGCTTTGAACTGGGATCCTCAGATCTCAGCTTCCTGAGTAGCTAGGACAGCTTTTTTTTTTAATGTTTTTATAGCAATAAGACAAGTAATTCCAATCTATCTACCGGGTGGGTTCTGACGGAAGGGTGATGAGAAAATCCGGTGTGTTTGGTAAATTCATCTCCCTGATGGTGACTCCCAAGGTAAAAACTGATGTACAAACACCAGCTGGTCACCCACCCAACGAGGCTTGCATCTCACTCATCTGCTGCTTGGGCACCTCTGGCCTGGCCTCCCTGCAACATTTCTAGGCAGATACCTGCAGACTTGCCCTTTCTTTCTGCCATCATCCCCTGGTCCTTTTCCTTTCCCCTGGTCCTTTTCCTTTCCCCTGGTCCTTTTCCTTTCCCCTGGTCCTTTTCCTTTCCCTTGGCATTGGGGGGCTTTCCTCTCCATTCCTTCTGTGAGCCAGGGAGGTGAAATGGGTCTTCATCTCCTGAGATATTGGGCCAACAGATGCTTTGTTAATTCCTTCCAACACACATTCTCTCACACACACACAACTCACATTCACACATGCTCACGCACACACACACACACACACACACACACACACACACAGGCCAATATTCTTGTTCTCTTTGCCTCTCCATATTCTCTGATTACATATCTCTATGCAGAAAGCTCCTCCAGCCTGATTTCTCTCCACTCCCCAAGCCACTTCTGTTTAATCCCAATCCTGTGTGCAACCACCCAATCTCAGACTTGGGGTCTTCGATATTTCCCCCTCATGGTATCCATCTCCCACCGTGCACACCTCTCCACCTGCTACTCAGAGATCTACCTCCCCCCCCGAAAAAAAACCTCTCACCAGAAACTAGTTACTGCCTCCATCTCTCCTCTCCACGTCTATTTAACCCCACATTTATTAAGCTTTAGCATTAGCCCGTGACCCTGGAATATGCCAATTTATGCAAGGACATCTGCATATGGTGCATTTCCCTCATCCACCCTATTGGTTCCTCACTACCGCTCTGCGCAGGGGATACCCAGGAAGAGATTGAGGTTCATAAACTGGAAGTTGGGGTTCTGTTGATTTCCAACTTGCTTTGGATAGAGTGTGAATCTGTAAACAAACAAACAAAAGCACCCTTGACATGGGCAGTCTCCAACCCAGGCACACAGGGTTCTGGAAGGTTCCCTACCCAATTCTTACTATGCCTGAGATTTTGCTTAATTAGGCACCCCTGCTGAGAAGTGGGCATCGCCGGAGGTGGAGGGTGGGGGGGCAGGGGGAACTGTTGCCTATCAACTTTAAGTCCTATTCTCAACTTGGGAACGCATGGCGCTTGAGGCCGAAGTCTTCCAACTGTAGGGGGGGGGTGCACTTTCACCTTCTTCCCCTGATTGGAACTGAAGCCACCTCTCCCTTACGGGGGGACGTTGTTTCCTAGGACAATGGCTCCTGGGGGTTCCAGCCGGTACCCTGGACACAGAAACCCTGGGTCGTCTGACCTGGGGGGAGCTCCGGGCCGCAGTTCCGCGATCGGACGCCAGGCGGCGCCGAGGGAC
>NW_012267240.1:15302267-15318898 GCF_000151885.1 Dipodomys ordii
ACCCGGCGGGCGGGACCAGACGCCTGGCACCGCAGCGCGCTCCGACCCGGGACGCGGGCATCTGGGGATCGATCGCCAGGGCCCGGCCGCCCCGCTGCCCCCCGCTCGTCCCCCCTGCCTCTGCCCACCCCGCCAGGGAGGGACGGAGGGCCATGCCTGCCCGGACACTCGCCCCGATCTGGTGCCTCTCGGCCGCTCTGGGGATGCTGTGGTCCCCGGCCTCACGGGCGTTCAACCTGGACGTGGACAAACTCACGGTGTACAGCGGCCCCCGGGGCAGCTACTTCGGTTACGCCCTGGACTTCCACATCCCCGACACCCGCACGTAAGTGGCTGACCTGGGGCGGGGCGGGGGGGGGGGCGGAGGGCTCGAACCCCTCGCTGGTCAGCAGCACAGGTCCCCCCCCCCACCAAGCCTGTGTGTCTGAGATCTCCATCTCTCTTGTCCTGCATGCAAGATGTGCCTCGTGAACTTTGAACTCGAGACCTCTCCACTTGCACCGGGGTCCTGGGTTCAAAGACAATTTGCCTTGCACAAAGACCTGGGGTACACCCCCCCCCCGCCCCATCCTCCAGCCAGCCAGTCACCGGAACGACCACAGCATGGTCTGTGTATAGATCCAAGTGTCCCATGCGCAAGTGCCTTTGGTGACCAGCAGGGCTATGCTCCTCTTCCTCTAATCTCGGCTTTCCTTGCGCCCACCTCACTCCACCCAGACGAGAAGGGGGGGCAGGTTGGCACCCTCTTCCAAAGGTAGGCTTGCCCACAGATTTCCAGGAGGAAATCGAATGTGACAGCCTCTCCCGTTCTAGGGGCGTTCCTGCCCTCTACCCGCCCCCCCCCCTCCCAGCCTGGCCCCAGGGCTGAGTGCTCCAAACCTCATCCAGGCTGGCTGACCTTTGCCAACCTTTTCCAGGGCCAGCATCTTGGTGGGCGCGCCCAGGGCCAACACCAGCCAGCCAGATATCGTGGAGGGGGGAGCCGTGTACTACTGCCCGTGGCCCCTGGCCGGGTCTGCGCCTTGCAAACAGATTCCGTTTGACACCACCAGTAAGTGTTGCTTGTCATTGGGGGGCTGAGGGTGGGGAGAGGGTGTTGTGGTTTGAAAGCACTCCAGCTACCCCAGGGACAGGGGTCCATTTTTTTTTCTTTGTGTTCATTTTGCCTGTCTGCCTGTTCCATCCTTCTTGGTGGGCCGTGCGAGGTCCAGAGCGAAATCAGTTGCTTCCAATGGGTAGTGAATCCAGAGAAGAAAACATTTCTATCAACTCCTGATTGTCTGGATTGCTTCTGGCAACTTCTAGTTTTCTTACTGTCAGAAGTGAGCATTTTCAGGGCGAATGCATGTGTCAGAGAAATTCAAAAGGTACATCCTAAGCTTGGCTGTGGAGAGAATCGGATGGTTTTCCCAAGGGCAAACCTGGGAAAGGATAGATTTTTTAAAAGTGTTTCAAGTTTCCATACTCCGGAGGCAAGACTTAGCTGTAGACAACCCAGACAGCACTCTCTGATGCTCTGTAATTCTTTACAGAAAGATTTTTCTTTCAAAATATTGGCCATTGGATGCAAACTAGTACAGGCAGCGTGTGGATGGATTACATTCATCTCCAAAACCCCTAGACAGATGTTTCTTATTTAATTAAAGGGAAAATACATTTTTAAACAATTCAGTCTGGTTACATTTCCTCTGGTGTTTTCTCTTAGGAGTCCTGAGAAAATAAATTTAAATGTAATGCTTTTGAAAACATTGACACCGAATGCTTTAATTTTGTACCACTGAATCTTTAAGCATTCAAATGATAGATATGACAGGACACCAACTATCCTTTTGAACTGTGAATTCGTCAGTTCCATTAAGTCTTTGTTGAACAGTCACTGAAAATACCTCTTGTACCCCATAACTGTTCCATGACATCATTCTTGATTTCTGCCTACATTTGTTATCTTTGTTTTTCATTTTTACTTTTTATTCTTTGAGGGGTTGTACAAGAGGGTTACACTGTAATATGCCCATTTCTGTGCCCAAGTTCTGTATAAGTATTATGACCAAATTAGGAGCCTTTTGTAAATTTTTTAAATTGTGCTTTTTATGCCTATTTATATATGTCCCAAGCCCTTATTTGCCATTTATTTCATGAAGTCATTAAGTTATTCCATCCCATGATTTGTAAGTTCTTATTTTGAAGTTTAAGTTTAGCAACAGAAAAATTATACATTTGGGTTTTTCAAAAATCGTTGAATTAATTGCCTTATTACAGTCAAGTTTCATCTGGTTCCTGATCTCTAGTTTACCTGTACACCTTCGTAAGCCCCAATCTCAGCAGAAGGTTTTGGTTCAATAGATAAAAATCAGACTCCAGACATCAACAAGAATTTTTTAAAAAATTGACTACTCCCAATCACAATTTTCCAATATTCACTAACAATAGCTAATATTTTCCAAAGTCCATTCTACAGCAATTGTTTGGAGTTTTGAATTCACTTTTCCATAAAGAACTAATGCTGAAAGATTACATTGTTGGAGGGCTGAGAAGGTGTCTCAGTGGTAGAGTGCTTGCCTTGCATGCATGAGGCCCTGGGTTCGATTCCTCAGCACCACATAAGCAAAAAGAAAAAAGCCAGAAGTGGTGCTGTGGCTCAAGTGGTAGAGCACTAGCCTTGAGCTGAAGATCTGAGGGACAGTGCCCAGGCCCAGAGTTCAGGCCCCACAACCGGACCCCCCCCCAAAAAAAAAGATTACATTGTTGGTTTCTGGAAGATCCCCCAGGACTGCACTCCATCCTGGCTGTAGCCGAATTATATTTGTAATGAATTGATATGGGATGAACTGGCATAACTTGAGCTATTAAAGAAATCAGAAAATCATGTCAAGCAAAGATTAGCGTGACTTGGATGAAGGTGAAGGCGTATGTGCTTCTGAAAATGCAGCTGGCTGTCTGAAAGGGCTTTGGACAGATGGCTGTGCACGTCTTCTACATGTATAGCACTTTTCTTGATAGGCACAGGCTACTATTACCCTTATCGACCATAATAGTAATCATTTGAAGTGGATACTCAATGGGGTGGAGCAGGTAAAGGGGAAAGGACTGGGCAAATGAACAGAAGAGAGGGAGAATGAAGTCAAGAATCCAGTGCACATCCTACAAATTTAAGAAGAGTGAGGGGAGGGGTAAGGAGGAGAAGGATGGGTGAGAAGGTTGAAGAGGGTGACAGTGATGGAGCTACGTTGAATTCATCAACTGCTTCATTCTGTGGCAACCCCTTTGTACAGCTACTTAAAGATAACAAAAACATTTAAATGATTAAAAAAGCGCCAAAATAGTAATTTGGGGATTCATAAGGGGGACAAAGGGAGAAAAACGAAAGAAATAGATGTTCCTGAAATCATTGCACAGGAGTGGTGTTTGTAGAAACAAGGGCAGATACAGTGAACAAAGTTGGAGGGGAATGAATGAATGGTCCAGCTGGTAGCCAGCAATGAGGGCAGTGTTGTGTGATCTGTCTGAGAAGGCATCCCCACTGAGGAGACAGGAATCATTGAGGAGTTTCCAGCCTCAGCCATAAGGGGGTACTGTGGGCCCAGAAAACTTGGTTGCTGCTGGGAAGGGCTTGGAAATAGGGGAGAAAGGAGTCAGAGGGCCTTGCTCTGGGGCATGCTACTGAGCAGGCACCCTCTGGCTGTGATTGCGCTAGCAGTGTACCCCAACACCATAGAACTGGGTGCAAAGTGTGAAAAAGAAGCCACAGCAGAACTAAGTTGGAGCACCCGCAGTGCTGCAGGCAGAGAGACAACTTGGGAACAAAGTTGCCAGATGGAAACAGACATTGCTGGCTTGTGAGTCCTGTAGTCGATCAGGTCAGGGGTATGACATGAATTGATTACTACAGTCTACCAATCACTTGGCATAGGTTATTTCTCATCTGTAATACAAAATAACTATGAAAACTCATCTTAGGCACAAAGAAACCGACGGTAAACATATGGTCAAGGCTATACAATGGGGGAAACTGATCTAGGTCTCTGCTTACTGCCTACTGATCTTCACCTGCCTATCTTCAGGAAGCAAAGAGAGGTCTAGTCTTCTTGGAATGCGGGTTCTGGAAGCCCTGTTCACCTTCTCTCCCATTCCCCTGTCCTCCTCACCCCACATTTTACCCTACAAATTCCAGTATGAATGCTCCTCTAGAGAAGAGTTGAGGGGGAAGGGTAGGAAGGGCTGCAGAAACCCAGAGTCAAGCAGCAGGGGTAGTCTTGGTGGGAACTGGGGATGGAGTATGGCTGTGATTGGCTCAGCTCTCACTGAAGCTGCACTCAGGGTCCCCAGAGAGCCACCATCTGCTGCCCGTGCCAGCACTGCATTGTCTCTCCACAATAAAGAAAGCTGAGCACGCTGCTGGCTCACACCTGTAATTCTAGCTACTCAGGACACTGAGATCTGGGGACAGAAGTTCAAAGCCAGCCTGGGGAGAAAAGTCCACAAGACCTATTTTTAAAAAGCCATAAGTGGAGCTGTAGATCAAATTGTAGAATGCCCAAACTAAGGGACATTGACCTGAGTTCAAGCCCCAATAATGGAGGAGGAACAAGAGGAGGAGGAGGAGGAGAAGGTCAAGAGGACAAAAAGGAGGAGAGGAGGAAGTGGAGGAGGAGGAGAAGGGAGAAGAAGAGAGGAGGAGGAGGAAAAGGAGGAAGAGAGAAAAAGAGGAAAAGAGAAGAGAAGGAGGGGAAGGAAGAAAAAGAAGGAGGAGGGGAGGGAGGGGGAGGGAAGGAAGGAAGGGAGGAGGGAAGGAAGGAAGAAAGGAAGGAAGGAAGGAAGGAAGGAAGGAAGGAAGGAATGGAGGAAGGGAGGAAGGGAGGGAGGGAGGGAGGGAGGGAGGGGGGAGACTGTGAATCCGTGGATACCCGCAAACTGTGACATGAAGGCACAAGCATATATTATATCACCAGTATTCCTCTGTAGAAGTTTCTGTGACTCACTGTCTTTTCTCCTGTCTACTTTTCCTATCTAGTAAATCCAATGCTTCTTTTTCTTTTTTTTCTTCTTCTGGTGGAGCAGGGATTTGAACTCAGTGCTGTGCACTCACTAGGCAGACAGTGTACTGCTGAGACATGCCTTCACTACCGAAATCCAACCTTTCTACAAAGATATTTTGACTTGTTCAAGCCATGGGATGGGGAATCTATTCAGTTTTCTCAGCTAGACACTGAGGGGAACTGATGTGTAATTTAATCCCTGAATGTGATCTTGCACCTTGATTTATTTCAGGTTTAAACAAATCTGTTCAACAGATACCCATTTTATTGTTGTTGCCATTAAATAGTCATTGTTTTAGCTTTTCTTTATCATGTAACTAGGATTTGAATTTAAAAAAAATTTTTAACAACGGCTCATGATAAGCATAAAAGCAGAGGAAACTTGGGCGACTCCACACTCCAAATGCATGATTACTATTAAACTCCCATCCTTTCAAGTAAAGAAAAAGGGAACTTTGAGGAAGCAGATGGTGGTGGGGGGAAGTGCAAAGAGTAGATAATTCTCTTGCTCTGTACAGTATCAAGTAGGCCCCCCATCCCCTTCTCTCCCTCTGCCTTTCCCCTCTCATTTCAACAGAAGGAAATCTCTCTCATCACCAAATTGATTTCTTCCACTTCAGCTTCAGGAACTCTCTAAACCAAACCCTGCGCCTTAAACAACTTAACACATAACCTCTCAACTGCCAAAGTCACAGCTTGCATTCATACCCACTGCAACTTTATTTATTTATTTTTTAATTCCCCCGGTGGTGGGGCTTGAACTCAGGATCTGGGCATTGTCCCTGAGCCTCTTTGTGTTCAAGGCTAGTGGTCTACCACTTGAGCCACAGTGCCACTTACAGTTTTTGAGTGGGTAATTGGAAAGAAGAGTCCCAAGGGGACTTTTTTGCCAGGGGCTGGCTGCAAACTGTGATCCTCAGATCTCAGCCTCCTGAGTAGCCAGGGTTACAGGTGTGAGCTACCTGTGCTCAGCCCCACCGCAACCTTTATTTCTTATTTCTCTTGCCCTTTCCAAACCAATATGCAGATTAAATAACTATACAGGTTGTTCAGTCACAACCCTTCTGCTAAAGAAGGGAGTGGCTCAAACCATGAAATGGACACCTTATCTTGGCAACAATAAGAGGACAAAAATCACAACAATAGGAATAAAAGCATGGTGTCCCAAACAGTTGATTGTGTTCAGTGCCCAAAGAACACATGTAGAGGAGAAAGATTATGGTGTATGCTAATAAATGATGATTCGTAGAGCCCTAAAAATAGCAGAGACAATACAGCTGGAAGCCACTCACAATGAAAGACCCACATGAAAGGCAACTGGAAGAGGTGGGAAGTAGAAGTCATCTGAGAATGACTGCTAAAATTGGCTTGGCCTTCATTGAATATCTTCACAATTAGAAGGAAAAAAATTAAGGACTGGAAATCAGAGTTGATTTGGTTAAGGCCTCTCAAAGCACCAGAATGGGAAAAGACTTCTGTTACAATCGTGTGTTAGCTTGGAGACCAGAAGACTTCTTTTTTGTGGTGGGGGGAGATTCTGTTTCATTTTGTGTTAAGCTGAGACCACAGTAGGAGGCAGCTCAGAGCATCTGGCCGCATGACTGGTACAGGGTTGGGTTTTGATACTGTGAGCACCACCCTTTTCTGCATCTAGGGGGTGGTACATGTGGGCCACATAAGTCTTGCCTTGTCAGTGTCCCCATGAAGATATCAGTTTTTGTTCAAGAACAAAGACAAGAGAAAATGTAGTTCACACTCACTGAAGAACAGGACAGAGGAACTAGCAAAGGTGATAGGATTCAGGAACAGCAAAAACACCTGGACCCCAGTGAAGTCCCATTGGATGGGAGAGGGGAAAGGAAGATAAACGACTGCTTTTAAGACTTCAGAATGGGACTGGAGATGTAGCTCAGGGGCAGAACACTTAACTTTGGCATGTGCAAAGTGCTAAGTTCAAGCCCCAGCTTCGGAAAAATAAATCAAAGAACCCATGCTACATAGAGATTATCTACACCTAGCTAGACACATAGACAGAAATGCCTAAGCATAGGCATGTATATGCAGAAATCTTCCTCTTCTAAGTGCTGGTCCAGACAGATCAAGAATTGTGTAGCTGAATGTCTTACTTTTTCTGCGAGAAATTCGTGATGGCCACCATGGCTGAGTACACTGACCTGAGCACCCACCACCCAGCTCTAAACAAATCTTGATTGGCTCACACTTCCCTGCCACAAGACACAGTTGAGTCCTGATAGGAGACATGAGGAGGCAGTGATCCGTACAGCACATAGCAACCGAGGAAGCAATTAGAAAAAGGAAGTCCTTGAAACTCCAAGTAAAAATGGGAAACAGACCCGCTGTGGGGCAAGTTGAGTAGTAGGAGCATTAGGCGCCTGTTGCTTAATCTGCAGAATTCTGTCAGGAAGGCTGTGTGAGGGAGGGAGCAGGCATACAGGCTCTTGGCCAGGGTATGCTGGGCAGCCACCACTGCTGCATGCTGGGAGAACTGTCCAAAATAGTCTAGAAGTTATTTTGAAGGAAACAAAATGTATGCACTTTGACATTTAAGTGGACTGGCTGAGGGGTGTGTGTGAATTGTGCCCTTTGCTGTGTTCATGTGCAAAATTGCACCCGTGACTGAGAACTCCACTCTTGTGTTCCCCTGGTACACACCATCCAGACACACACACACACACACACACACACACACACACACACACACACAAACAAACACATGCAATTTGGAGGAAGCCAGATTTCAAAACTAAACAGAACCAAGCTTTGGCTTTACTGAAGCCCTATTCATCGTTTAACCAGCAAGCCTGTTGAGAGCACGTAAAGATGACATATACATATTAGTTTTTACCTGGTACTGGTGGCTCATGTCTGTACTCCTAGCTGCTCAGGAGCCTGAGATCTGAGGATCTCAGTTCAAAGCCAACTGGGACAGGAAAGTCCATAAGACTCTTATCTCCAATTAACCACCTAAAACCAGACGTAGAACTGTGGCTCAACATGGTAGAACGCTAGCCTTCAGCAAAAGAGCTCAGGGACAGTGCCCCAGGCCTTGAGTTCAAGCCCCACGACTGACCAAAAAAAAAAAAAAAGATGATACATAAGTTTTAAAAATTCAATCTCAATAGCATGTCAATAAAAACCTATATATTTCATGGAGGACATAATGAATCCTAAAATAGATTGAACACAGTGTCTATCCTACAGTAATACAAAGAGATGAAGATATGCAAGCAAATTGTGAGTCACTGAGACATGTTTTATACTATTACATCATCAGTGAGGGACGGTGATGGAATTCAGGCAGGCCTGAATTGCAGCTGAATATCACCAGCCAATCCAGAAAGAAACTGGACCTCAATCATGCAGAATGAAGAACTTGATCGCAGCTCAAGCCCACCAGTTGTCTTCCAAACTGAGACACTCTTCTAGATCCACAAACTTGAGTGAAAGTGATCCATTACCCTTTTGATTGTTTTAGTAAAGATGAGGCGCAGATAACAAAAATAAGTTTCTAGAAGAGATTGCCAAGTGTTAAGAAGGGGAGGGAGATGATTTTATAGGAGAGGCCTGAGGGACTTGGGGCAGATGGGTAGAACTTACTGTTGAACTTTCAGGCTTGATGGCTGTAGCTGGCTCATGACTGTAGGCAGTTGTTGAAATCCATAGCACAAAGAGTGAGTTTTGTTGTATATAAGTAATAAAAACAAATTTTTTTAAAAAAAGAGAGAAAAGCATAAATAGAGAAGGCAAGAAAATTACGTATTTGATATGATCCAATTGGTTTTTTGGTCATTGCTGTAACATATGAGCATGTATGTGTGTGGGAGGTGGTGTGGGTGAGTGTGTATGTGTGTGTGGGAGTGCGCATGCTCCAGTCCTAGGACTTCAACTTAGAGCCTGGGCGCTGTCCCTGAGCTGTTTTTGCCCAAGGCTAGTGCTCTACTACTTGAGCCACAGCTCCACTTCTGATCTTTTTTGGTAACTTATTAGAAGTAAGAGTCTCTTGCCTCAGCTGGCTTCAAACTCTGATCCTTAGAACTCAGCCCTGTTGAGTAGCTGGGATTACAGGTGTGAGCCACCAGCACCCAGCCTATGATCATTTTGACTATGGTAGAATAATACCCAGATGTGTAAAATCACCTACCTGCAGAGTCTGGGTCCTACCTTTAAATCAGAGTGAACAATTATATCACATACCATAGCACCTTCTTTATCATTCTTAACTAGGGAATAATACATTCAGAACATGTTTGGTTGAAAAAGAAACTAAAGGAAAATGTGTTGAATGAGACTAGATCTGTGAATTAAAGTATCATGCTATGTAATTCCCCCAGGATTGTAAAATTCAGGCCTGTCAGAGCCCTCACTGGTAGTCACCAGGCTATAGAAGTCTCACTCAGGGCTGTGAAGGTGGCTCAGTGGTAGAGCGCTTGCCTCGCATGCATAAGGCCCTGGGTTCGATTCCTCAGCACCACATAAGCAGGAAAAAAAAAGCCAGAAGTGGTGCTGTGGCTCAAGTGGTAGAGCGCTAGCCTTGAGCTGAAATGCTGAGGGACAGTGCCCAGGCCCAGAGTTCAGGCCCCATGACCAGAAAAAAAAAAAAGAAGTCTCATTCAAACACAGGATTAGAGTTACCAAAATTAGTGTAATGTCACTCCAGGGCATGTATTTATTTGCATTGGGTCAGTGTTTTGGGTTTGTTCTTTCTTCAGCTCTGCAATTTGATGGATACAGATTTAAATGTGATTTTACAGAGCCCTCTTAACCATCTGCCCTGGTTTCAAGGAGATGGCAGTAGAGAGAACACACACCAGTGCTACAGGCCTAGGTTTAGTCAAAGATGTACATGGCCCCCACTGACACAGCATCTCACTCCATGCGGGTTGAGCAACGGAAGCCAACTTCCAATTGCCAGCTTATGACTCCATGTTGCACCTCAGCTATCATCTGCCACGATTTCCCCAGCCATCTCCACCTCAGCCATCTTCTTGCCACAATTCTGGCACAACACATGTCCTTGTCACACTACCTCATGATGCAGCACATCATCAAACACTCCTGTGTACATGAGTGACTGTTTGCCCAAACACACGGGTCCCTGTTTATTTTACAGCCACCTCCTTAACCACTCTGAGTCTTCCATTTCTGTCTTCCCACATTTACCACAAAGATATATGTTTCAGAAATTAATTCTCAAGTAGCTATGAATTCTTTTTCTGGGAGGGGGAAATTAACAAATCCTCTTAGTGGCCTTTTATATCACACTAAAAGCCAATGTTGTTAAACTTCCTACATATGGAATGTCAATTAAATTATGTCAAATAAGTCCCAGGGTTATATATTATATAATGATAAAAATGAAGTTTAAAAAGAATCAATATTAATATGGAAGATTGCTTTTGTTTTAATGTTAGGCAGGAAATACACATATTGTGTCTACAACTGTTTGAAATATAAGAAGAGTCTGGAGAATGATTAAAATTTTTCTTTTTAAAAATTAGTTTTCTTGCTTTTAAGACTAGTGATCAGGAAAACTAATTCTAGAAATGAACATGAAAAATTACTGTACTGAATTACTATTAAAGTAATTCAATAATATAATTATGGAGTTGACGACTTCTAGTAATAAAGTCTCATGGTAGGAAATATAAATCCTCTATAATGGAGGATGAGCCAGTTCCTCTTTTGTCTTGGGTGTCAGTGGTAGAGTTGCTTAGAAATGTGTTTATTACATACAGACATTCATGTTTCGAAACAGTGAAGACTACAATATTTCCAGAAACCCAATCGGACTCACTGGTTTCATTCTGGATTTTCTCTAAATCGATAGAAATATAGACTTGATAGTATGATACAGTTATTTCCAGTCCCTTCTAGAGTAAGAAAACTGAATAGAGCTGATTTGAGAATCCCTGGGCATGATGAGCAAGCCTGAGAAGTTTATTCAAAATGTGTTTCTACCACACTCAGTTTACCTTAGTGTAAGTGGGCCATGTGTAGAAACCACAGTGACCAAAGATCCAAATAAGCTTTAAAATATACAAAGTATTGGGTAGAATTCAACCTATCAGGTGACCTTATGGAGTGGTGTTAGCCTTCCAAACAGAAATTGATGTTTAGTTCTCATTCTGTTATGCTCAGTAATGAAGTATTTTTTAAAATAGTATATGTAATATAAATAAGAATGTATAATAATTATATCAATGATTATAATATAATATAATGCATATATTATATTAATAATTATAATATACAATGTATATATTATATTAATAATTATAATATAATATATATTCATATCAAGGATGAGTTTTAAGGCCTATTTAGAGCATTTCTTTTAGGGTACACCATTCTAAAAGAGCCAAGTAAGGTTTATAAATATTCTGCAAAGGTGTGTCTGTTTCTGCAAGTAGAGATGTATCCGCTCACTCCTGTCAGCAATATGACTTGAGTGGAGAAAAATTGTCAGGTGATAGGAAGGAGCTGGGGAAGTGATAGCTAGAGCAGCATTTTCCCAAAGTTCTTATACACACATCATCTGAGTGAGCATAAAAGGTTCATATTAAATAAGCTTGGAATTCATTTCCCACTATGGGACTGACAAGGCATATAATAGCACTAAGAACTGACAAACTGAAAAACAACCAAACCAAACCCACTGGACTCAGAAGACAGGACTTCTACCAACAACTCCACAGTGCCTATCTGGTGCACAATTAAGACACAAATGGCCCCATAGCTCTGGTTCAACTTCCTGCACTCCAGGCTCAGGCTCAGATCCAGGCTCATGGGGCTTCATTCTTGACCCATGTGTCCAGAATCACCCCAACTGGGAAGGGGATGGGGACAATTGGACACTGTTAAAGTTCCCAGGGGGAACTGGCAATCATTCCTTTTTACATTTTGTAAGCCAAACAATGACAACTTTATTTAAAAGCTGAATATTTATCTATAACTGTCAACATGGAATTTATTTTTTTATGCAATTCTTTCTAACATATTAATAAGATGATTTCTTTGTTGCTTTGTATGTCCCTCCCCCACAATATAACCCCTGATTTCACTGTATTTGATGTTGGTATAAATTGTGGAGGGGTAGGGAAAAAACAAATCGTTTAACTAGGGATACAGGTGGACCCATTGCAACAATGAGATGTACAAGTCGTTATGTCGAAAAACGAACTTTACAGCTTTGATGGGGGGGAAGGATTGGGTAGGGGGAGACAGGGGGGGAAGTATAGGAAGGGATGGGAAGGGGAAACAAAGAAGAGGCAACAATGCTTGATAAGAAATGTACTCGTTATCTTGCTCATGTAATTGTAACTCCTCTGTACGGTATTCTCACAATAAAAAAAATAATAATAAAAAACCTCTAGAGCCATGAAGGAAAGGAAATTCAACAAAAGCAGTTGTCTTGGGACATGTGATAAGACTAGGTTTCGTTCTAATGAAGGTCTTTTTCCAGGACATGTGTTGGGAATACTCAAATGCCATATAGTTCTTTGAGGCTCACATCCCAACCCTACAATTGGGGTAGAGAGCAAAACACACAGCAGACATTGCAAAGACAGGAACATTTGAAGATCCAAGTGCAAGTATTGTGCCACCGATCTGTCTACAATCTTTCCACTCAGTGCCCCTTCTCTACCACCTGTGTCACCTGAGAAAAATGGTTGTACTTCCTCCTCTTACTTATCCTCCTTAAGTGGCCTGTTGGAAACCGTAATCTCTTTTTCACAAAAAGTCACCCCTTTAATTGTAACACATTTTCACTCATTAAAATGTTATCTAAGGGGATTCATAGAAGTACAAATAAAAAGAACTTCATTAGTGGCCTTGAAAAGCAGACCTTAGAATATGGATACAAGTCTTTACAGAAAACAGCAGTGACAGATAAGAAATGGAAAGATCAGGTCAGAGGGGATAGAGAGGAGAGAGAGAAAGAGAGGGGCAGGAAGAGAGAGAGGTGTGTGTGCATGTGTGTGTGTGTGTGTGTGTGTGTGTGTGTGTGTATGTGTATGCATTGTTTTAGATTGGATCCGCATCAGTTTTCTGTTGCTACTGTAACAAACAGCCATATGCCTAGTGGCTTTAAGAAAACACGGATTGATTACCTTATGGTTCTGAAAGCCAAACTCTAAAATGGATCTCCTTTAGGCTAAAATCAAGGTAATGGCATAGTTGTCTGCCTTCTGGAAACTCTAGGGGAAAAAAAAATCTGTTTTCTTGCATTTTCCAGCATTTACAGCCTGCCAGTATTCTTTGGCTTATGACTCTTTTCTCTTTGTTTCTGGTGGTGGGGGGTGTGAGTTGGGGATTTGTATGGTACTCAGGGCTTTCCATTTGCTAGGCAGGCACTCTTATCACATGAGCCTTATGTGCATTCCCGTTTTTCTACTGGTTACTTTCAAGGTAGGGTCTCACTTTATACCAGTCAAGCCTGGGCTGCCATTTTCCTTTGTTGTGCTTCCCCATGTCACTGGGCATGACTGGCTCACATCATGTGGCTTGGATATAGATTGTGATGGAATCTCATGAAATTTGATGCCCAGGCTGACCTCGATCTACAATTCTGTAATAATCACCTCACATTGTAAGAAAGTCAGTGTGAAAGTCATGAGATGGGTACAGCTGGGAAATGGAGACATGCCTAAAAAGAAGCAACTCACAGAAAGAAGGGCAAAGAATTAGGCCAAGGGCCAAGCACAGCCAATATTAGGTAGGGTTGGGGCCGTAATCCCAAAAGACATAATCGCATACACCGTAAACTCTATTCTGACATTCTGAAAAGTCAGAATCTGTCAATTTTTTAAACCCCTAAATTCAGAAGCTTCAAAAGATCAGAACTCCAAGTTGGGCGCTGATGGCTCACGCTTATAATCCTAGCTACTCAGGTGGCTGAGATCTGAGGATCATGGTTTAAAGCCAGCCCAGGCAGGAAAGTCCATGAGATGCTTATCTCCAATTTACCACAAGAAAATTGGAAGTGGTGCTGTGGCTCAAGTGGTAGAGCACTTGAGTTGAAGAGCACAGGGATAGTGTCCAGGCCCAGAGTTCAAGCCCCATGACTGACAACAAGAACAAAAAAAGATCACAACTCCAGACATATAATTCTTGAAAACACAATTTTAAAATAATTTTAAAGAAGTGTTTAAAGTTTTAAATGGCAGTGTATTGGAGAAATATATAAAATATGACCCAAAAATATCATAGGCCACTTCATGTAATGGAACAGAAAGATATAACATGAAATAAAAGAGACCCTATATTTTTGAAATAATAAAGCTCCAGCCAATAGTTATGCAGATACTTATAAGCAGATGAGCCATCTTTATAAACAAATAGATCAAAAAGTGAAATGCATAACTATATTTCCCTGTATGGTCATGGCGTGTGTCCAGCTTTGTAACTACAGTCACTGGGAAAACCCCACTGGACGATAGCAAGCCTTGGTTAAGATCCAGCAAAACACTCTACAGGTCACCACTAAAGATAATACAGTCCCCCCAAAGAGTGGAAATCTCAAGATACTTTTTTATTTCACAACACAAACGTACCAAAAACCCCAGCTCTATTTACTGAGGAAATTTCAGTGTTTTCATGTTTATGCACAATGCTTACGAAAGAAGTCAACAGTTCCATAATGTAATTTTACGGAGTCAAATTTCCAAAAGCTACATAAAGGGAATTAGACCCTCTAAAGTTTCTGCCAAAGCCTCTGGCCAATTGAATACACTAATCTTCACTGGAAATACACCCAAAATAATGCTTTGGCGGGTTCCCATGTGTCTGGTCTGATGAACTTGATGCAACAATCCCTAAAATAATTGATTGTGCACTCAGCCCTTCCGCAGAATCTGACTGTCTTTCCCTCTTCCACAGCCACCCGCCTGCTTTCTCAAGGGGAATTATGGTTTGGGAACTACCAAGTCTTGAGATTTCAACATGTTTGTATGCTACTCTTCCAAGATTATGATTTTGAGGGAATCTAAGATTGTCAACATTAGGAATGTTGATCTCTCAAGATTTCAGAATCATGACTTGGGACTTTTTTTGAAGAGTCATGAGTAGCCAAATAATGGTGAGTTTTGAGTAGGCCAGGGCTAGAATTTTAATGGTATTTTTTAAGTGAGCAGTTTTGCTATTGGATGAGTAAAGGATGGCAAAGCAAGCCAGAACAGAAGCAAGGAGATGAGGCAGGAGTAGGTTATCTTTGAAGTGGGGCCTGGTTTGAATGATAGCAATAAGGGCTAAGAAGTGACTAGAGCTAGAAGTATTGGAAAGCACAGCTAGTGGGGTAGGATTATAGATCAGGTAAGGAAGGAAAAGAGAGGACATGTTGACCTGAGTTACTAGAGATTGGAATTCGTCCAGGTTAGTGGGGAAAGGAAATATCATGGCTTGACACAGTTATGTGAAATTTGGGATAAAGATTAGATATCCAAGTGGATATCAAATAGAAAGTTGAATAAATGATCCCAGACCTATACAAAGGCCTGAGGATTAAAATGTAGAAATAGGGCTAGGTGCTCATGGCTTACAGCTATAATCCTAGCTATTCAGGAGGTTGAGATCTAAGAATCACAGTTTGAAGCCATCCTGGGCAGACAAATCCAAGAGATTCTTATCTCCAACTAACCAACAAAAAGCCAACACTGGAGATGTGGGTCAAGTGGTAGGGCACCAACCATGAGAAAATTGCCAAGTGAGAATACGAAGTTCAAGATCCAGTTAACCCCCCCCCCACCCCAACACACACACTCATATAAAAACAAAAAAATGTAAAGAAGATTGAAGCCATATATATAAGGATGATACATGAGACTATAACTAAGGGACTAAGAGCGGATGAAGGAAAAGGCAGCAAAGTGAAGCAATTATACCAGAAAACAGATGAACTCAAAATGGAGCTGAGTAAATACTTGGGAGAAGAGGAAGACGGTGATAACCCAAGAAGGAGGTGTAAAAATCATCTTGATTGGATTTGATGTTTGGAGGGGAAAAATGGTCCTTTAAATTTTTTCTTGCATAAGAAGCAAGGTTATAAGCTAAGAGTGCAGAGACAGAAGAGATTGGGAGAAGGGAATGGAGTAGTAATGACAGAATGGCAGAAGGCATCAGGTAAGGAAATGACTGAGATGATCAAGCAATGCATAAACCACACCACTGTCTGATGTATTTATTGAGAGAATACGGGTTTGCCTCTGCTCACTACAGAGTGTAGGTCTACTTTTTGGGGATGAAGTTGAATTCGATCTTCCAGAGAGTAATTCCATCTTAGATGCTAATCTTCCAGAAGAATAAGTAGCAGACTTAGAATTCTACTTGTATACTTCAGTGCCTGTTTTGTGTAACTTTTAGAATGGTGATTTTTTTTTAACCATGGTATGAACTGTTCCATTAGATAAATGGTTGGGATCATTTTTACTTCATCTTCTAGCATCAGAGTTGAAATCCTAACAAATATACAACCATGTGACATGAGATGATATAGATATTTTTCCTTCTTTCCTTCCTTCCTTCTTTCCTTCTTTCTTTCCTTCCTTCCTTCCTTCCTTTCTTTCTTTCTTTCTTTCT
>NW_012267240.1:15318948-15426731 GCF_000151885.1 Dipodomys ordii
TTCTTTCTTTCTTTCTTTCTTTCTTTCTTTCTTTCTTTCTTTCTTTCTTTCTTTCTTTCTTTCTTTCTTTCTTTCTTTCCTTCTTCCTTTCATGTCAGTTGTAGGGCTTGAACTCAAGACCTGGGCACTGTCCCTGAGCTCTTTTTGCTCAAGGCTAGTGCTCCAGCACTTTGAACCACAGCAGCACTTCCCATTTTCTGATGGTTAATAGGAAATAGGAGTCTCATGGATCTTCCTGCCTGGGCTGGCTTTGAACTGCAATCCTCAGATCTCAGCCTCCTGAAGAGTTATGATTACAGGCATGAGCCACCAGCACCCGGCTTTAAATACCTTTGCAACTGCTACTGGGAATCAAATTTACATAGCCTTCATTCTGAAACATTATATTTAAAAACAATCTTTTGAGGTCATATTGAAAACATTTATGTCAGTTCCTGGGCTTTCTGGGACCCTCATGCTAAGAGGTTTTCATTACTTCTCAGAACACAAAATGATTAAGCAGTAAACAGATCATGCTATATCCCTGACTATCCAAAAATGGTATCTAATCCACATTGAGAGTTCTCATTATTCAGTTAGCTACACCTATAAAATAGCACAAGATAGGTGATTCTAGATAATTCTTCCAACTGTGAGAAAATCTAGAGATGAAAGTGTGAAACACTCTAAATCACCATGGTTGGGGCTGATAAGAAGATTTTTGGTAAAATAAAAGTTTTACAGGCCTGGTTTTGTATTGAAGAAAGGACTCTGGTTCCAAGATAAGAGTTGCTACTTGAAGGTAGATCACTTGATCAAGAGAAACTAGCCAGGTTACTCTGGCAGGAGTTAGGCTGAAGAACATGGTGCTCATTACCACATTGGAGTGGCTGAAAGGATGATAGAAATAAATGCACTTGGCCTTGAGAGATATTTAGAAGAAAGGAGCAACAGGAAATGGATGATTGAATGGAATTTTTGGAGTACGGAATTGGTTCCTGTCAAAGACATGTTCCAGGCCTTGTAACTTGGTGAAAAGAGTTACCATTAAATCTAATGAACTAAGCAGACATACTGTGTGCCTGGCCTTGTCCAGGCTTAATCCAGCTATCACAACAGAACATGAAGGCTTTGGCAAGAAAAAGGACTCTGTTCTTGACTAGAATGAGTGTTTTTGTGGGTCAGTAAAGCTTTTCAAAGAGGAAAATAAAAAAGTCAAAGATGAAGTGGTGTGTGTGTGTGTGTGTGTGTGTGTGTGTGTGTGTATGTGTGTGACACACATGTCCATATTCATCTCTGGGATTAACAGATAAGCGAGAAATTGCACCAGCTAATGTGGAGGTAATGAAGTGAGTTTTAGAAAATGAGGCCAAACTTGGTGTTTCCATCAATACAATGCAATTATAGTCAGCTCTGTTTTTCCAACTTTTGTGTCACACTTGGGAGTTGTTTTTTGTTTTGTTTGTTTGTTTTTAATTTTATTGGTTACAGATGTCTTATAATTTCCCTCTGGAAGATAATTGATTTTTTTTTCATTTCCCATTGCTTGTTCTCTAGCTGCCTCATATAAATTAGCAGAATTCTTGCCGACAAAGTTGTTTGCATCATACCTGGAAAAAGTCCATCTGCATTTCCCAAACAGACCTTACATAAGACCTCCATCATGCTACATATGAAAAACATTTCAAATTATATGGTGTGATGGAGAAAACTCACTCGTTTTTATTACTCCACAAAACTCTAAAGAGTACTGGCTTGCTACCACTGGGTATCCCAAACAAGAAGTTGGACATGTGAATTCTGTTCTAGGAAAGACAGCCTAGACATGGAAATAATTATGGCAGAAAATTTACATTACTACCCAGAGAAAAAAAGTATCTAATGGGACAGATTGTATTACAGTCCTCCCTATTATTATCAGAACTCTGAAAAGCATATGTTTATGTCATGTAGCTTTACCAGAATTTGGTTGTATATGAAGCCAAACATTTAAATTGTGATATGAACACGTGATTTTTCAAGGTTTCCTAAGTTCCAGAAAAGAATAATTTATTTCTCTATTGTTAAATTCCAAAGGGCTCAATGGGGTATACCAAATATAACAGCAGCAACGTCTAGGAAAGTGGATACTAATCACCTCACTTGCTACTTTTATGTAATTCCTTATACAAATTTTGTTAGCTTGCACTATTTGAAAATGTTTTAAGTATTTTTTTCAATTTGAGAAGAGAATATGTTTGGGGACTTAGATTTTAAAATGGTACATAGGGAATAGGCTGAAAAGAAAGAGGAAAGGATTTCATAAATGTCTGAAATTGAGCCGGGCACTGATGGATCATGGTTCAAAGCCAGCTTGTGCAGGAAAAGCTGTGAAACTCTTATCTCCAATAAACCACCAGAAAACCAGAAGTGGCACTGTGGCTCAAGTGGTAGAGTGCTAGCCTTGAGCTGAAGAGCCGAAGGACAGCGCCCAGGCCCAGAGTTCAAACCCGTGACCAAAAAAAAAAAAAAAAAAAGTCTGAAGTTGAGTAAGAATCAAGAAGAGTTACTTGAATATAAAGGAAGTCCTGGATGTGAAGGTCAACTAGGGTTCAGGGTCCTGAGTACCTCGGACTTTATTTACTATGTTCTTGTTTGCACGCACACGTGCGCACACACACATTCACACACACACCTGTTTGTACATAGCATACATATATAAGAGGAATCCTTGGTCTTCATTACATAAAATATATTTAGTCAGAGTAACATCTTTCTTGGATATCACAGGGGAAATGAATTAGTGCAATCATTTTCCTAAATTCTTGAAAATTCACATTAAGATGGCCAAAAGAATGAAGGGTACAGAGGCAGTCTTTCAGAGCTCGTCATTAGTGGTTGTGGAATACTGAGAGTTAATACATTTGGGAGTTAAGTATGGATGACAGCAAAACCAACTCACATTCCTATCTTGGATTTGTTTCTTTAGACAAACAGGCCTGGCCCCTGCTGTTTTATTCTGAATTTTACCTAGGCCTATTCTTTATTCTCACATACATAGTTTCAGCTTCAAATGAAACTTTTACAATGTGCATTTGACTATGATAAAGATTATAAAGCAACATTTAAAGATTTCATTCCCTCTTTTCCTGATTAAAGCTGTCTAGACAGCTCCCGTAGCAGCTTTAAGAAAGTCCCTGAGGGGACAGACTTGGAGGTGCTGACGGAAGATTGTAGGAAAACTGCCTGTTTTCCCACTATTAAGGTCATGAGCTTTATAAACCGTTTTCCAAAATGATCCCGCCTGCCAAAATGTTTCGCCACACGTGTGTCAGTTTCAGCCAGTCCCTTCTTCCCTCGCCTGGTGGATCTATCTTCACTTCTTATAATTCCTCCTGCTTTGTTAACCGAAACGATTAGAAAAATCAGCTGCAGCCCATGTGTGCAACACATCCCGCAGCCCCTGATTCCTGTTGGGAAAGGCCTGTTCCCAGGAAGAAAGGGAAAAAAACTAGTGGGCTGGACACCCTACTAGATTTCTACCCACAATGCCCCAGACTTCAAACCCAGAAATGGAGGAGGAGCCAAATTAATTCCCACTGCCAACACCAGTGGGAATTTCCAAGGCTAAACTGCAGACCCTTTCATGTATCTTCAGGGAACTTTTTTTTAAAGATCATAAGTGCAATAATGCGTACTGTATATACTCAATAAAATATATTAAATGGAAATATAAAAGGACATTGAAGAATATACATATACATGTACACATTTGGAAGTTAATTATCTGTGGCATAAAAAATCAATCTTTCTTGGAAACAAATCCAAAAAAGGAATGTGAGTTGAGTAATATATATATATATATATATATATATACACACACACACACATATATATCTTATTGTAATTATATATATATATTGCCTTCAAGATAACCATCATTTATGTTATTGTCCAAAGAGAGACAACAGAGACAGACAGACAGAAACAGGAGTAAGAAACAGGAAGTGACAGAAACAGAACACTATATTTAAATAAAAGTAAAACCATACTGAATACTAAAGCATGATGAAACTAATGAATAACTAAATAAGAACTTGGCTATTCAGTCAACACATGTTTTATTGAGGGCCTACTAAGTGCCTGAAGTGGGGAATAGAGATGCCAAGCAGAGAATATCTCTGTTCATGGAAGATATGTGTATTCTCAAGAGCCTAATCAAAACACGGGCAAACTAACAAGTAAAATCATCTCCCTGGAAGTGGCACTATGGCTCAAGTGGTAGAAACACTCGCCTTGAGCTGAAGAGCTGAGGGACAGCACCCAGGCCCAGAGTTCAATCCCCACAACCGACAAAAACAAAAAAATCATCTCCCACCGTGGTAAGTGCTTTTAAGACAACTAAACAGAGCGAAAGGAGAGCGACTCATGGGGTGGGCTGGCCTGGTGGCTTGAGGAGTGTGTCTGAGGAAAGGAGTGTGTGAGAGGAACATTTCAGGCACCACAGGAACAACTGTCTGTCTCAGGGAGACTGAAAGGGCTGAATGTCAGTACATCTGCAGCTTTGTAATCAGGACCACGTGGGAGAGGTTGAGGCAGACAAGGGCCGGTCATTCGGGCCCTGGGGGCCATGGTGCAGTCAGGGTTACAAATCACTGAGTAAAGAGACTGATGAAAAAATGGCATAGACTCAACAGGCTTTTCATCCCATAAGAAGCGAGATACCCCTGCGGCTTTATAGATGAGAATAAGTTCCTGGAGGTCCAAAGAAGTACCGAAAGAAATGAGAGTAGAAACTTTCCAGTATATGAGGAAAGAAGAATCACTAGCCCAAAGCCTGAATTCTTAATAATCAATACAATAACTAAAGGAGAAAATGAGTGAAGGGAATAAAGGAGCAAGTCACAGAAAAAAAAAGAGGACAAAATTAAAATCTGGATTGAGTAAAAAGTATATGTTCTGAAATTAACAAAAGAGGGATGGAAGTCCCCACTCTCTTGTGCTGCAAGGGAGTCTGGGAAATGGAGTTTCTCTGGAGGCCAGTTGGCACAGCTGATGAAAGAGATGATCAATTCCTAGGATCCACTAAAGTCATTCTGGCCAGGTGCCAGAGAGAAACATACAAATGCAAATGATGGTCGATCTAAGGATGCTCAGAGCTCATGATTATAGTAATGGAAAACTGGAAACCAAAAATACAAAAAAGAAACTCCTAAAGTGTTATATGTGAACAGAATGGATACATAAAATTTAGATGATTATACAATGAGATATAATACTACATCAAAGTTAAAAAGTATGAACTGAGGATCTCTGCTCTAAGCCATCCTGGGCAGGAAAGTCGTGAGACTCTTATCTCTAGGTAACCAACCAAAAAGTCAGAAGTACAGTTGTGGCTCAAGTGGGAGAGCACCAGCCTTGAGCAAAAAGGCTCAGGGATAGCACTCAGGCCCTGAGTTCAAGCCTCAGTACTAGCACACACAAGCCTAGTATGCACACACATGCAAGCACACACACACACACACACACACACACACACACGCACACACACACGCACAGACATACTCAAAAAGTACATTTTGGTTCATAGATCCAAAAGCTACTCCAGATGCATAGCATCTTAAAAAAAGTTTTGGGGTCCATAGCATCTTTATCTTGAAAATAGGGTGAATGTTTAGTCATACTACTAGGTGGCATGTATTGCTAGTGCTGTTTTCTTTATGGCCTGGGGTTTTCCATTAATTACAACATATCCAATTTATTTTCACCTTTGATATTTTTTTCAGGTTCTTAGAACTTCCTTATATTAAACTTTAGTCTTCTTTGATTACAGAGCTCTTTGCAAATTTAAATGTATTAACTCTTTTTCTTGGACCCAAAACCCTTCCCCCCAAACCAAAAAAAAACACCCAACCCATTCTCTGGTCTTTTCACCTGTCGTTTAACTTTATAAATAGTCTTTTACCACTTAGAACATTTTAAGTTTAAAAGTTAAACTTTAAGAAGCTTTCCCCTGGTTTTGTTTGCTTGCTTTTGACTTTGCCTTTTCTGTGACATGACAGTGCTCATCAGCTCTGAGAACTACTGGACTTCTTCAGGAGTTCAAAGGGGAGTTGACAATGTCCCGGGGTCACATAGGTACTTCCTATGTGTTCCAGAGAACATGTGGCCTTGCCCTCTACACTTCAGCTATGTCATCAGCCACTGGTGTGTGGGCTTGGTTAGGAAAATGGAATCCTTGTGAGCAAGGTGGGACTAGCGGCTGAGGCTTCCATGTCCTTGGGAAAGGCTGAGGTGTGTAGGTAAAGTGTCTGCCACCACAGGATGCAATCTCTCTTGCCAAAAGGCATGGCTTTGCAAAGGTCGACTGGGAGTGGCTGGCAGTACATCCCATCCATCACTGGGGAGCCCCACGTGCCTGGCCACTGCTGTCAGCAGCAATCTCCCATGGACCTCTCATTCATCCAGGCTGTCAGCCCCAGCCAGAGCAAAGCTCATAGGGGCTGGGTAGTGCTGAGTGTTGACAGATGGGAGTTATTTTAACAAAAGATCACATCAAATTTAGTTTAAAAGAAAATCTCTTCCAGGCCACAAAGGGTTATGGGAGCACCGATATGCTAATACAGGCCCAGGTGATTTGGCATGAAAGGATCTTGTTCAGAAAAGATGAGAAACTAGAGTCATGGCCTTTTACAACCTTGATCCATATCGATAGCTTGCTTCTCTGAAATGTTATGATACTACAATGTTACATTTAATGCCAGAATGTATAAATGTATAAAAATAATAAAACAAATTGTGTTTTAGTGTGTGTGTGTGTGTGTGAGTGTGTGTGTGTGTGTGTGTGTGCCAGTCCTGGATTTTGAACTGAGGGCCTGGGCGCTATCCCTGAGCTTTTGTGCTCAAGGCTGACTAACACTCTACCACTTGAGCCACAGCTCTACTTCTGGCTTTTTGGTGTTTAATTGGAGATATTAGTCTCACAGACTTTCCTGCCAGGGCTGGTTTTGAACTGCAGTCCTCAGATCTCAGCTTCCTGAGTAGCTAGGATTATAGGCATGAGCCACTGGAGCCTGGGTAGAATACAATTTTTAAAGGTGTTTTGTGGACTTTGGCAGTCAAGGAAAGGGTGATACATCTAGATCATAGCTTCATCTTAGTAAATTGGATCCTGGAACAGTGGAATTCTTTATTATGTTTCTTAGATTGGGTATGGGATTAATAAAGTCCATTTGTTTGTACTATTCACCCAGAAAAAATGTTGCTGAAAAATTGCCATGGTTTCCACTCTCAGTGAAGTTATTGCACAGTTGAACCTGAATTGTGAGGGGGGAGAGGAGGGAAAGCTTCCTCAGGAACTACCCACCCAGGTAAAAATCACCCCCATTTAATCTGGCCAAGTCAGGTCCAGCTTAGAACCCCATAATTCATTTCCTCCCTTGGAGAAGCCTGCTTTTCTTAAGTACTTTTGGGACCTCCTAAAGGAGGTCAGTTTGCATGTTTGAGCTGCCAGTCTTCTTTCCGTGGCCTTTTTAGTTGCTTGGTAGTTTAGAAATTTCAAAGCCAGTATAGTATTCCCCAGCCCCAAGCTTAATCAAAGCCAGACTGACAGTCTTGTGAGGTGTCACAATGTCACTCCTGAGTGCTACAAATCACGAATAATAATCTATTATGTGTGCGCGCGTGTGTGAGGTCTTTGCCAATTCTTAGGTATAGGTTGAATTTCCAGGTTTCTAAATGAAGAGATTGTTTTTAAGGGGGATGCACTATCAGTTGGAAACCTGTGAGACTTCTGTTTTATGTGGAATCTTAGTCTATAAGGAGTAATGTTCATGTTCATTTCTCTGGTGATTTCGGTGACTGATTGCTTTGCAAAGGGAAAGTGGGGGAAGGTATCCTCACCCTTATTTGAGAGAAGAAATTAAAGGTTAATGAACAGAAGATTAAATGAATCACCCAAGGTTATCTAGCTAGTGGCAATAAAATCCTTCAGCTCTGATTTCTGGAATCATCCAAGCTGCTAGACAATAAATAGAAATGTTTTCTGGGTGCTGGTGGCTCACCTCTGTACTCCTAGCTACGCAGGATACTGAGATCTGAGGATCGTGGTTCAAAACCAGCCTGAACAGGAAACTCTATGAGAGTCCTTTTTTTTGGGGGGGGGTCCAGTCGTGGGGCCTGAACTCTGGGCCTGGGCGCTGTCCCTCAGCTCTTCAGCAAACATTCCTATTTATTTATTTTTGCTGGGCCTAGGCGCTGTCCCTGAGCTTCTTTTTGCTCAAGGTAAGTGCTCTACCACTTGAGCCACAGTGCCACTTCCGGCTTTTTTCTTATGTGGTGCTGAGAAATCGAACCCAGGGCCTCGAGCATGCAAAGCAAGTGCTCTACCACTGAGTCACCTTCCCAGCCCTCTATGAGACTCTTATCTCCAATAAACTACTCAAAAACCTGGAAGTGGCACTGTGGCTCAAGTGGAAGAGCACTTACCTTGAGCAAAAAGAAGCTCAGGGACAGCGCCTAGGCCCAGCAAAAATAAATAAATAGGAATGTTTGCATTAAAAAAAATTTTAGGCTATTAAGTGGTATGCACTTAATAGCCTAAAGTATGCACTTTGGAGGGGATTTCCAGAACTTGTCCTTTTTTTCTTCTCCACTCAATTTTTTATTAGCACATATTAATTATGCAGAATAATGGATTGCATTATGGCCTTTTCATATACATATATGATGAAATTTTAAAATGCCCACCAAAACACAAGATTTTCAAGAAGGAAATTCACAGTTTCCTACTAACATGTTCAAAATGTCAATTCTAGGCTCAGATGGATAATATGTATAATTTATGCTTTTAAAAAGTCTGTAATCTTAAGTAAACTCCATTGAGGGTTTAATTACATGTTTATTTTGGCTTTACCTACGAGGATTTAATGTTTTTTTAATAATATATTTATTAGAGAGTCAAGAAGAAATGAATGTAATATATATGAAAAGAAAAAGGCATATAAATAAGATGGCCTGGTATGAAGGAATTCTTTAGCTATTATTGATGGAGCTCTAGTTCGGGAGGGAGCAGAGGAGAACTAAGTTGACGGGGAACCAGGAGGGAATGCAAAGAAAGACCTCTGTTTTTGATTAGCCCTGAAATGGGTTATAACTGAGTTGAGTCTCTCCCCAGCTGTCCTGTCTGGTGCTGACATATGCATAGAGTGTGTAACACTGTGTTGGGCTTTCTCTTCAGGGGCTGTGTGGACACGTGTGTATTACTTAAAAAAAAACAAACACAAAACTAAGACCTTGGAGTCCTTAATCTTGGATTGCTAAACACGTGCTAAGAAATCTTGAGTTTCCCAGAAGTACCAGGGAGAATCTTGTATGTTTCACTATTGGAATAGAGTTGGAATTCTTTCAGGCAGCCTGAATGCTTTGCTCTTCTATCTGGAACGGGTGAATAGATGAAGTATAGATTTGGCACTATTACAGTCCACATGAAGTTCAAGTTTATATAGTTTTCTCTGAAGATATTAGAAAATGCTTCCTTTAAGATGTGAAATGTCATGTGCATGTTTCCATTTTTATTTATCTAAGAAAAGGTTTAGCTTAGCCTTTCAGGGAAATCCCCTCAAAGTATCAAAATTAGTTTTCAAGTGTTGTGTGTGTGTGTGTGTGTGTGTGTGTGTGTTTGTGTGTGTGTACACGCACATGCAATTCCTGGGGATTGAATTTAGGACCTAAGCACTGTCCTTGAGGTTTTTTGCTCAAGGCTAGTGTTCTACCACTTGAGCCACAGCTCTATTTCTGGCTTTTTGGTGGTTAATTGGAGGTAAAAGTCCAACAAACTTTCCTGCTTGGGCTCACTTTGAACTGTGATTCCCTGATTTCAGCCTCGAGGATTACAGGCATGAGTCACTAACACCCACCTCTCAAATACCTTTTCAATAGGCAAATACAACTTACATGTATTTATTCTACACAATGCAGTGCTTTGAAGGAATTAAATCGAGCTAATTAATATATCACCCAACACATTTGCCTTTAGTTTTTCCTATGATGAGAGTATTTAAAAATCTGTTCCCGGAACTGGAGTTCAATTCACTAATGGAGCTCTCTCTAAAATTCATGAGATGCTTCCTTTGATCCTTAACACCACCCCAAAAGTGATGTTTCTGAGTAATTTCTATCTGCATCTGACTAATAGCTGTTGTCACCCATGCTATATAATAGCTCTTCCTGAAGTTATTCCTTCTAATTGAAACACTTTTTTTTCCCCCAGAAGTGGTGTTTTTTTATTTTTATTTTTATTTTGTCGCTCATGGGGCTTGAATTCTGGGCCTGAGCACTGTCCCTCAGCTCTTCAGCTCAAGGCGAGCGCTCTACCACTTGAACCACAGTGCCGCTTCCGGTTTCCTGGTGGTTTACTGGACATAAGAGTTTCAAGGCTTTTCCTGCCCAGGCTGGCTTTGAACCAAAATCCTCAGATCTCAGCCTCCTGAGTAGCTAGGATTACAGACGTGAGCCACCATCGCCAGGCTTTAGAATTGGTGTTTTTATTATCTTTAAGTAGTTGTACAGAGGAGTTGCCATTTAACAAAGCAGTTTGTAAATGCAATGTATCTTGATCAATGTCACCCCAACTTTCTCACTCATTGCTCCACTACCCACCTCTTCCTCCACTTTTATTTTGTAGGACATATATTTGATTCTTGACTGTACTCTCCCTCTTCTCCTCTTCATTTGTCTACCCCTCTCCTTTCAAGTACCTGCTTCCTGGTATTAGGTTTTTCTTTTTCCTTTTTTTTTTTTGTCAGTTATGGAGCTTGAACTTACAGCCTGGGAACTGTCTCTGAGCAGTTTTGTTCAAGGCTAGCACTACCACTTTGAACCACAGTGCCACTCCGCATTCCAGTTTTCTGGTGGTGAATTGGAGATTAGAGTCTCACAGATTTTCCTTCCCAGGCTGGCTTTGAACCACAATCCTCAGATCTCAGCATCCTGAGTAGCTAGGATTACAGGCGTGAGCCACTGGAACCCACTTGTGTCCTGGTGTTTTGTTTCACTATACTTTGATCTTGCCTTTCTCAGGAATTACACTGTGTAATATGGTAAATTATGTATATGGGATTCAATAAAGCTGAATCCACAACAGAGGTATATATCCTAGTTTTTTGGTTTTTTTTTTAATTTACAGATTTATGACTGTTTTAGTTAGCTGACAATTTTTACAGACAACTAATCATTTGTATCCTCCTTTTCAGACAATAGAAAGATCAAAGTGAATGGAACCAAAGAACCCATAGAGTTTAAGTCCAATCAATGGTTTGGAGCAACGGTGAAAGCTCACAAAGGAAAAGTCGTGGTAAGTCTGAGACCCATGGCTGTGGGACTGCTGGGAGGTTATTGGGTACACTGACATGTTCTAATGCTCATGCCTAGAAAACTCCCTTTAGATAGGAAAGTATTAGACTTGTTGACATTTTGAAGGAATCAGGTGCTTAAAATTGAAACATTTTACATAGTGAAAGCTGTAGGAAATAAAATTGTTGATCAGGAAAAAAATCAGTTTGATATTTTCAAATATTTCAGAAGTGACTAAGAAAGATGGGAAAATAAAAATTACATAGTAAGGAGATGCAGAGTTCATTGCGTAAAAATGATTTAAAGAGTTGCTTAAAATTTAAGCAGAAAAATGGTATTAGTATTACAGGAATGCTTAAATCTACAGTGGTATCACATCTTGCTTAGAATAAATGGGAAAGTTTCTTTAATAATAATGATTTTTTTAAACTACTAACTGCTTGATTCTTTGAGTTTGTTAATGCTTGTAAAATTATGTTTTAACATTTATCCAGCATGCATGTGCTGAATTTAATTCGACACACATTTATTAAGCAAATTTTACAGGCATAGCTCTATGTGAAGTGTTCTTGCCAGCTCAATCAATTCCAAAAGAAGCTCCAATGTATGAGATTCACCCCTATCTACTTTACCATTCTGTATTAAACACAGAACCTTTCTACCACTGCAGGTTTTTGTTTGTTTTATTGACCTTTTAGAATTGAGGATGTAGTTGTAAAATGACCCAGGTAACTTACTTTCCTTAAAAAAGCTGCCTGAGCTACTTAGAGTCTTCAGAAGGATTTCTTTTTTTTTAAATTTAATTTTATTTTATTTGTGAACATACTGTACAGAGGGGTTACAATTGCATGGGCAGGATAATCCGTATATTTCTTACCAAGCATTGCAGCCTCCTCCTTTGTTTACCCTTCACATCCCTTCCCAGCCTCCCCCCTCCCCCCCAATCCCAATCCTTCTCCTTCCCCCCCTCCCTTAGCACAAAGACATATCATATCCACCATCAAAGACTTGAACACATTGGTAGTCATTAACATGTGCCTTTGAAATGGCCTGCCTCAGCCCTTCTAAAATGGCTGTAAGAGGCTCCTTTACCTTCAGTTTTGCCAACAACAAAAATCATGAAAAAGTCATTTCCATTACTGAAAATGAAGCCATCCCTTAATTACCAGGCCAACAATGAAAACTCCTTAAGAAGCAACTTCAGTGGTAAAGTAGAGGAACCTACATCCTCCGATTTGGAAGTCTTGCTTTTGAAAGCAACACCTAGAGAAAGGACTAGCTCTCATTTTCAGACCTCACCTTACTTCATTTGCTATTTGAAAAATCATTTGCTTTTATGTAAGTCCAATTTAGGGAGTAAAATAAAGGAATGAAAATGAAATATAAGTCCCTTGATTTTAGGAAGTTATTTTCTTTTTACTTACAATTCTAGAGGGAAGAACTCTATCCTTTGTATATGTTTAATTTTTGTTAATTCCACTGTGTATTAAAGTTAAACATTGCTTTTGGAAGTTTGATGGGCTTTGACTACAGAGGTACTGGGGCCAATACATTTTCCTAACAACTGAACCTAATTTGTCATAAATTTAGGTGCATTAACAATCGCTTGAATCAAGCTACTGTACTAGAACACTATGCCAAATACCTGTTTACTGCCTTTTATGTCTCATAGGCCTGTGCTCCTTTGTATCACTGGAGAACTCTGAAACCAACACCAGAAAGGGACCCAGTTGGCACTTGCTATGTAGCAATTCAGAATTTCAGCGCATATGCAGAATACTCTCCTTGTAGAAACAGTAAGTTACTTTTCTTCCCTGAAACAGAAATTTAGCTCCAGAGCTTTCCAATAACAGCAAGCTATAGTTTGTCAAAAGAGGGGTCCATCCTTCACTCCTTTCTCTTCACATCATCCAAAGAGCAGACTTCCCAGACTTCCTGTCCTGACTAAGAAATCACAGTTCATTAACACAAAGCCAGCTTGTTCGTGAGCATATGGTTGATTTCACAGAACAAGGACATCAGTGAGATTATTTTCAAAAGAGAATTTAAGGCCTTCCCGCTTATGTTAATGCTACAGCCTAAACCCACTCCACAGATACTGTGAGCAATATGGGAGCCAACTTGCTCATTTATATTAATGGTATGCCTTTGGCTTTGAAACTCATTCATAATTCAGGTGAGGAGGATATTTCACACACTCTTCAGTTCTACTTTGAAAGTCAACAAATGGTAGTGAATGAACAGTGTACAACTCTGGGTTCCCAATTTTACTCTGAGACATAATTATAAAGTATAGAAACATTCTGAAACATCAGGAAGAAAGATTCCTTCAGTTCTCATAAGTTAGAATTCAACACATCAAAAAAAAAAGGAATGGTTTTGCGGGAGAAATAACTTAGCACCTACTAAAATTGCTCATCCAAATAAACATTTCAAGTTTTTTTTTTTTTGTCAGTCGTGGGGCTTGAACTCTGGGCCTGGGCGCTGTCCCTTCTCTCTTCAGCTCAAGGAGACCGCTCTACCGCTTGAGCCACAGCTCCACTTCTGGTTTTCTAGTGGTTAATTGGAGATAAGAGTCTCACAGACTTTTCTGCCCGGGCTGGCTTTGAACTGCGATCCACAGTTCTCAGCCTCCTCAGTAGCTAGGATTACAGGCATGAGCCACCGGTACCTGGCCAAGTTGTTTTTTTTTCTAACGATTTTTATGGAGTATTTTCCCTTAATTTTTTCAGTTTCCTGCTTTAAAGGGAAACAACTTCAAAGAATGGTCATATCTCTTTCCTCTGACTAATGCACAATATTAAGAGTAAAGAAGAATTGATTTTTGGAGGGATTTTAAGAAGGATTATACATTTATTAAATATACTCAGTGTAATACACTTGTGTTTATAGAGCAGTATATTACCTATTCACATATATTTTTGGATGTGTAAAGCTGTTTTCATCCCTGAACTTATAAAAAACTTTGAAGTTGTACACTTCAGCTTTTTAGGCAAACCTTACAAAATTCATAACCAGAAAGCATAATGTGTGGTTGTAAAAGAAGGATTGAACTTTGTTAACATGGACTGAATGGGATAGAAAGGTAATTTTACAAAATGAAGGGAGCATCTGGAAAGAATTGATGATGGCAGAGCTAAATAAAATCAACTAAGTTCTGAGGAAAAGAGAGGAGAGGGGAGGGGAGGAGACAGAGAGAAGAAGATATGTTCTAGGAAAACTGGAAAGCACAGATCCATTTAAAAACATCTGCAACAGGCCCAGCCTAGCCTATAAATGTTTCCTGTGAGGATATCGATTTCCTGTCCCACCCTCTCCCTTCAGTTTCCGTCCAGTCACAGCCTTGATAAGAGAAAAATTATTATCATTTTTCTGTCTAAGAATATCACTTAACTACTTAACCAGATTTGGGCTATCCTTTAAACACTTCAGAAATGATAGAAACTCTTTCATCATATGTTATAAATAGTAAATTTGTAATCATGTCATTTATTTATTTGACTATCTTTAGTTGTACAAAGGGGTTTCAATTCAAGATGTCAATTTACGTGTACAATGCATCTTGATCAGTGTCACCCCTTCCACCATTCAAATTTGTAGTCTTAATTCCCTAAGAATATTGATAACAGTACCCTTGGAATCCTGATGTTTGCCTGTGTATAGTTCATAGCAGTACATGGTTAGATATTATTGGATAGTCAGTTAATGAATTACATTGGATAGGGTAAAAATATATAAGCCACGACAGATAGTTTTATCTGTTGTGAACATTAGCATTGCAAAGTCCCTGGGAGAGTCCTTATAATCAGAAATGTAATTTTCCACTTTGCATAATATATCTTAATAGCATAATTTAAAATGAAGTTCTTGTTAGAAAGAATAAAAATAGAAATGTTTGTCTTGCCTCCATTGGAAACCTTGCCTACAGATAGTCTGTCTCAAGCTACCATCTGCTAGAAATCATAGAATTGGTGGCCAAGAAGAGAGGCAACTGTCAAAGGGACAGTTTGTGTGTGTGTGTGTGTGTGTGTGTCACACGTGTACTTGCGTGCCAGTTCTGGGGCTTGGACTCAGTACCTGGACACTGTTCTTGAGCTCTTTTGCTCAAGGCTAGCACTGTACGCTTTGAGCCACAGCTCCACTTCTGGTTTCCTTTGAACCACGATCCTCAAATCTCAGCCTCCTGAGTAGCAAGGATTGCAGGTATGATGGCACCTAGCCCCAGTGGAGAATTTGGAATCCAGTCAGAAGATGGAGATTTTAGCTCTTTGAATGAATGTATTGTACAACCCAATATAAATTTTTGCTCTTTGATGTTTTCCCTAAACATATACTAGTTTGTGCTCAACATATTAAAAGACAAACCAGTACAATAAGCTTTAAAAAATATATGGGCACTAGTGGCTCTTTCCTATAATCCTCATTACTCAGGAGGCTGAGATCTGAATATCACGGTTCAAAGCCAGACCAGCCAGGAAACCCCAAGAAACTCTTACCTCTGATTAACCACCAAAAATCAGGATGTAGAGCTGGGGTTCAATTGGCAGAATGCTAGCCTTGAGCAAAAAACCTCAGGAACAGCAATGCCCAAACCCTGAGTTCAAGCCACAGGAACAACACCCCTCTCTCCCTTAAACACACAACCTTAAAAAAAATTATTTCTGTTGATATTACTGTAGAGTGACATTGCTACTTGAACTAAAAATAGACACAGAAGTATATTTTTTAATTCCCTGGAATTAAGTTTTTAAATAAATACCAAGTACGTCTTAATCATTTTAAATTTAGGAATCATATAGAGAAAACAACAGAATATTCTGAACTGGCTATTAAAATACACTTTCAAAAGTATGACATTGTTACATCTGAATGTTTTGATTCCAGGCAATGTGGATCCTGAAGGCCAAGGCTACTGCCAAGCAGGATTTAGTCTGGATTTTTATAAGGTGACTTCTAATATTTAATGTGACTTTTTGTTGTTGCTGCTGTTATTTGCATACCATCTTCATTCCTCGAGCCCTTCAACAATAGCAACCATCAGAGACTTTATGTACATACATATCTAGTCACATCCATCAACTTCTTTATGTTTTCTGTTTGATTTTTTCCTATTTATATTACATAATACACATGCAACTCCATACTAAATATATATGATTGAAATCTATAGTCTTCCCACCTCATGGAGAAATATTTTGTAAACAAAATACTCATGGAAATCAGTTTCTGAAAAGATCACAAGAAACTATCCATTGTTTTATCTCTTACCTGTAATCAAATGGTTTCATTTAATACTCCTGATATTAAAATTCACTACTTTTTGACAAAATTAAAAACAGACACCTAGTGCAAATATAAAGGATGGTGACTGTATGGTTTTGGAAATAGTGTGAACAAATTTCAAAGTCTGTTCTGTTCTACTGTCTAGTTGCCATATTTCTATCATTGCTTTTTTATTTTAATTTTTGTCCTGCAAGTTACAGATTTAAGGAGTACAGAAAGAAGGCTATAAGTAGGTTTAAAAAAATGTTTAAATGTCCTAGTGTGCTTTCTCTCCTGCAAAGATGTGTGTAGGAAACATAATAGGCACAATTATGGCCTTGAAAATAAATTAGAACAAAATTTCCTTTTTTTAAAATCACAAACCTTTTTCAAAAGGCCATGCCTGCTAAATTGTACATCATTAAACATGTAGACATTTTGATTACCAGCGTCATTGCCAAAAAGCTGAACTTATCTATTCTCAAGGGGTGAGAGTTCAACTTGCCTACCAAAGTAAAATCATACAACGTGATAACACACTAGATAATTGAAAACAAAAAAAAAGGAAAGAACATGACCCGATGTGAGTTGTCTGATATTAGGACCTCTTTGAAAATAAAAATGCTTTTGAGCAATATGGCATAACAAATTGTTAGAGCAATGCTTACTAGCAATAACTTATCACAGTTTAAAGTTTATTTTTCACTTGTTGTTTTTGCTGCCATTTCTGTTTTGCAGAATGGAGACCTTGTAGTAGGAGGGCCTGGAAGCTTTTACTGGCAAGGTACGTTCTGTTAGCAGAGACGAAAAGCATGTCTGAGCCAGGTGCCAGTAGCTCACACCTGTAATCCTAGCTACGCAGGAGGCTGAGATCTGTGGGTTGTGGTTGAAAGCCCATCTGGGCAGGAAAATCCATGGGATTCTTTTTATTTTGGGGGATGGGGGGAATCCGGTTGTGAGGCCTGAATTCTGGACCTGAGCGCTGTCCCTCAGCTCTTCAGCTCAAGGCTAGCACTCTACCACTTGAGCCACAGCACCACTTCTGGCTTTTTTCTTTTTGCTGAGGAATCGAACCCAGGGCCTTGAGCATGCAAGGCAAGCGCTCTACCACTGAGCCACCTTCCCAGCCCCCATGGGATTCTTATCTACAATTAACCACTAAAAAAAAGCCAAATGTAGAGTTGTGGCTCAAGTGGTAGAGCACTAGCCTTGAGCATAAAAACTCAGAGACCCACCTAGGCCCTGAGTTCAAGATCACTCTGAACAAAAGATCACTCTGAACAAAAGATCACTCTGAACAAAAGGTTTTGTCTTTGTTGATGTTTTTCTTTTCTTTCCTTTGTGTCTTATTTGTTCATTTATCTGGCTGTGGGAGGTAAGTGGGGCACAAAAATGGAGGGACAAAAGGTGAACAAATGGTGGTATTCAACAGACACTACGTGAGAAATGAGCTATACAATTTGTAGATGGGCATGGGAGGGAAAGACTGGGAGAGAATGAAAGAAGGGGTGACATTGTTCAAACAGAAATGTACTCTTTACCTAACTATTGTAACCGTAGCCCTTCTGTACATCACCTTTATAATAACAATTTTATAAAAGATTGCTCTGGCTAAAACATGGAAAGTCAACAAAAGTGAATCATCAGAAAACTAGTTATAAGGTTGTTTTGAGATTGTCAACTACTTTTCTGCTTCTAAGGTCAATTAGCTAGATGTTTTGGGTAAAGACATTACCTTCTCAGAGTAGTGATCGAAAAGCAGGCAAAAAAGTGTGAGAGACTGTGGAGGCAGAATAAATAGCCTCGGTGTGGCTGGATAAACATTGGGGGTGGAGGGAGTATGTCAAGCTTATGTCTCCAATTGTGCAACAGAGTGCCACTCAATAGACAGCAGGAAGAAAATATGTTCAGAGTGGATTGGAGAGAAAAGTTGGTGAGTCTGATCTTGATTGCATTGAGTATGGAAGTGTTGGGCTATCTAAGTGTTTCCACAGAAACACTTTAGCTATATACATTTTTAACCTCCAGTTGGGAGCCAGTAGCTCATGCCTGTAATCCTAGCTACTCAGGAGGCTGAGATCTGAGAATCTCAGTTCAAAGCCAGCCTGGGCAGGAAAGTCTGTGAGACTCTTAACTCCAATTAACCACCAGAAAACCGGAAGTGGCTACTCCTATCTTCAACTAATCTTGAGTTCAAGCCTCATACCAGCACCAAAAAAAAAAAAAGGAAAAGAAGAAAACAACGTCTGATTCAAATGATTTGCTGAGAATTAGCCATGTCAAGGCATCTGCAAACATTTGACTGCTAAATATAATTTAAAACTTCATACAGGCTGAGGATTGTGCTGTGTTCAGACTCAGCTAAAAGGAACAAGCAAAGACATTGTGTATGTGAGAGCTAAATCCAGAGAAAATTGGCAAATCTTACCAACATTTTCCACAAATGTGTAAATACCATTGTCTTAATATCAGAACAGCCATTTCAATGCCAGTCATGGGGAACTATTTATGGTCTGGTTTAATGGGTTTATTATTATTGTTTTTGGATTTCAAACACAAAGACTGTGGGAACTATGTGTGTGAATTCCCAAAGAAAAATTTGGTTATAAAATTGGTGTTACATATTAGCTTTGAAAGTATTTCTCCAGTTCTTTCCAAAACAACATGAGATCACATTTTCACCTTAAATGTCCACAATAATTATGAGAATGCATAGAAACTGTACGGAGAGAACTACTATCTTTTAAGATATTTGTCTAGCCTAATGTAATCACACCTCAAGACTTGGAGAGTGACTTTATTTGGTAAAGATTAGCCATAGGTCTTATACCACTGCGGGAAGCCATGGATTCCTTTTTTTTGTTATTGTTAATATTCTGAATATTCAATCTAGCTTCTACCTATAATCATAATTGTATAATTTCTCTATGTAATTTAGGATAAAAAGCAAATGGCCCAGAGATTGTAAGTTAAATAATCTTGTTTAGTCTTTACTGAGTAAAGTGATTTAGATGTATTTTGAGAATTCAAAATATTTTATCAGAAGACCAAAGAAGACACTCTTGGTAATGCCGACATCTTATTAGTAAAATATTGTGACCCACTTAAAGAATTCATGAAAATATAAAACAATATTTATCAAAATGAACTCTAGGAAACGGAAACAAGAGGCTTTTTTCTTTGCTGTTGCACTCTTTACCTGAATTATGTAACTGTAACTCTTCTGTATGTCATTTTTATAACAACAACTTTAAAAATGACAACATAAAAGCTACTTGAAAATTAAAAAAAAATCATATAAAGTTTTTAGTTCTAGTTTTTCTCATTGATAAGGACTCATAATTGAGTAGATAATCTCAGTTTCCTCCTAATTAAATGTTCTAGAAAAAATCACATAAATTTTACCTACAAATTATCTTTACTGTAATTATTTACCTACAAATAATCTCTACTCTGATCAGATTTCCACTCTGATTATGATTTTGAATTACTTCTGCTCTGATCATTGAAGGTGTAGGATCTATGCCTGCTGAAAGCAGCAGAAACACATATAAAATACTGTATCACTAGCCAGTCACTGGTGACTCACGCCTGTAATCCTAGCTACTCAGGAGGCTGAGATCTGAGGATCGCAGTTCAAAGCTAGCCTGGGCAGAAAAGTCCCTGAGACTCTTCAATTAACTACCAGAAACCCGGAAGTGGCGCTGTGGCTCAAGTGGTAGAGTGCTTGCCTTGGGATGAAATGCTGAGGGACAACTGCCAGGCCCAGAGTGAAGCCCAGTGACTCCCCTTTCCCCCCCCCCCCAAAGCCACCATCACCACCACCAACAACAACAGCAAACCAATTCTGGTCTCCTGTCTGAATGGGAAGTTCTACTCAGCCTTAACCAACTTGTCTTGCAGTTCTACTGATGAGCAGTACTTTAGTACTTTAAGCAAATCCATGTAGCTTCCAGAGCAGCGTGTGGGGTTCTATATTTGCTGGAGGAGGGCCAACCTCTTGCATTTATTCAGTTAATGTATTTTGTTTGTTTCCACACAGGTCAGGTAATCACTGCCAGTGTTGCAGATATCATTGCAAACTATTCATTCAAAGATATTTTAAGAAAACTTGCTGGAGAAAAGCAGACAGAAGTGGCTCCTGCTTCCTATGATGATACTTACCTTGGTGAGACCATTGTTCAAGATATTTGTGGTTTCTCAAAAGACAGGTTAAATGCGCCTGCAAATGCTATTCCTCATTTAACTTATACTATTTAGCACCTTAAATTTTCTTTTCTAGTGACTGTTGGGGTTTTGTTTTCTTTGTAATACAAGTGGTTTTCAATCATGATGTGTAGCTTACAAACATAGAGCAGCTCTTTTCTGTTGGCTTGTTTTTGAACTGTTCTTTGTAGGCTCAGTAACTTGCACTTACACATAAACTACTATACTGGCAGCCCGGCGCCGGTGGCTCACGCCTGTAATCCTAGCTACTCAGGAGGCTGAGATCTGAGGATCACAGTACAATGCCAGCCCAGACAGGAAAGTCCATGAAACTCTTATCTCCAATAAACCACCAGAAAACCGGAAATGGCGCTGTAACTCAAGTGGTAGAGTGTTTGCCTTGAGCTGAAGAGCTGAAGGACAGCACCCAGGCCCAGAGTTCAAAAATAAAAATAAAAATACTATACTGGCAGTAGACACTTGGTATTAATTAGCAGGACTATTATCAATATTATGTGGAGAGCAACATGATTATAATCCTGACTTCTTACTAGAACATCAGCAAGAGACATTCCAAATGGAGAAGGAAGGAAGGGGTGACACTCTCCAAGAAGCATTGAACTCATAACCTGATTAATGAAACTATAACTCCTTTATCCAACTACTTAACAACAACAATAATAAGCTAAGAAGCATCATTTGCCATTTACAGCTAATGGTGTTCATGTTCTGAAAATTGACCTCAGAATCTGATTTTTTCCCCAGTACCCACTTAGGATCAGTATTAAGGTCTATTGGGCTTTAGTATTTAGCACTAAAGTGTGCATATCAGTGTGGTAAATTTTACTTTACAGTCTCTAATTTTTATAATATGTGTAGAGATTTCTTAATAAACCTATACCATTGCAGTTTTTTCTCTAGGAAAAACTCATTTATTAAGTCATGATTTGTCTATTTTTTTTTCTTAACCGTACAATAGGATACTCAGTTGCTGCTGGGGAATTTACTGGGGACTCTCAACAAGGTAAAAGAAATTGAACTTATGTCATTTAAACATGCATAGAGATATGAAAATGAAACAAAGAAACCTATTGGGGATGTTTTTCAGGGAAGGGAATGGGAGGCAGGGAGTGTGATGAAGGGATCAGATTGTTTGAAATACAGCATAAATATATGTGGAGATGGATTAATAAAATCCCCACCCATAGAATGCAAAAATAATTTTTAAATAGCATAAGGAAAAGTAGAATGTCATAAAATCGCCCTTCTCATTCTAGAAAATGTATAGAAATAGAATGGAAATATAGTATTCTTAAAAATAATATATATTTTGGTGCATTTTAAACCTCATTGACTATGAAGAATCAATAATTATCTAGTTAAGTAAAACATTAGAGCAGTAGTCCTGTGTTATGAATGAAAAGTATATAGACTTAGACAATAGTTGTTTTCCTAGAAACAGATCTGATTTGAACATTTGAAATCCCTCTTTGTGTGTGTGTATGTGTGTGTGTGTGCATGAGTGCATGCACCAGTTTTGGGACTTGAACTTAGGGTGAATACTGTCCCTGAGCTTTTATTTGCTGAAGGCTAGCAAGACTCTACCACTTGAGCCACGTGTCAACTTCCTTCTTTGTGCTGGTTAATTGGAGATCAGAGTGTCATGGTCTTTCCAGCCCAGAATGGTTTTGAACCACAGTCCTCAGATCTCAGCATCTTGAGTAGCAAGAATTACAGGTGTGAGCCACCAGTACCCAGCATGAGCCCTCATTTTTTTTCTTAGTTTTCTTTTTTTTTTTTACTTTAATTTCAAAATCTCAAATTATAAGTCTCCAGAACTATTCTCCCTACCCAGTCAATCCAATATACCAGAAAACATTCCTTTTCAGCTTTGGACATGCTCAATCCCAAAATAATAAATGAATTTCTCATGTATGCTCCCCTCCTACTTTCTATTTTCAATCCTGAGGTTGAAAGTTCTGTTTTCAATCTTTAAATCCTGTATCGGGCCCCGTCTTCCAATGGCCAACGGCTCTAGCTTAATTTATAAGCCAATTTCAAATGCCATCATCTCCTAAAATAAATTTTCACGTCCTTCTATAAACTGTTATACCCCGTCACTTCTTACTTTCCAAAGGCACTTGCCATTCATCTACTTGTCAAACATTTTTGCACACCGACTATGAGCCAGGCTCTTTGTTAAGGGTGGAGCATGCACAAATGATGTTTAATCTCAAAATTTACAATCTGCTAGGTCTGATAGACATTAAATACTGAACACAAAATAATACTTCAAAACTCTGTAAAGTACTACGACAAAGGAATGTGAGGGTGACATTGAAATGAATCTTTGAAGGATGAGGGAAGGTCCAGACAAAGTACCCAGCTTTTATCTGGTAAGGTGTGTAAAAGAGTAGAATGGTCCAGGAAATCTATCTAATTTGATACTGATAAGAGGAGCAGGACCCAGATGCACTGGGTTTTACAGGCCATGGAAAGGAATTGAATTTAATGCAACATGCAAGACAGAAGCCATGAAATACTGAAGCAGAGGAGTAAATATAATACAATCGTGCTTGTGATCTAGAAAGCACAAAGAAAAAAGAGAAAGGAGTAGAAGAACAATGAGAGGAAGAGAAATCACACGGACAGATCACTGGCTGGATGAGGGTAGTAAAGAATGTGTTTTATGTGGCATTTTTATGCTCCGATCTGTCTCCTTAAGACACTTCCTATTTTTCTCCCTCACAGACTAGATTCTGTTTTGCTCCCAATGGATTCTTATGACATTCTAAACCATTGGAGTCAAGATCCACATAGATTCAACTTCTAACTTCACTGCTGCTATATTACTTAGGATATGAGACCCTCCATGATTTTCATTTGCTTTTATTTAACTATTATTCAGCATTAAAGAATAATCATACATAAAATACTAACAATTTAGTAGTAATTACCTTTTACTATTAATACTACCTAACTCAAAATATTATTCTGAAGATCACAGGAGAAAATGAACAAAAAAAAATATCTATCTTACCCAAGGTAGTAAGTGATAACTTCTATTTACCTAGTAATATTTATCAATACAACTCATCATCAATCAATAAATGGCATTTTCCATCTTGTTTCCTATGAACATTGACTACATTTTAGTAAGTGTTTTATCTATTTCATAAATAATAAAGTATAAATGTTACCTGGTCACCTCTAGGAGTCTTTCCAGATCTTTTTTTTTTTTTGGGTCCGGTCGTGGGGCCTGAACTCTGGGCCTGGGCGCTGTCCCTCAGCTCTTCAGCTCAAGGCTAGCACTCTACCACTTGAGCCACAGCACCACTTCCGGCTTTTTTCTTTTTGCTTATGTGGTGCTAAGGAATTGAACCCAGGGCCTCAGGCATGCAAGGCAAGCGCTCTACCACTGAGCCACCTTCCCAGCCCTCCAGATCTTTTAAGAGTTTTGTCTTGATAAGGTCTTCCAAGCAAAAATTTATAAACTTTTTGCAGTTTGGTAGAAGTTGAAAATGTGAGTTTTTAAAAGAATGTTTATTTTCTTTTAAATACAAGCTAACTCTTAAAGAGCATCCCTTTCTATTAATTTTTCTTCAAGCTATTGAAAGGCTAGATATTGGAGTCACTATAGGAAAGAATCTGGAGGCCAACTTCTGGCATTTACACCCTGAATTTCTTAGTTCTGAGACTTTCCCAGGTTATCTAGCATCTTGGAATTTCTATTTCTTCATTCCTAAAGCAGGAATGATGGCCACAGTACATCTATCTCATATTACTTTTTTCAGGAATAAATGAGCTGGTGTTATATAATCATAAGACTGTATTAGCAATGCATGCTATATAATAAGTCAGCATTAACTATAGGAAAGAATCCTATGATTGAGGGGCCATCAAACACAGAATTGAAAAAACCAGTAGTTTCACCCAAAAAAGTCTACTCTTCTAATCTCTTATGGAACAATTCAGCAAAGGAAATGATAAACTGTGCCCAATTATTTTCTTTCTAAACTGCACTGAGTATGGATCCACGGAGACTAGTAGTAATCTACAGTAGCACATGCTAGATTAAGATAATTAGAAACAACAGAAACTTAACAATAGCTATCAGAAACACTCAGACAACGCTTCCACCTTTTTATGTGACTTGGAGATACCTAAAATAAAAGCACCATCAAGGACATTACAATCAGTTCATTAGACCATGAGGAAATGAAGGCTTCCTATGTTCACAAGTAATTAGACAAGAAGGAGTAAGAACTCTATGAAAAAGAATTACTGCCTTTAACTTGTAGAGTTGTTACTTTAGAGTCTTTGCACCTCTGGACTTGGTCCACAAAAGGACTTTACTGGACTTGAACCTTTAATAATTACTCAATGTTTCTATGTATTGATACTATTCTGCTGCGAAGATCCCTAACTTTCTTCCAGATTAAGTGTGTTTGTTACTTTAAAAGGCTTATGTGCCTCTATTCTTAATTTGGAATTGCACATGGTGAGCTGGCTCTGACCAATCTCAAAATGGATGCAGAAGAAAGAAGATATAATGAGACTAACTAACTGCCTACTAACTATGAGCTCTACAGTGACTAAATCTAAGCCCAGTTTACCTGTGTATCACAATAAATATCAATGCCTCCTTTTAGAGGCTAAGGGAAATAGCTGCACATGGAACATAATTTAGTAAATAAAAGACCTTCAATAAATGCTAATCTTCTTTCTGCTTCTCATTAGTGGATTGGACAGCCAAGTAATGAATTTCCAAGTCAAGAACCCATTTGTTTTCCCTAAACATATTGTTGATATTAAGAAATTTCTGAATAACCATGAGTTGCTGGAACGGATCTAAGAAAAGCCTACTTTCTTTTCTGACTGAAAATTTCTATAGTTGAGTGACAGTTCTAATTTGACATAGACCCTGAGCAATTAAAGTATTCCCATCATTTATAAGTAATTATGAATATCTTTAACAGCTCCTCCCTGATGTGGTCATAAGAGACTGAAAACTCCAAGGTTACTGTGCGTGATAGCAGATTAGTTTTTAAATTCTGAATGTTTGTGGGACAGGAGACATAGTGTTCTCCATGCATCTTGTAGCATAATCCCCCCCAGATCATTCTGCTTGACAAGAATGACCCTAAAATCAACCAACTGAACTGTAATTTTGATTTATTTCCATTGTCAGGAAGATTTAATTCACATCTCCCAAAAGGTTATTGAAAACTCAGCAGTGTATGACCCATTCTGAAAACTTTTGTGGCTAGGGACTCAATCCAGATGGCTTTATTTAGCTGGACTTCATATTATTCTTCAAGAGCATGCTTTATCCTGCCTCTTGGTAGATAAATGATCCACATTCTGTCCTAGGCTGACCTTCCTCTTTGCACTTTTAAATCCCATTTCCTTTAGAACCATTAAACTCCAGCAATTCTTGCTTTTCGATTTTAGTTATCTATTTCTCCCTCCTTCTCCTCCATTATTTCCACTATCACACTGTTTTTTCTTTCTTTCTTCTTCTTCTGCTTTTTTTAAATTAATGCCAGTCCTGGGGCTTGAACTCAGGGCCTAGGTGCTGTCCCTGATGGTTTTTTGGTTTGTTTCTGGGTTTTGTTGTTGGTTTCATTTCCCCTCAAAATTAGCACTCCACCACTTGAGCCACAGCTACACTTCATGCTTTCTGGTGCTTAATTAGAGATAAGAGTCTCATGGACTTTCCTACCTGGGCTGGCTTCAAACCATGGTCCTTAAGTCTCAGCCTCCTGAGTAGCTAGGATTACTTGTTTCCTGTTGTTATCTCCCCCACATAAAGAAAAAAATTCTCTTATTCCCCAACCCTCCATTTCCTATCTGTAGTTCTCTGCTTTGAAAGAACTACAGTCTTCTCCACCTGCATTCTCCGGCCAACAGAGGGATCCTTAGATCCCTCCTCTTAATCCCCTCTGTTGGTCCTATTTCTACTCCAGCAACTCCTGTTAAGCAATCCGCATGCCTCCATGTTGCACATCTCCCGTGGCTAACAGAATGACTCACCCCTCCTCATTTCTCCATTTAGCTTCTTTAACCTTGGCAGCTCTTTCATTTCACTCATGCTTGAAGTTTCTCCGGATGAAACCCATTGACGGGTTCCTGCTGTTTGAGTTCCATCATGGTCATCTCATCCCATCGCAGAGAGAATTCCAGGTTGATGGATCCAACTCTACTCAACAACTTTACTTGAGTAGCGACTCCAAATTCAGTGAGCCAGTAACTGGATATCTGACCTTCCCCTACTGAGAGGTGTGGTGTCCTCTATTGTCATTCTCCCAGTTGGGACCCAATACCATTGTCATCCTCCAGATTTCCCAAGCCAAAAAGCTTGGAAGTCAGCCTTGGCATGTGGCCCTTATTATATGTCCCATGTCCAATCCATAAGCAAGTCCTGTTCTCTAAACCCTCAAAATAACTCTGTTTAGATTACTTCTTACCTGGTCCATAGCTTCTACTCCAATCCAAACTGTAACACTGAAATAGCTTCCATCATCTGTCACCTTTATGACTGTAGTAACTTCTTAACGGATCTTCCTAATCTCCCTGCTTTTACCTTTCTGTAGTCTACCCTAACTCCATCATGAAAATGCATCTCTAGAACAGAAGTCAGATCATGTAATTCTTTACTTTCGCTCATTCCAACTCATATTGTTCATTGAAAATGAGTCTCACAAATTGGTCTGCATGATCCTCAGATCTCAACCTCCTGGGTAGCTAGGATTACAGGCATGAGGAACTGGCACCCAGCTAGAAATACTCTTGAAAAATCAGTTGTTCCAACTCCCATATATTGCAAATGATTAGAAGAAACTAGATTCAGTCATTTATCCCAGTTGTATGGCAGACCTGAGACAGGAACCACTGCTTTCTGAATCTAAAGCCAGTACCCTGCCCAAGGGAATATTCTGACCCTTCCTCACAACGTTGTCTCCACTGCCACTGAAACTTTCTTCTTGGGAAAATCTTGGCTTCCAAATTGCCCCTAAGTTGCTGCCAACAGTTGTAGAAGGCCCACTTCTGATACTCCAGGATATGTGGCCTTTCCTTGGGTGACCAAAATTGTTTTAGCATGTTTAGGTGACAAGAACTTTATTTCTATGCCTGTATCAAGTATGGTCCCATGTTGAAGGCTAGTGACAGTATGAGAGGCTTAGCATATAAATTGCATGCAAACCTGAAAAGCCAGGCTGATGATCTAGAGGCAGAATTGTGCTCAGGCTGCTTTATAAATTGAGAAGTTTCAGAGTAAAACCTTGGTTCCTATTTTCTACTGTTTGCAACAAAATCAAATGAAAATGTAAGTGTAAAAAGCCCTCAATTTCAACTTCTAACCCTCCACTCAATGGCTACACATTTAAGAGATCTAGTCTTTACCATCTATTGGTGGCATAGCTCAAAATATGTGTTATTCCCCTTCTAAAATGACTATTTTTATCCTCAGAATTGGTTGCTGGAGTTCCCAGAGGAGCACAGAATTTTGGATATGTAAGTACTGAGAGACAGCACTAGAATGTTTTCTTGCTGGTACAAAGAAATGTTTTCTCCCATACCATTTTAAGGGCTTTTTAATTTTCCTTTAATCATGAATTTCCCCCACTTACTGGGGGATTCCCTTACAATGCAGGAAGGAAAGTAAACCAGGTGAGATTTGCCCAGATCCATGTACTCCATTAGCTAGCTGCATGGATTGTAGGGCCTAGTTTAAAGTTAAAATGTGGGGTGTATAATTATTAAATTAGTATTAAAATTTATTAAAAATTATTAAGACAGTAACAATGGAGAATAAAATCATTAGGCTCTATCTAAGTTAGGGCTCTGAGTGACTACATTGATCTCCTACCCTAGAGCTGGTCTATACCACAGCTGATCTACATGTAAAAGGTAGGATTATTGTAGAGGCTGCCATTGTTATCATCATTGACACTTTACTATGTCTGGTATGGTAGAAATAATAACATCAGTGTTATTTTGCTAATGTCTTGGTTTGCTAAGACCACCATAATAATTTTCAACAAACACTGTGCCTTATTGCAATGTAGGTGTATTCTCTCCTAGTTCCCAGAGGCCACTAATATGAAGTAAAGGTTAAGAGTATGTGCATGCCCCCTCCAAAGCATCTAGATGCAGTTCCTTGTTGCCTCTTCCAGCTTCTGGTGACTCTTTTCTTGGCTTGTGGCAACATCATTCCAACCTCTGACATCTTCACCTTATCATCTCTGTATCTATATGTAGCCTCTCCTCTTTTTATCCGAATATAAGTCATAGGACTTGGGGCCTGCTTAAGATGATCATATCTCAAGATCCTTAGCTAATTTCATCTACAAAGATACTATATCCTAATACAATCTTATTCTGTGTTTCCACATAAACATAGAATTTGTGCTGGACACTCTTTAAACCCATTACAACTAGTTGCCATAAAGTTACCAAAATGATCGTCTTTTTAATATATATAATATTTATATGTAATATGATATCTATAATTATAATATTCAAATATTTCTAAAAAAATCTTGCTATATGGTTAGTACCTTAAACTTCTATACTTATTGAAAAGAATTCTAAATGCCAATTTTATAAGCACCAAAGCAGTTTTAGACAAAAAAAAACCTTAACTAAGTTAACCAATAATCAAGGCAGTTGCTCTCAATGTGATTGAATTCAACTATTACTTCCCTACAAAATATATGCACTGAAAGTTATGTCTAAAAATATCCTAGACACTCATAAACAGAAAGTTTAATTTTGGTTTAGATCATTTTCTTGGGCTTGCTTATGTTTTATATCTGACTGATCATTTATTACTCTTCACAAAAAATGTTAAATGATTTAAGTTGCAATTTTTTTTAAAAAAACCACCCATTGTATATCTAACTATATGCCTATCTAATTTCTGTAATTTCAGGTCTCAATCATTAACTCAACAGATATGACCTTTATTCAGAATTTTACTGGTGAACAGGTAAAGATATTTTCATATAAAATGATAAATGTCACTCTGTTCTAATAGTGTATTTTAATGAACATGGCATTTATTCATTCACTCAGATGTTTAATAAGAAGCTACTCTGTGGTATAAATTGTTGTATGGAAAGTGAAAACAAAACAGAGCCTCGGGCAGTATCCCAGCTCTCAAGCAGTTGTAAATGAAGTGGGGCAGTTCTCAAGATAATTTCAGACAGTGATCAGTGATGTAAAGAAAAAACATTTTAACTATATAACATTGTTGTGTGGGTGTTAAAGGGAGTAGATGGCAAAGCTTTTACCTGGTATGGTCACAGCATCTCTAATGCAAAGCCATTAAAAGCCCCTAGGAAGATTCAACCAGAAGCAACTTGACATGTCTGATTAGCACAACGCAGGCCACAGTAGCTATAAGCAAGCCAACGAGCAAGAAGTAGATGCTAAGAATAAAAGATGCAGGCATCTTCCAGGAGCCTTCATCAGTAACTCCCTAGTTTCAAGAGGTTTTTGGTTTTGTTTTGTTGTTTTAGCTGCATTCAGTCAGAAGTGTACACTTTGATCTTAGCAGCCTGTATCCAGCTTCTGTCTTTCAAGGAGATAGGCCTGCTAAGGAAACCCCTTCCTCCAGGTTGCCAAGGGAGAATTCCATTTTCTTGTTTGTAAAAATTTCTTGGTCACTCTATGCTGCACTTAAAAATGAGAGTTAATGAGGTCATGGGTAGAACAGACCGAGGTCTTGATAAAGTGACTACATAATTGCTCATGATAAGTGGCAGCCTTGGGAAAAGTAGCATTGCATGGTGGGAAATAGCTGGGATGATGATTAGTTTCTGTAATGCCATCTAGAGAGTAACATGGAGGACACATGCTTCTGCTGGCAGAGTAGTGTGTGTGTGTGTGTGTGTGTGTGTGTGTGTGTGTGTGTGTGTAAGCATATGTGCAAGCATATGCACACACATTGCATTGAAGGGAATAAATCACACCCATCGCTAAGAACCCAGGAAATTGGAGGAAAAGACGGAAACATCAGGAAACACACACGGCGCTTCCTAGCTTCTCCATGTGTGCTAAGAAGGAAAGAATCTGAAAGAGCAGGTTAGATTGCAGTTGTATGCAGAATTTGCATAATCTTTCTCATTGCTAGCACTGAGTAGGACTTCACAGCACACATTATGTTCCTCAAAAGCAAAAGGCTGGGATGGGAGACAAGACTTGTCCTATGGTAGGTGTTTCTCAGTGCCTGGTGGTCAGTTCTTGGTACTTCCTTTCTGTAAGATAACCCTGGCTTCTTCCAGGACTCATGCAACTGGCCAGAGTGGGCCTGGCTTCTGTGTCCCTTCTTCAATGTAACTAAATCCCTCCCATGAGCCTCAGTTTTACAGGGGATTCCTACACACCATTGTCCTGGTCTCTTCCTCCCAGAGAATAGACGTTCCTTCTTAGCCACTGTCATGCGCTGAGGTCCAGAAAAACAGGATCTTACTGCTCCTGTGCAGAAATATGATGCATCTAAGGTCGCTGTTTGTCTGGGTATTTTGACCTGCTGAGATTTGCTACACTTCTTTAATCACGGAACATGGTCTTACCATCTAAGGGAGTCATGTCAACACGATTAATTGAGTTTTTTAAATGAATGCTTTGGGGGATTCAGACTACCTGTTATCATGAGATTTTTAACAGATGTTTTATGTCTTTTATGATACTCTCATGGATGGTATGGAGAAATGAGATGATTGAAGATGGAGAGTTTGTAAATTTTGAACAATACCCTTTAGAGGGTGGTCTAACCAGTACATGCAGTATGCGTACATGACAATATAACAGTTCCACTAATGTGTGCAGTTAATATGCTTATGTGATAAAAGAAATCAATAAAAGAAAAATAATGTAGCAAGATTGCTATGGCCAGATCTCTTTCTTGTATCTTTTTATCATTGGAATTATTTTCAACAATATTACATTGAATGCTCCTATAACTTCTTGTCTTCATTACTACCTAGCCTTAGAACTTAATGTGTAGATGGCAAAATTTCCCAGGGTGAAAGCCACACAGTACCATCATGGAGTAAGAATTTCACCATCTGTGTTTGCAACAAAGAAAAGAGATGAAAGAAGGGATCGCTTGCACAGCAGGTCCCACTCTAGTGTTTACTCACTCAGCAAAGAGGGTTTGGCACCTGGCATCTACATTAATACGATGCTCTGATATTGCAGAGAGAAGAACAAAATGTACTAAAATCTCCCTCCATGGAGTACACTTTCTTGAGGACTGTATGTTCATTAAATGATTTTTAAGCAGAATTGATAAGTCAAATCTGAAAATATTAAAAATGCTGAAAATACATATTCAAAACAAAAAATTTCAGAGACAAAAATGTAAGGTGACTATGCTATATTGCTTATAGAAAAGATTTGTGAGGTTTCATTAACTGTGAGCTCAACAAGTCTCCCAAAGTTAAAAATGTTTTTAAAGTTTCAACAAGGTAGAACCCAAAGTAGGGGATAAATGTAAATCCTGCGTCTCATGATATCTCTGAGGATAGGGATCTGTATGGTGAACCATCTACAAATGTTTTCCCAGGAGACCTCATATGCAGTTGAAATCTGGTGTATTCTATGGATTCAAGATGGCAGAATTAGATGGGTCTAAATACAAGAAGTTATGGGAGGTTCACATGTAGCAAAGAACATTCAAACAGTAACATCCACAGATTGAATGGGCTGATTGTTGAGAATAGCCAAAAAATATCCAAGCAGATGTCAGGGTTATTAGGGGAAAAATTATTCATTGAGTCAGGGGTTAGACTAAATGATTCAAAGACCCAGACCATGTTCAAGAGTTTATGAATTTAAATGCAAAAATGTAGCCACAATCAGATTCATCTCTCCAGAATGTTTAAGAGTGACTATAAAAATGACTTCTAGACAAAATATATTACCCTATGGTTTTCTTTTGCAGATGGCATCTTATTTTGGATATACTGTTGTGGTATCTGACGTTAACAATGATGGGTAAGTTTATAAGAACATCTGCACACTTAATGTACATTATGTTCATCCACAAAGATGTTATATTTCTTTTTCACAAAGTACATCCTTCCATACTTCCTCAACAAGATAGAAGCCCTCTTGTTTCAACTTTTTTTTTGGTTTAGAACAAGAGGATACATCTAATAAAAAATTCTGTCATCCTATTTTATGTCTTCACTGAGATTTTCCACATCTGCCACTTTCAAAAGAGGACTATTTTATTTAGTTTTTTAAATTTAACACCATGAAATGAATCATCGTTAGCCAGTTGAGATCCATCACCATTGAGGCCTTGCTTCATTAATCTTTCTCTGCTTCTAGAAGTTTCCCCTAACATATGATATAGTCATAAAACATTTGCATATAAATCATAAGGAGATTTCTTTTCCTTCTAACATTGCTTTAACCAACATCTGAGTAAAATCCATGCAGAGGGATGGAATAATAATGTTATTTTTCAGTTTACACTAGTAAATTACAGTTGAACTTGGACCAAACAACACAGCTGAAATGTGGTTTTACATAAGTCATGAATTCAAAAATTGTTATTAAACATTCTTTTGTTTCACTCAATGTGCCTGATAAATGAACAAATCATTAAATAATACAATCTCAGCCATGAATGGTGGTACATGCCTGCAATCCCAGCACCTGGGAAGCTGAGGCTGGATGATCACAATTTAAAGGCCAATCTAATACAAGCCACACTGAGACCTTGTCCAAAAACAAGGAAGGAAAGGAGGATGGATGAAGGGAAGGATGGAAAAAGTCTTAAATTTGAGATTTACTGATTATCCATATGACCAATACTACTAGAACCCCCACCATATGAAGGCATTGTTCTTGGTGCTCTACACACTACAATGGTGAGTGACCCCACATCTATTCTCGTTGAGCTCATATTTCTATAGAAAGCAAGTATCTGAATAATTCTTAATTTGTTCCAGGATGCACCAAGCATTTCAGATAGGTGGTAGACAGACCTTCCTGTCCACCACATAAGCTACATACTTTGATTGATAATGAGGCATGAATATAGACATTGATTGTCAAAAATGTACTGCCCCAGTGAGTTTTCTGAAAAGGGTAGATTAACATGAGAACAACTGTACTTCCTACTCACATTAGCTTTGCATATAAAACTGCTCTTTAAACTGAAATCTGAGTTGGGCTGGGAAGGTGGCTCAGTGGTAGAGCGCTTGCCTTGCATGCCTGAGGCCCTGGGTTCGATTCCTCAGCACCACATAAGCAAAAAAGCCGGAAGTGGTGCTGTGACTCAAGTGGTAGAGCGCTAGCCTGAACTGAAGAGCTGAGGGACAGCGCCCAGACCCAGAGTTCAGGCCCCACAACTGGACCCCTCAAAACAAACAAAACAAATTGAAATCTGAGTTAAAAGTGAAAACGAAAAGCAGAAGGCAAAGAGTGAGAATGGTAAGGGATGCATTTTAAATTGACTACATGGCAAAGGGCAGCCTCAATGATAGGATTCCAGAAGAGAAGAGACCTAAAGGAGAGGATGGAAGAAGCCAGGAGTTTCCATGGGAGAGGAATGTCTTGGTCATATAGCAAAATAGGCAAATTCTTGGAGGTGGAAGCTTCTGGAATGTTCTAGAAAACTACAAGGGGGTATGAAGAGGAATGTATGGCTATTCTAGGAAGGTATAGAACTCGTGGCATTGACTCCAAATGGCTATACAAGTGGGCTAGGTGGAGTCTTTCCAGGAAGATACAACACTTTGTGAGCAGTGGAAGATTCCAAGGGAAGAAATGGCCTGTTGAAGCATTGGTTTCCCCAGATGGATCTATCACATCAGCAGCTTGGATCAGTGAAGAAGCAGTGGAGGAAGCAAACATAGCTGCACTCGGGTATATTTCACACATCTGCTTGAGCATGAATCACATCCTGCAAGCAGTTAACTTAAAATTAAATTGCCTTAACCACCAATCATCTGAGTTGTGAAAAGAAAGTCACCATAAGGGCCAACCAGTCAAGATGACCAACTTGGATCATCTGTAATTGCTATCAATGCCGCGCAGTAATTTAGGACTCGAAGTCAAAACATAGCATGACATTCAGATTTAACGAGCATATCCTATAGTAACAATAAAAACCCTATAGAGTTCAAGTCCTATGACCAACCACAGCAGCAAAAAAAAAATCCTTACCGATGTGTATAGACGTTTGTGTCTTAGACAACCATCTATACACACAGGCCCTCTCTCTTGAGTGCCTGGCAGGATCTCAGGGGGCCAGCTTTGGTCCACATGGTCCCATCCGGGAGCCAAGCCCACTGACAATCCTTGCAAGTTTTTCCAGCTTTCATAACATGCCCTCAAGGCCACTTTCTACTTCCCAGAAGGATCCTCAATTTAGACAGAAGCAAGGTTTCATGACAATATTTATAGGACATAGTCTTGCCATGTAAAGGGGGAGAAAGGCTTTGCTGTTTTTGCTTTGTTTTGTTTTGTTTTTAGAAAAAGATTTCATTGGTTTTCTGCTGATCAAAACAACATGGTAATAACACACACAGGAATTTTTAAGAGATAAATTTATTCTTTCATAATGATCCTAAAACTCATTCTCTATACTTTTTTCTCATTAGGCCCTGTACTGTCTTCTTAATTCTTCAGACTGTATTTAAGAAGTAGGTTCTTTCGCTTAATAGCACTATTCCCAAAGGTAGAGTGCTTATAGTTCAGTTTGATGTCTTTAATTGTTTAGATACAATGTAATTCAAGATTCTATTCTAAAATGAATATATTCTGGAAGTCATTCAAATTGACTACAGAAATGATTGTAAAGGCAGCAGATAAATAGATACAGACGGGCTAAAAGAATCACTTGGCTGGGTGGTTGGTCATGAAGAGCTCTGATTTGCCTGGTTGCTCACACCTATAATCATAATCATTCAGGAAGTTGATGTAGGAAAATCACAATAAGAGACATTTTGGGGGTAGTTAACCCTATTGGAAAAATAAATTCAAGCAAAATTAAAAAAAAAAAAAGAAGAAGAAGGATGGGAATGTCGATCTGCTGGTAAAGCATTTGCCAAATAAGCTTGAGGCCCTGAATTCAAACCCCTGCATGGAGAGGAAGGACGAAGAGGAAGAGGAGAAAGAGGGAAGGAGGAGGGGGTGGGGGAAAAGGGAAGATGGGAAAGGGAAGAAAAGAAGACTTATCCCCCCCATACACATGCATGCATACACACTTATGAGACCACCAAAGCAGACTTTCCCTTTGCTAACCAAGCAGGGGGAAAAGGAGAGAAAAGAAAGTATCATCAAGAAGTGACCAAATTCATAAACTGATAGGAAATCCACCCCCCCCCCGTGTGTGTGTGTGTGTGTGTGTGTGTGTGTGCACTCGCGTGTGCGCCCGCACATATGCACGTGCACGCATGTGTGTATTTTAAGAGTCGATCTCAGTGGGTTGGGTGGGTTGGGGGAGAATGTAGAAAGGGGTGACATTGATCAAGATGCATTGTGTTCATAAACTGCTTTGTACAACAGCAACTAATAATAATAATAACAAAAGACTAGAACTCACTGTCCCAAACCTCTTGTTTCAGCCTCCAGTGTGCTAAGCTGTGGGCTACCACACTTCAACATTAAAAATAAAATAGTTAGTTGTGGGGATTGTACTCTCAGCCCGAATTCTGTCCCTCAGCTCTTCAGCTCAAGGCTAGTGCTCTACCACTTGAGCCACAGCACTACTTCTGGTTTTCTGGTGGTTTATTGGAGATAAGAGTTTCACGGTTTTTCCTGTCCAGGCTGGCTTTGAATCACGATCCTAAGATCTTAACCTCCTCAGTAGCTAGGATTATAGGCGTGAGCCACCAGTGCCCGGCTCTAAATATATAAATATATATATATATATATATATATATATACACATATATACATATATACATATATATACATATTTTATTATCTTTCAGTCATTGTACAAAGGAGTTGCTATTCAATGAAGCAGTATATGAATGCAATGTGTCCTGATCAATGTCATCCTTTTCAATATTATTAAGAAGAAAAGCTCCCACTATTATAAACTTACAGATTTAGACCAAACAGGTATGTCCACACTAGGTGGCTGATGATATTGACAACCCATGATGATTTTGAAAAGTACCGATAAGCAAATTGGCAAAAGTAAGTTCTGTTTAATTATCTTAAGGTAGCCAGTGGTACAAACTCTGTGTATATAAACTGTGTGAGGAATTTCTTCACAAGCTTGTTACCAAATGCAGGCATTAGCATACAAAATGTACTGCTGTGGGAAAAAAAAGAGCCAAAGTTGACATCAACCTCTAAAACCACTTGGGTAGAGACAACATGAAGTCAGACTCCTCATGTTCAGTATTCCCAATGGTAGATCCTGTACATTCTATTACTACATCTATGCTTTGCTTCTGAAGGAAATGCATGTAATGTTCTGTGTCAAATGCCATGTAAAGGATGCACTCAGCTATTGAGCCTTGCATTGTGCTAGATTTTCAGAGTGGATTTAGACATAGAAAGGAGATAAGCCAGGCACCTCTGTAATCCTAACTAATTGGGAGGCTAACATCTGAGGATCATGGTTCAAAGCCAGCTCAGGCAGGAAAGTCATGAGACTGTTATCGCCAATTAACCACCCAAAACCAGAGATGGAGCTGTGGCTGTAGTAGTAGAGCACTAGCTTTCAGTACCAAAGGTCAGGGACAGCACCCAGGCCCTGAGTTCAAGCCCCAGAACCAGCACCAAAAAGAAAAGAAAGAGAGAGAAAGAAAGAGAGAGAGGAGAAAGAATTCTGCACAGAGGTTTAATGAAATCTGTTCTTAACCATTTGCTATTTCAAATAAAATGACATTAATGTGGACATACTTTTATGCAATACCACCACCAACAGAGCCCAAGTAAAGAAAGTGAATTTTAGTGAAACCACATTACTATTATTTCTCCATCATTGTTACTTTTGTTAAAATTTTAGATTAAAATATATTAAATACATGTTGAAATCTCTACACATATGCTACATACATGTACATTGTTTTAGGATAGCAGCCAACCTATCATTTGCAACTATTTATTAGAACATTAATGAAAACTATCTTTGCTAATAAGTATTTTAAAACTTGAAGCCTGAATTGGGATTATTTAGAAAAGGATTTGATCAATTTTAAAATAACTTAGTGGCATTCAGTCTACTAAAGAGACTTTCTAACTTTTGTCTTTTTCTTATGGTTCATGAAAAGACATATACTAGACATCTTATTTCCCCCACACAGACATGAACATTTGCATGTGCATGCACACACACACACACACACACACACACACACACACACACACACACCCCTGAAACAAAAAATCTGAGAACAATATTTATCTTTACTATGTATTACAAGACATTTACTCTATTTTCTATTATAGTATTTTTTTAATTCTTTTTAAAATTTGGGATAGACCTGTTAACTGGATTTCATAATCCACTAACAGGTTACAAGCTGAAGATTTAAAAACACCAGCCTCGGGGCTGGAAGGTGGCTCAGCAGTAGAGTGCATGCCTTGCAAGCATGAGGCCGTGGGTTCGATTCCTCAGCACCACATAAACAGAAAAAGCTGGAAGTGGCGCTGTGGCTCCAGTGGTAGAGCACTAGCCTTGAGCCGAAGAGCTGAGGGACAGCACCCAGACCCAGAATTCAGGCCCCACGACCGGCAAAGAAAAAAAAAAACACCAGCCTCAACAACAATATGTACTATGATTAAGTTCCATTGTGAATATAAATTAATATTTAGACTCAGTGCAAAATCTTCTACAAGACACATTGTACCAATTGAACCCGAGACAGTTATTGTGTCTTAATTCCATGAGGGTATAATTATAAATGAAGAACAAATGTTCCTTTTTCTTTTTTAAAGTATAGGGCGTTTTATGAGATTTATACTTGAGCATTAGGGAAATATATTTCAAAGAGAATAAATCAAGGCTGTCATATTATTTCTCGAATCCCAGGATTCTACAACGGGCTAGGCTTTCTCAATGTTAAGTCTTAACGTTGGCACTGAGGAAGGGACTGGGCAGTGAGCCCTGGGCATGCTCACACCCTTGGTGACCAATGAGAAGGCTTTCCTCCTCTATAAAAACCGAGCCTATGTCTCCATCAGGAGATGGTGAGCCAGTGCCTGGATGTCTCATTCTTAGGTTATAAGCAGCCACACCCAGAGAGACAGGTGACTTTAAGAGGAACTGGGAGAGCTCAAAACTCTGCTCTCTCTCAGCCAGGGTGACAAGCAATGTGAGCTTTGATTTTTATTTTTCTAAGTAAATGTACTTGAAACATGTTAAAGTTTGGTCTAAGTTTTAACAATGCAGCCTATTCTTGTGGAGTAAGAGAAGACAATTACCATCATTGCTGGGGTGCGTGCTACAGAGCTCAGTGCCACACACTCCCTCCTCTTGTGAGAGTTCAGTCAGCTGGAAACTGCTCCAGGAGGTTTTCCAGATGTTGTGTCTGCTGCTGGGGTAGACAAGTGAGGGCCAAGTGGAGAAGTAGCTCCAGACTCCAGGCTCTTCCCCAGTACTTCACATCCTGGTTCTTCCTAACAGGAGCCTTTGCTTGTTTTCATGGTCTAACATGTAAAAATACTCTGTGCTTCTTTTTCAACTACCAGCCCAGTACCTTAACAAGATGTATTGTTTATCAAATGCTACTCTGTAGTGTGTATGTGTGTAGGAGGGAGGGAGAGAGATCTTAAATGATAGATGAAAGATGTATCCTATTTCTGTATTATCCACCATTAGAGAAAGTAAGATCTGTGTGTGTGTGTGTGTGTGTGCGTGTGCGCGCGCACATGCGTGTACACCAGTCCTGGGGCTTGAACTCAGGGTTTGGGAGCTATCACTGAGATTTTTTTGGCTCAAGGCTAGTGATCCACCATTGGAGTCATCGCTCCATTTCCCACTTTTTGGCGAACTAATTGGAGAAAAGAGACTTCATGGACTTTCCTGCCCAGGCTGGCTTTGAACAGCAATCTTCAGCTGTCAGTCTCCTGAGTATTTAGGATTACAGGTGTGATCCACTGGCACCTGATTTGGACAAGGTAACTTTTGAATATGATCACCTCGTTATTAGAAAAGCCCTGTTTAAATTTCAACTAATATGTTGTCAAAATCCATGCTTTTTCTTTATTCATTTCATCTGCCTCAACGTACTTTTCCAAAGAGCTTTCCTATTCACTATTATTAATAAACTATTTATGGAGATGTGTTAGGTTTACAAGACAAGCAGTAAGCTGTTTCCCCTACTTGCTCACCTCTCAGTCTCCTACTTTCCTTATTACTGACACCTGGCATTGGTATAATCCATTTGTTACAATTGATGAACCCACACTGATATGGAGTGAACAAAAAGCACATATTCTTTTCTTGGTATTATGTGTGTTTTGCCAAATACATGCCAATGTGAGTCCATTATTACAGTATCATAAGAGTAGTTTTACTGCCCCCCCAAACTCCCATATGCACACGCATGTGTGTGTGTGTGTGTGTGTGTGTGTCCTGGGGTGTGAACTGAGTCCTGGACACTATCCCTAAGCTTTATTCCTCAGGGCTGGTGTTCTAGCTTTTTGATAATTAGCTGGAGATCATAGTCACATGGACTTTCCTGCCCAGGCTGGCTTTGAACCATGATTCTTAGATCTCGGCCTCCTCAGTTGTCAGGATTATAGGGAAGAGTATATAAAATTAGCTAGAGTATATATAAAATTAGTGTATATAAAATTAGTAGTATTTATTTCATTCCTCCATGTCTTTCTATGGCTTTGTAGTCCATTTCTCTTCAATGCTGAATAATACCCCATTGTATGATAAACCATGGTTTCTTTATCCATTTACCTACTAAGGAGTACCTTGGCGGTGCCTAGTTTGGGCAATGATACTGGATACTGCAAATATTTGTGTACTGAGTCCTGTATAAACACAAGTTTTTCAGGGGACATATGGTCGGACAGCCTAAGTTCAACTTTGAAAGAAGCTTCCAGAGTGGCTTTGTCATTTTTCCATTTGCCCCCACTACTCATGACTGAGCCCTTCACGGATCTACAACCTTGCTATATTTGGAGCTGTCAGCACTTTGGATCTGGGCCTTTCTAAGAGAATTTTAGTAGTATCTCACTGGCGTTCCTACTAATGCACGACATTGAGAATCTTTCCATGTGCTTGTTTGCTCTGTGTGTCTTTCTTGATGAGGTAGCTATTCAAATCTCTTGCCCAATTTTTAATTGGTTTTCTCTATTGGTCTCATTGTATATTCTATACCGATAGTGTGGATTAGAGCAATGGCATATAGTATTATAGGATGCTATATATTATAATACTATAATACAATGTGTTCTTCTTAAGTTGAGCTCTAAGAACTCATTGTACATTTCGTTTGTCTGATTTAGTGTACTGGAACCCTCCCACCAGACAGCACAGCAGGGCCTCTCAGTGCCCTAGCTCTGCTCTGGGGCACTGCACTTGGCTCCCACACTGCCATATGAACAACCCACTCTTAATCCTGTCAGGACTCTACCCAGACCAGTGCTCCCTCCTGTAGGGAGCACTCCTCCTTGGTATTCCTCCAGCACCCAGCCTCTCCCTGACTGGCATCCCAGAATGCATTGGGATCTCACATACTATTTTCCTTAACCTGACACATTTGTCATCATAGGAATAGCAAATTAACCTCACTTGTAAATTAAGGAGGGATCGATTAGTTCACCTAATAATAGTCATTGTTGAATTCTCTAAACAATCTATCATCGCATCTTAAACCTAATCGGAAAGGACTGTGACTCAGAAATGGACAATAAACTGATGTCGTCAAACAGACTGTAAACTAACAACATTGGGAAGATAACAAACTTAGAGAAAGTGTGAGGCAAGACTAAGTCAGTATGTCTTTTAGAACACTCATGTCTTAAAGTTTCTAGTCTTGAGGTAGGCACAGTGGTACACACCTGTAATCCCAGAATTTAGAAATCTGCAACAGGAAGATAGCATGTTTGAGGCCAACCTGTCTTGGAAAGCAAAAGAAAAGGAAGGAAAGGAGAGGGGAGAGTTAAAGACTGAGCAATGAGGCAGAAAAGAGGGGAGAGGGGAGGGAAGGAAGGTTCTGAGTAACTACTTTCATGTCATTCTTGCCTTTTAATATTGTTACATGACATATGCACTAAATATTAATATTACTTATATATCCACATTAATATATCACTAAATTTATTACATATGATGTCTCAGTATTACATTATTAGAAATAAGATAATATCTCCTAATGAAATTATATGAACAGCAGTACTGTGGTACTTTGATTACCTGAGAAACCTCAGCATAGACATAAAAGTTAAAGGTAACGTCGATTTCTTTGATTTCCTTTTGCTTCAAGTGGCTTTTATATCATTGTGTCTGCCAGGACAGGACTATCTTCACACAGACTTTAACTGAGGCCATTAGTAGAGATCAAGTTTATTATTTAGTTGGTATGACATTTATTAAGTATTTAAAAATAAAAACCAAATCAAATCACTTAGAAGGCTCATAGCCAAAAACAATTGTTCCCTGCTGTGTTCTTTCTTGTGCCATCTTTAACCATTTGCAATTTTTATTTTCTTGGCAGCTGTCTTCATCTCTAAATAATCTGTTTTGGTGCTAATACATTCAATGTGTTAATTTAACACCTCTTGTTTCTTTTGCCTATTATCTTTAAACAGTTGTGCAAAGGAGTTGCCATCCAACAAAGCAGTTTATGAATACAAAGCATCTTAATCAATGTCATCCCTTTCAACATTCTCATCCATCCCTCCCAGCCCGCCCCTTCCCTCCCTTTTCTTAATTTTTTTAAGGCTATACGTTGCATTCTTGACTGAATTCTGGACTGCATTCTCCACCCCTTGTCCTCTTCATTCATTTACCCACCTTTTATTTTCTTACAACATTCTACTTTGGAGACAAAACAAAGCAAAGGATATCTGATGATTATAATGTGTGTGTGTGTGTATGTGTGTGTGTGTGTGGAGAGAGAGAGAGATGGATGGATAGATAGATAGGTGAGGAGGGGTCAAAGGGAAAGGGCAGAGGAATGAAGAGAAGAAGGGGAAATGGAGGCAAGCATCCAATGTATAGCCTACAACATTAAGAAAAGTGAGGCAAGCGGTGGACAGGGGAGGGACAGGTAAGAATGTTGAAAGGGGTGATATTGATCAAGATATATAGTATTCAGAAAAGGCTTTGTTAAATGGCAATCCCTTTGTACAACTACTTAAAGATAATAGTAGTAATAATAGTAATAATAATAATTGTATTTTAAAAAGAAAGAGAGTCTTCTTGGTACTAGGTGGCTGATGGCTGTCTTGGTTCTCTACAGAATGGATGATGTATTGGTCGGCGCGCCTCTCTACATGGAACGTGAATTGGAGAGTAGCCCTAGGGAAGTAGGCCAAGTTTACCTCTATCTGCAAGTGAGTGCCCTCCTCTTCCAAGATCCTCAGATCCTCACGGGCACGGAGACCTTCGGGAGGTTCGGCACAGCCGTGGCACACTTGGGGGACCTGAACCAAGATGGATTTAATGGTAATACGAATCACATGTGAAAGCCACTTACATCTGTAGTTCATGTGCTGCTGCTTAAATGGAAAAATCAACCATTCAATGTATTTCCAAGGGTGTGGGGTGTACACTTATGATTACTGGCTTTTAATAAACTATGCAAAGTGTCAAGCAAACTGTAAGTTTCTATGTTTTGATTAATGTGGATGTCATAGAGAAATTTCCTCATGTTTGATTTAGAGAGACCTCTAACAGCTCTCAGTGGGGACTGAAGAGAACAAGAGAACATTCTGTGTTTATAGATTTAAGACAAATAAATATATGGCGGTACGTAAGCAAGTATATACTGCCTGGTGATTAGCCCATATGAGTTACAGATTGGTTATGCTCAATTAGTTTTGGTCTGTAAACTTCTAGCTTAAAGGCAATTCCAATGTTTACAATAAAACAGCATTCATTTAGGCCTGTGATTCTGGGAGTTTGGAATTCATGGCTATTCTCTAAGTACCTTCTCAGAACACCACGCATGTTTATACAAAATTTTACATTCATTTCCTGGAACTTGAAGCATCCATGTATTATTTTTTTTCTTGGTTGTTATGTTTATGTTTTTGGGGGAGGTTGTTATTGTTGTTTTGGGTCGTGGGGCTTGAACTCTGGGCCTAAGCGCTGTCCCTCAGCTCTTCAGCTCAAGGCTAGTGCTCTACCACTTGAGCCACAGCACCACTTCCAGTTTTCTGAGTGGTTTATTGGAGATAAGAGTCTCACGGACTTTCCTACCCAGGCTGGTTTTGAACCACAATCCTCAGATCTCAGCCTCCTGAGTAGCTAGGATTATAGTCATGAGCCACCAGTACCCAGCTCTGTTTTTGTTTTTGTGCCACGATTTCAATATACATCCCACACTGACCTCAAACTCAAGGTCTTCTTGACTCAACTTTCCAAGTGCTGGGATAAGAGTATGGCACCACATCTGGCCATTTCTTACTCAAAGTTGAGGGTACATCAGGAGTTTGCTATAACAAAGTAACCAGAGTTATTCATATCAGTTTGGTACTTTTGGCAAGCATTATTATACTTACGATTTCTTTGGGGAAAAAACTCTCAACAGTTAGTCATTTGTAAAATGTCATAAAGCATATAAGTGTGTGTTAAATACTTATGGCTCAAGAGGGATCTTTTTAAGAAAAGAAAAGCTTCTGATTGATTGGTTAGTTGGTTGGTTTGGTGGTGGTAGTAGTGGCTTTATACTTGTTCAGCTTGCTAAGCTCAGCTGGCACTCTACCACCTGAATCATGCCTCCAGCCTGGTTTCTAACTTTTTGCTAGTTCATTGGATATGATGTCTCCTGAACTTTTCTGCCTGGGAACTGGTTTGAAATACAGTTCTCTAGATCTCAGCCTCCTGAGTAGCAAGGATTCTAAGGGTGAGCCACTGGTACTTGGCTGACAAATTCTCGTTAAATGATTTACTGCTTTCCCACATTGCATTTATTCCCTATTATCCAAGCCTGGTTTAATTATCCGAGTTGTCTCTCCCAGAATATTTCCTTCTACATGTCTTGTCAAGCGTTTATGGTGTTTTCAAGAGCAAAGAGAAACATACTATGTTTTTACTTATTTACTTGCTCAATGAAGAGGTTTTGCATGTCTGGCTCAACTTGAATCCACTTAGAATCTGATTCACCTTTGAATGTCTGACTCACAGCTGTGCCCACAGGATAACTCAGCAGCTTCTTGTCAGATGGGTAAAAGACAACAGATAATTCTGTCACTACCATCCTGTGAATGCTCGTGGAAAATGTCACCAGCTCTTTGGGCTTTATGGGAGTGTTCCTTGGTTGTACTGGAGGGTTTTGCAGACATCTTCTTTATTTCACAGTGTGTTCCTGTGTCTCTGTTGGTAGATATTGCCATCGGCGCGCCCTTTGCAGGCAAGGATCAAACAGGCAAAGTGCTCATTTACAATGGCAACCAGAACGGCTTACATGCCAAGCCATCCCAAGTTCTACAAGGAAAATGGACTTCACAGACCATCCCCCCTGCGTTCGTCCCTTCTGGATTCGGCTTTTCGCTGAGAGGAGATGCAGACATAGACAAGAATGATTATCCAGGTAAGGTTTTCTTCTTTCCCTTGGAGAGCCTATCCTCCACCTCATAAAGATGAAGGTCACGTTTACATAGCACAGGGTTTTTCTGTATGATTCTAGAATGAATCCCATGAGCATTTTAAGGAAGACAAAAACATTTCTGAGGGAGGGAAGGGATAACAGTGTCCAAAGGAAATGTATTCTTGCCAGGGCCGGTGGCTCATGCCTGTAATCCTAGCTACTCAGGAGGCTGAGATCTGAAGATCACAGTTCGAAGCCAGTCCAGGCAAGAAAGTCCATGAGACTCTTATCTCCAATTAACCACCAGAAAACCAAAAGTGGCGCTGTAGCTTAAAGTGACAGAGCACTAGTCTTGAGCACAAAAGCTCAAGGACAGCACTCAGGTCTTGAATTCAAACCCCATGACTGACAAAAGAAAAATGACTTACATAACTGTAACCCCTCTGTACATCACCTTTATAATAACAATTTTAATTTTTTAAAAAAACAAACATTTCCCTTTCCAATTAAGCTGCATTAGAGAAAAAGTTGGTCAATTTTCCAACCCAGGTTTTCCTTTGACAATCCCACTCTAATGTAATCCCACTGTAATCCCACCGTGATCTCCATTGGCAAAGCCAGCAGGCAGCAGGCACCTTTCTGAAATAGTCTATTTCAACTTGTATTCATTTTATGCTCCTAAGTCATTCATCAATACATGACCCTCAATATTTGGTGTCGTAAGGCTTATGCTTTTAGAACATAAATATTGTTCCAACCATATTCTGGGGCTTTCCAAAAGTAGATTGTTTTTTTTTTAATTTTTATTTATTTTTTATTGTGAAAATACTGTACAGAGGGGTTACAATTCCATGGGCAAGATAATAGGTACATTTCTTATCAAGCATTGTAGCCTCCTCCTTTGTTTCCCCTTCCCATCCCTTCCCATCCTCCCCTCACCCCCCCACCCAATCCTCCCCGCCCCCCATAAAGTTGTAAAGTTCGTTTTCGACATAACAACTTGTACTTCTCATTGTTGCAACGGGTCCACCTGTATCCTTATTTAAATGACTTGCTTTTCCCCTTCCCCTCCACAAATTATACCGACATGAAATACAGTGAAAGCAGGGGTTATACTGTGGGGGAGGGACATACAAAGCAACAAAGAAATAATCTTATAAATGCGTTAGAAACGATCGCATGAAAGAAAAAAAACATTTGAATACATATCTTAGGGTTCATTTCCCTAACATCACCTTAAGTGACCTTTTCTGCTTGACTCAGACATATACTAGATATTGCAAATAAGGGAAACCATGGGACCTATGTTTCTTTGGGCCTGGTTTACTTCACTTAATATAATTCAAAAATAGATTGTTTTAAGTGATTATTTTTAATTAAAGTAAGATAATAAACTACCCAAGATTGATTGTAGTCTATCTAGATTATTTTAAAGATTATCTATCTTGGATAGATTATTATTACTTTAAAGATCACCTGTTAAAGAAATTGCTCATGAAGAAAATCATAAGCAATTTTTTTTTGTCAGTTGTGGGACTTGAATTCTAGGCCTGGGTGCCATCCCTGAGTTCTTCAGCTCAAAGCCAGCGCTCTACCACTTGAGCCACCATGTCACTTCCGGTTTTCTGGTGGTTAATTGGAAATAAGAGTCTCACGGACTTTCCTGCCTGGGCTTTGAATTGCTATCCTCAGATCTCAGCCTCTTGATTAGCTAGGATTACAGGTGAGCCACCAGCGCCTGGCTAAGCAGTTCTTTAAGAATATTTTTATTATCTTAGGGGTTCCAATTCAAACATAGCATCAAATTGATGAGTACACTACGTTTTCATCAATGCCACCCCTTCCATCATTCTCCCCCATCTGTGCCAACCCTACCCACCCCCTCACGGTATGTGGCTCATAAACTTTTCTTGATTACCCAATTCACACTGAAGGTGCATAGAAATCAATAAAGCGTACATAGATCTATGATCTATGTACCTACGAGATGGTGAATCTGTATTAAAGGATCTGGTTCAATAATCAGAGTTTTTAGCAGAAAACATTAGACTTTTTGGTTTTATGGTTCACTCTTCACTTTTATGTTGGTTATTTTAAGATGGTTCCAATAAAATGCTTAGAAGTCATTAATAGTTAACCACTAGTTGCAACTATTTTTTTTATAACCTTGTCTCTTTCTACTAGCTCCTCCTTAATTGAGAATTTTCCACATGTGTGGTTTTTTTCTGGTGTGGGGCAGCAGTCCAATAAGCTGACTGCCTGAACATACATCATTAATTTCGATCCTCTGGCTTTCTCTTCTCCTTTGGGATCATGCAGAAGGGATAATGCATTTAACATACTTACTCCTCTAAATTTGTCAGAAACTTTTCACAGCACTAACATAGACCTTATACTGGACTCAAAGAGGACTTAGTATCATATTATATTGCATTATATATAATATTGATATTATAATACCAATATTAGGATTATATTGTATACAAATGTTTTCTACCTGTGGCAATTTCTAGAGTATTTGGTTAAGTTTATTTTCTTAAATTATATATATATATATATATGCATATATATATATATATATGATAGTAGGGAGTTGGGGGAGGGAAAGAAAGAAGGTTTCTTGCATAATAGATTCTAATTTTTGCTCCTTCAAAACTCTAGATCCCAGTCAGGTGCCAGTGGTTCATGCCTGTAATCCTAGCTATTCAGGAAGCTGAGATCTGAGGATCACAGTTCAAAGTCAGCCTGGGCAGAAAAGTCCCCATGAGACTCTTATCTCCAATTAACCACTCAAAAACTAGAAGTGGTGATGTGGTTCAAGTGGTAGAGCACTAGCCTTGAGCACAAAGAGGCTTAGGAGCAGCACCCAGACCCTGAGTTCAAGCCCCCTACAATTGACTAAAAAAGAAAATCTAGATTCCTTGTACTATCCCTACCCAAAATATGTCAGAGTGATTCATGAAATTCCACTCCACAATTAGATAAAGAGTTCATGTACTAAGTCATGGCTATTCACAAGGTCTGTTACAGACTTCCTTCCCCAACCCGTAGTACAGGAAGTAAAGGATGTTATCCATCAAGTAGCAAATACATCACCCTACACAAGGACTAAATGAGATAACATGAGAACCATTATTTTTCTCTCAAGGAATAATCCCTCCAGAGAATGGACAACAACAACTAAAAATGACATAGGGCAGGATGAAGAAAGTAAACTAAAGGCTGGGAAGGTGGCTCAGTGGTAGAGCGCTTGCCTTGCATGCACGAGGCCCTGGGTTCGATTCCTCAGCACCACATAAGCAGAAAAAGCAGAAAGCGGTGCTGTGGCTCAAGAGCTAGAGTGCTAGCCTTGAGCTGAAGATCTGAAGGACAATGCCCAGGCCGAGTGTAGGCCCTACAATCAACATACACACACACACACACACACACACACACACACACACACACAGAGGAAGTAAACTAAGTGCAGTTTCAGCAAATGGCACCTCTTCCATGGCTGCTGGTCCTTCTACTACACCCTGTGTTTTAGAGAAACCAGCTTTGGAGCAGTGGTTATAAACATTAGCGGGCATTCCATGTACTGTTAATCCTGTTCATGAAGACCAAATGCCTGGCATCCTTTTGGACGCTTTGATTTACCAGCTCTGGGATAAGCCTCGGGGATTTGAGTTGACCTGACCTTTTACTTTAAGAAACTCAGCTCCTGAGTCTTCGAAGGCTCTGCTCCCATGCCTACAGCAGCCAGGTGTGCATTTATCTCATCTGGCCAGACCTATCATCTAAGCTCTGCCATTTCACTTCTTCCTTCTGGGCTGCTACCAGGTGAAATGTAGGCCTCTTCTGGGAAACATTAAGAAAGTCACATTGAGAAATACCGAGGTGTTCACACACTATTTCCAATTTGTAATGCCACTTGTGTATTTAAAAGGATGTTTCAGAATAAATGTACAACTCCAGGGTGTGACCCACACACACTCAAAGAGACTGTACACAATTCCTCTCTCAGTCCCAGGTCTTTATGGAGGTGAATTGGATAGGCTGTGGGGCAAGGGGTTACATTTCCAAAGAAAGCACGAGCTGCCTTCTGCATTGCATGCGTTTCCTAACATGCATCCATTCTGACTATTCTGTAAAGAAAAATGGAATGAAATGACCCTGGAAAAATAAGACTCACAGTAAGAAATGTGGAAAAACAAAGGGAAAGCAGTACTTTTTAAAATGCAGGTATTAAACAGGATCTTAAAATTGTTTGGCATCATTACGTGCTTTCTCATTTAGCTTCAAGGTCTGAAAAAAAAAAAGCCAAGGAGAACACTTATTCATTGAGTCAAAAAGCCTCTACCATGCACTTGGCATTGTGTTGGGGGTTCAGGTGATGAGAATGAAGAATGTGTCTAGACCTTACAGTCTAGGTAAGAAAGGCAGTGACTCAAATCATTACAGCAAAGAGCAGGTGTGACTTTCATAATTGAATGGAGCTTGCTGTGGGGCCTATGGAGAAGACCTCTATGTAAACCTCATATGATAAAGCAGCAGAGAGCCAAGGAGCATCTGAGGCAGACAGAGGGAACTGGAGCTAGAGGGAGATGCTGTTTTGGGTGGACTCTGTTATAAGAAGAATGAGAAGGTACTTTGGAGGGTTCACTCTGACTTCGGTACAGGTGTATTAGGAGCCTCCTGGTGTAGAGAGGAGCGTTACCTAGACCCTGGTAGTGGCAGTGTAGATATGAGGGAGGGGAGGGTGATAAGTTGTGGGAAGGTGGCATCAACAGGACTGGGTGAGTGTTGCTGGTGTGGTGCAGGAGACGGTGGACTTTTGAATGGCTTCTAGTTTTTTGGTTTTGTTGAATACCTAGACAGAAAATGCTGGAAAGGAAGAGCAGAACTATGGGAAATGATGCTTTTTTGTTCCAGCACTGAGTCTGGGATAACTCTGCCCATTGATAGGTGATGCAGAGCAGTTGGGAGTAGGAGGCTATAAGCAATGAGAAGCATAGATAGCCTGGGCTCAGCCAGGGCTCCAGGCCCTGTGGGATAGGCACTGACCCGTGGCTGTGACCCATGCCACCCTGAAGAATGATTCAGATGAAGCAAGAACTCCCTGCCGCTTGCTGAAAGGCTTTGTGGACCCTGTTAAAAGGCTCTTTATTTGTCTCTGTTCCACTTAGATAGGAAAGGCAGACTTCATAGATTAACAGCTAATTCTTTTTTTTTCTTCTATTTTGGCTATTTTCTTGGCTTTCTCCAGGAAATCCATAGGATGTAAGAATTTGCAACGTCATGAAATACTTAGGTGTGGAAAAATCCAAATCTTTCTTGAAATAGAATAATTGAATACTTGGAAAAGAATGTAACCAGTCACTGATTCTGACGCTGGTGAATTTTTTTTTAATTTACAAGGAAAATATTGTTGGTCTTTAGAAATTTTATAATCATTTGGTCTTAATTAAATGCGTTACCAGAAGAAAATATACAGGCTCTGTAGTTCCATCTCCAGGCACCTCCAATTCTCCTGATTACTTCCAGATCTTCAGCAAATTCCAGGATCAGGGCTGCTGTAAATGACATACAGGTCGAGAGCAGGCAAGGAGCAAGCGAGGGAGGGCCCCTTCTCAGAAAGGGGCCAAGGCACATTGTAAAATTTACACTCATGCGTGCATACTCTCAATGACCCTGTTAGGGGGTCTTCTATTTTAAGAAGATCAAAAACAACAATCCTAATGCACTTTACTTCATCTACCTTGCAGAACTTTAGAGAAAACAAAGACAAATAGACTTGGAATTCTGAAATGCAACAATGTCAACTACTTGGGACACACCTGGAAAATGGTGCTTGCCAGCCACGGTGGCTACTGAGGGGGTGACAGTGAGAGGAGTGATCTCATCCTTGAGATGTACCTTTCTGCTCAGTATAGGTGACAAAAGGCTTAGAAACTGTATGGAAAATGATTGTAGCGAGCTAGTGCTGGTGGCTCACGCCTGTAATCCTAGCTTCTCAGGATGCTGAGATCTGAGGATGGAGGTTCAAAGTGATCGCCAGCAGGGAAGTTCAAGAGACTCCTTATCTCTAATTAACCAACAAAGAAATGGATGTGGAAGTGCCACAGTGGCAGAGTGCCATCCCTGAGCACTTAAGCTAAGTGCAGTCACCCAGGCCCTAAGTTCAGGCCCTAGCACCGCAGACACACCCCTCGAAGTGCAAGTTGTGAAGCCTGTTTCACTGGCAGGGCACACTTGTTCTTCACAGATTGCAGCAGGCATCTGTGTGTACTTTGCACACACTGCTCTGCACAGAGAGAAAGAATAGGACTGATTGTGATGTTTTGTATTTACCTATTGTGTATGATAACTCTCTTCTCTCTCCCAAACTGATTGAGAATACGTTCTCTCATTATCTTGAATAACTAAAGTCATGGACTTGTAAAAAAAAAAAGTCATTTTATTTGTGTTTGTTTATTGTCACGTGATCTGTTTTGCAAGTTACAGATGTTCTGAATTTGAGCAGTATCGGTCTTCCTGTGTTTGGAAGGAGGAATGTGAGCATAGAGCAGGCGTGGGGTCAAATGTATTGTTAACATTTTTTTGCAATTACAGCAACTATAACTACTGGTAATGAAGTGTATAAAGCATGCTAGCCACTGCATAGTAAATACATAAGGGTCTATCCAAGACATTATTGTGTTTGAATCCCTTCTATGCACATATATATGGTACATATGGATATTTACTGATATGCGTAAATGTGTGCATTGTTATATGTACATGCCTGTACATAGCAGAAGTGTACAAAGCAAAAGATTGGAAAGCACTCCATTCCTTTCTATAAACATGAAAACAATATAAAATAATAACCATAGTTAAGTTAGTAGAGAGGCTATGAACAGGGAAGGCAGATTTGAAAAGTGTTCAAGTTCTGACTTCTATCCAACAACTATTAGCTTGACACTCAAGGAGTTATTTGATTTCTTTGAGCTTCCATTTCTTTATCACATATATGCAGCTAATAATACCTACTTTTCAGCGTTGTTTCTGCTTTCCTTTGTACTTTGGGAACAGATGTTTATAAAAAACTTGTGACTAATATAGAATGAGCGAGGAAATTAAATTGATTGCCATTCACAGAATCAGAACTTCTTTACAGTTGTGTTGGAGAAGATCTAGTTGTATGACTTCCCTGCTTTCTAGCTGTGTAAGAGTGGGGAAAAATGGCTTAAGCTCTCTGAACTTCCATTTCTCTGTTTGCAAATTAGTTGAGAATATCTAAGTACAAAAATCAACTGAGCCAGGTATTTTAATGCTATCAACACAGCAGGCTGAGAGCTGAGGATTATAGTTCAAAGCCAGCCCAGGAAGGGAAGTCTATGTGACTCATCTCCAAATAACCACTAAAAAGCTAGAAGTGGAGGATTGGTTTCAGTGGTACAGCAGTATAATACTAGCTTTAAGCACAAAAGTTCAGGGATATCTCCCAGATCCTGAGTTCCAGCTCCAGGATTTGTGTATACACACACACACACACACACACACACACACACACACACACACACACAAATGAATTGAGATTTATACTAGTTTAGTAAATATCATTTCTTCTGTCAACTTTTAAAGACATGCTATATGTTTCAGAGATATTCTTTCTCCTGTGCATACTAGTCTTTTGATTGAAGCAGAAAACTTCCATGGTCTCCAAATTTAACTTTCAGTCCTACATGTATAATTGCTTTGCCCCAAATGGGAACATGACAGTTAAGAACATAGCTATTGTGATCTGCTGGATTAAGAGCCATTCATGAAATCCTTGTGACTGGGTTCCTAAGTGAAGCTTCCTCTAAGATGACCAGTTTGTTGCCTACTGTGATATAACCCACAACCCACTGTTACTCCTAGGTGGGAGATGAAGTACAAGGACTTCTCTCATGGTGTACTAACGTGCTTTACTGGGCGCCATATTGGAATGTGCACTTCCTGTTCACCCCCTTGAACCATTTAAGAATATTAAATTGCACACACTTAGCCTGGGCTAAGTGACAATAAATGAAATTGAAAGGAAGAAGATAACAAATTTGAGGAAATGAAACATAGACTAGACTTAGTAGTGAGTGGCCAGGAAGAAGATAGAAGAAGGACCAGGAGTAAGGAAGAGATCAGTACAAAGAAGGGTCTGGACATTAGAAGCAAGGTAACTGAGAAACAAACTATAGAATTGTCTGGCATTTCACATGCATTAATTGAATCGAGTCTTAACTCACAAGATAGTTTTAAAAGACAGTATGCTATTTTTTTTTCCAGTCTGAGACCAGGACTCAAACTTGTTGATATTTTACACTCATTGGCACATTGAAAAATGCCCTACCACCTTAGCCATGCCCCCCCAGCCCCCAAAAGATAATATTCTATTTTCTAATGTGTTTATAATAAAGCTATGAAAATCTTCCTCAATAAAAATGTAATGTTTTGCTTTTCATACAAACACAAGTAGCCATTTGAGAAGCAAAAATAAACTCTTGCTGCAAGATTTGAACTTCATTCAACTAAACTTGAGGTCAGCAATTTCAGGGAGCTCATGGTTTAATCGGAAGGCATTATTCCCTGTGGGGCTAGCCTCTTCCTTGCACTTCCTCCACTTCCTTGCTCACTTATTTTCTTACACTACTTGTGTACAAACACACATACACAGCCCTCATGAAAACAGATGGGCCATTTTATTTCATTGAATGTAATTGTCTGAAATGGTTTTCTGGAGGAGACAATGAGTCTTGGTGTTCAGCTCATGTTTTCCGTGTGTGTGTGTGTGTGTGTATTGCTTGTAAGTTTGCTCCTCAAGAGCATCTGCCCTTCCTTTCCTCCTTCCTCTAATGTCTGGGCTATATATTTGGCACATAGTGGTGTTTTGCAATCATTTCACTGAGATTAGACTAAATACTGGATTTTTAGGATTCCTGAGAATTACAGGTGCTCTTTCCTTTCAAATACTTCTACTCCACAGATACATACAAGGTATTCCTTTGCTATGCTGTTGTTGCAATGAGCACCAACACAGAAACCTGAATGCATCTATATTTTGAATAGGAACAAGGATTTTGAAGCTAGTATCTAAATATTTGTGGTTCCTTTATATTTGTAAAGAAAAAAAGATTTTGAATCACAAATCTTAAAAACACCCACACACATTAGGCAGAGTCAGGTGCTGTTGACTCATACCTGGCTACTCAGGAGGCTGAGATCTGAGAATGGTGGTTCAAAGCCAGCCTAGGCAGGAAAGTCTGCAAGATTCTTATCTCCAATACACTATCAAAAAACCAGAAGTGGAGTTAAGTAGCTCAAGTGGCAGAATGCTAGCCTTGAAGAAAAATGCTCAATGGCAGCATTCAGGTCCTGAGTTCAAGGCCCAGGACCAGCAAACAAACATTGGGTAGATACATCAGATGTTAGAAAATTTACTCCAAACATTATTTCTGCAGTCAAATATCTATATTGCTATAACTAAACCTCCCCAAAAGAGTTCTTGGACTTAAATGGAGTGGTGTCTTAAAGGGGAGCCTGAAGGAAGGTAGAGTTAAAGGGCCTAAATTCTAGAACTGATTTTCCTAGGTGTGATTTTAGAACTCAGCTTCTATGGTGTCTCTCTTCTCCCCAGAGAGAGGTTAAGTATACGAATTGCTCCTCCAAGAATACTTTTAATACTAAACATCTTTGATTCTATAATCCCAGAGTTAAATGTAGTATAAAACTGGATGAGTGGTGCTGTGGCTCAAGTGGTAGAGCGCTAGCTTTGAGCTGAAGAGCTCAGGAACAGTGGCCAGGCCCAGAGTTCAAGCCCCATGACTGACAAAAATTAAACAAGACCAAAAAAAATCTCTAGAAAAACTTGGTGAATTACTAAGGATATATCTTAAAGAAATTTAGTGAAATGATCAAAGATTTATTTCTGGTAAGAATTTTGGACTCATAGAAAAATTGCACACACAGAAAAAAACCAAAACAATCTTTTCACTATTTCCTAATAACAGTATCTTGTATAACTTCAGTACTGTGAACTATTACTAAATGATTGAATTATTAGAATTCTGTAGAATTTTCTTCTTGGTAAAATAGGTATAAGGATACTTGATAATAGTTTTTTCCTTAAAAGGGGTATCTAGGCCAGGCATGGTGGCTCATACCTGTAATTCTAGCTACTCATGAGATCTGAAGCTGACATGACATCAGAGATCTCAGTTCAAATGAAGTCAGCCCAAAAGGAAAGTCCATGAGACTCTTTTTTTTTTTTTTGTCGGTCGTGAGGCCTGAACTCTGGGCCTGGGCACTGAGCTCTTCAGCTCAAGGCTAGCACTCTACCCCTTGAGCCACAGCGCCACTTCCTGCTTTTTCTGCTTATGTGGTGCTAAGGAATCAAACCCAGGGCCTCATGCATGCAACGCAAGCACTCTACCACTGAGTCACCTTCCCAGCTCTCCATGAGACTCTTATCTCCAGTTAGCCACCAAAAAACCAGAAATGGCCCTATGGCTCAAAATGATAGGCCACCAGCCTTGAAAACTAAAGCCTAGGCCTAGGCCCTCAGTTCAAACCCCAGGATTGGCACAAACATCCACACAGAATATTTAAGAGTTTTAGATGGACAATATATATGTAAAGCAGTTAGTACTGTGAATAGAATCTAGCGGTAGTAATTAGTTATTATAGATGTCATTAAGGAGCAATGATATCATGAGAGATAAAACATGCAATCATAAATAGTAACGCAGGGTGGGCCTAATGTAAGGACATTAATAAGTAAGGAATGAAGTTGCATGCCAGTAACACATATTTCTAATCTTACTTACTCAGTGGGCTGAGATCAGAGGATAGGGGTTTATATCCTGCTCAGACAGACAAATTCAAGAGAGTCTTACTTCAATTAACAGCAAAAAGCTGTTAATGTAGCTCAAGCAGTAGAGTGACAGCCTTGAGAGAAAAGGTCAAGCAACAGCATAAAACCCTGAGTTCAAGCCCTAGCCACCTAACAGAAAAAGAAACCAGCAATAACAACAACCAAAAGATAATACATGAAAGAAAAAAAGGGTTCCTCACTAAATGATCTCCACCACAAAAGCTTCCTGGGACAAAAGGATCCTAGGACACAGGTTAAGATTGTAAGTAACTCCATGGAGAAGCATCTCAGAAGAAAGGCTCAGAGATGTCATGGCACAAGTTCTCACTAAAATGCAGGGAGGGCAGCAATGGAGGAAGAGGAAGCTGCAGAAGAGACCACATGGAGGGCTGTGTAAGTTCAATGTCATCTGACTGTCACTTGGTGAAAATGCTGTCCTATCTTGAGAAAACTTGTTTGTATCAAGGGATGCAGTGCTATTCATTACTTGAACCTGTAACATGTGAGGGTTCTTCTTGACCCTTTCTAAAACTGCATGACATCGATTTTTTTATATTGTGACATAAATAATGTTGACCATTTCTATTTTACCTACTAAAAATACTACCTAGTTTGTCTTTGTTAGTATGCTCTGTAGAATCTTCAAGACATGCTTTTTTTCTTTTATTTGGTACTGGTTCTGAGACTTGAACACAGGGCCTGGCTATTGTCCCTGAGCTTGTTGGTTCAGTGTTAGCATTCTACCACTTGAGCCACAGCTCCGCTTCCAACTTTTGGGTGGTTAATTGGAAATAAGAGTCTCATGGAAATTCCTGTCCAGGCTAGCTTTGAATGGTGATCCTCAGATCTCAGCCTCTGGGTTACTAGGATTTCAGATGTGAGTCACCAGCACCTGGCTCATTTTTTTGTTGTTTTCCTCTCTTATTTGTTTGCTTTGGCACTTAAACTCTAGGTTTGGGTACTGTGTCTGAGCTTTTTGTGTTCAAGGCTAGCACTCTACCACATGATCCACAGCCCTGCTTTTGTGTGTGTGTGTGTGTGTGTGTGTGTGTGTGTGTGTGTGTGTGTGTGTGCGGTTAATTGGAAATAAGAATCTCATAATTTTCCTGCTTGGGCTGGCTTCTAATCTTAGTCTTCAGATCTCAGCCTTCTGAGTATCTTGGATTATGTGAGCCACCAGTCCCCAGTGCTTTCTTTTTTATTTATTTTTTATGGTTAGAAGAAAGAAACTCAATACACAAATTAAAGGAAATATTTTCTGTTTTTATAAGTGGAAAATGTTAAGCAATTTGGTACAACTTAATAAGAATACAAATGAAGAACAGTGAGAAGGTTAAACCGGGGACAGGTAATTAAAGGCCTGGATGACACCCTAAATAACTGGTACCCTATTAGAAAAATAGTAGACAAAAGATGTTTTCTCCTTCAACAGGATGTCTTAAAGACCTCTGGTTTTAGCAAAGAATGAGTTATCATTTTCAAAGTAAACGAATTTGAAAGCCATTGAAGTATCCCAAGTGAGTGTGATGAAGTGAAACAAACAAATGTGGGAGAGATGGCAGCGCAGAAGAAGGGCTGGGAATGAATGGCTCCCAGTCCATCCTCAGCTCCAGCTGGGGGTAAGATGCATGAGCAACTGATTACCCAGCCTCCCCGCCCACAGCAGCCAGTGCAGGAGCCATTGTGAATGCTTCTCCAGGGCTCCCTCTGTGTATATCTTCAACCTACAAATAAGCCCTGCATTCACAGGTGTGTTAGCACATGTTTAGCATCCAGCTTTCCAGGGAAGAAGAGGAAAAACCCATAGGTGTAACACTGCGGTGTAAATTTCCATGGTGTCCTTTCAAGCTGCCAGTGACTGTTGGGCAGTAAGAACTATACTATTAGGGAAAGTGCAGCAAAGATGAACCTGACTTACATATCTGCTACTGCCCAGCCACTAACAAATATACTCATCCTCTATTTTTGTGGTATCTTCGGATGAGAAATTTCTCTTTTGGGGGAATATTTTTATTCTCATTAAGTGGTTGTGCAAAGCAGTTTATGAATATAGTGCATCTTCATTATTGTCACTCCTTTCAATATTCTTACCCACCCCTCAACCCACCCTTTCCCTCATTTTTCTTAATTTTTAGGTTGTATATTGAATTTTTTGCCATTTAGCAGAGCAGTTTATGCATACAATGCATCTTGATCTGTGCCAACAGATCAACATCTTCACACACACACACACACACACACACGCCCACCTACCTCTTCCCTTATATTTCTCACTCCTGTGGTATATCCAATGAATTCCTGCCTGCATTTTTCCCTCCTTCCCCTTCACTCATCTACCCCTTCTCCCCATTGGCTCCACTTTTCCCTCTTGAAAGTACTCATTTCCTGGTACTTATTTTGTTGGGCGTCCAGTTTTTCTTTCTATTGAATTTCTATTCCTGTGCAGTAACTTCCACAGATTCAGGTTGAGAATGACTATCATTTGTCTTCATGGCTGCATTTATGGAAGACCCTATCAAAGATCAAGTATAGTTGCTTTCAGGTCCACTGAATAAATGTGCAAGCTCTACTTGTTCAGCCTTGGATTAGGATGCATGCCAACCACCTCTTCTTTACAACTACTATTCCTCTTTTTTTTTTTTTTTTGCCAGTCATGGGCCTTGAACGCTGGGCCTGGGTGCTGTCCCTCAGCTCTTCAGCTCAAGGCTAACACTCTACCACTTGAGCCACAGCACCACTTCTGGCTTTTTTCTGCTTATGTGGTTCTGAGGAATCAAACCCAGGGCCTCATGCATGCAAGGCAAGCACTCTACCACTGAGCCACCTTCCCAGCCCCACAACTACTATTCCTCTTTCCTTTATTCTCCTATAGAAACCCATGAGAACCTCCAACCACCTGACCTCATTTTTTTTGCCAGTCCTGGGGCTTGGACTCTGAGCCTAGGAACTGTCCCTGAGCTTCTTTTGCTCAAGGCTAACACTCTACCACTTGAGCCAAAGCACCACTTCTTGATTTTTTTTTTCTGTTTATGTGATACTAAGAAATCGAACCTAGAGCTTCATGCATGCTAGGCAAGCACTCTCCCACTAGGCCACCTTCCCAGCTGATAGATGTCGTCTTAACTGTATTAGTATGCAAATGGAAAGCCATATTTTAGTGTCATTTGCTTGATATATCCCTTCCGAGACTAAGCCTTCACACACCCTGGCTGTTTTCCCAGGGGGTCACTTCCTATTTTGGAAGCCCAGGTCAAATGTCACTTCCTCAGGAAGCCCTCCCTGACTACTGTCACTCCTCTAAAAAACAGCCATCTCAGATCGACATTTCACAAGCATGTTATTTCATCAATGTCTCTTTCCTCCCCACTGCACTGGACACTGGGTGAGTTGGAAGTTAGGACTGGGTTTGGTTTTGCCCAGTGTAGAATCCTGGTGCTCAAAGCAGTGGCTGAGACAAAGTATACCTGGCAAATGCTCTGTACATAAGTGATTGGTGGAAGAATGGGTCATGGGAACAAACAAGCAAGCGAACAAGCCAGCTTCCTTACAAACACACACCTTCATTCCAGCTCTACTTAAACCCAGTAAGCCAGTTTATTCCTAGGCAGAGTAAGGATGAAAATATAGGTAGAAATGATGAAAAGAAGCCTTAGTATTTCTCTCTAAGGAGCACATCAGGCTTTACTTAAACAGCAGACATATTCTTGGCAAACATTTGACCCTGGCTCCTGGCTCTGTCTTGGTTGGACATTTCAGTGCCAATTACTATTCAAGCCCCTTAGAGCATGATGCTCAGTAGCCAGAGGAATGAAAGAGCCCCCCCACTAAAAGGCAGGGCACACATGACATCCTTTGTTCACCCACTGTGGACTGGCTCTAGCCTTGGGCAGACTTGCACCTGCCAAGCTTAGCTTATGCAATCCCAAAAGAAAAGTGGCCACCAACCAACCATCCACCACTCACAATTGTTCTGGAGATAGTTTACAAACTCCAAAACTACTCTGAAGAGGACAATTCTTTGTATTTCTCAACCCAACCAGCCAAATGGAAATGGAAGGATAGAATTAAACACTGAAATCAGAGCTCTTTGCCCCAGATCTGGTCCCTGTGTCACAAGACCATGTACCTGAAGTTTCCCATAGTTAATGTGCGAGGTGAAAATGGGCAGATCACAGTTGCAGCTCGGACCATACAAAATCAGTTAGACCCTCCATCTCAAAAACAAGATGAGTGCAGTGGTACTTGTCTATGCCATATGGCAGGTAGTGGTAGTGAGGGTATGGTCTGAGGCTGACCCCAGTCTAAAGTGTAAGCCCATACTTTAAAAACTAAAGTAAAAAGGGCTGGGAATTCTGGCTCAAATGGTAAAGTGCTTGCCTAGCAAGTTCAAGAAGACCCTAAGTTCAAACCCTAGCACTACCAAGAGAAACAGGAAGGAAGGGAAGGCAAAAAGGAAGGGAAGGAGGGTTAGATTTGCTCAAACTAGCCATGGATCATAATCCTCTAAACTCTACCTCTATGTAGCTGGAACCTCAAGCATGTACCGTCACGTGCCTGGTTTGTTGTAGAGATAGAATCTTACTAACTTTTTACCAAGGTGGTGTTAAACCTTGAGCCTCCTGTCTCCTCCTCCTGGATATGTGTCTAATTTCTTACTACCCCAGCCCTTCTGAATTAGAGACAACCCAAATGACCTTGCTTTAATTACCTCTTGAAGCCAGGTATGATGATACAAGCCTGTGATACCAGCTCTGAGGAGGCTGAGGCAAGATGCTTTTAAAGACTCCATTCCCAAGTACAGACACATTCTGAGATTCTAAAGGTAGGGATTCAACATAGAATTTAAAGGCTTGCACAATTCAACCCTGACACTCAACAAACAAGGTTCAAATCATAGGAATTTGTCCATCTCGCCATCTTACCAGACAGGAAACTGGGAACTCACTGCTAATAGAAATGACTTTGGTCTTAAAGACATAAACTTGTTTCTCCAGGACTTTCAGCAACAGCCTAGATAGTACACATCCTGTCTGTCCACCAGTGTGGTCATTCTGGAGCACAAAACAAGGACCCTACATTGTGGGGCCTCGAACAAGGGTCAGGGGACACCCTCACAGCCACAGGATGCTAGTAATATATAGAAAACTATTTTCATAAGGCAGACCCCTCATTGGATATTTTGCTCTTTTTTGTGGGATATATTTTTAAAGGAAAATAAACTCTAGTAAATTACAATGCTGCAATCTAATACCATGTCAGGCTCATAAATGTTTTCCTTCAGAGTTCATTTGGAAGCATTTCAGACAAATTGTTAGGGTTATTACTTTCTGGGGGCAAAGGAATCAAGCATTTTTTCAAACACTTCTTCCTCAACTCATAACCTTCCTTCCAGTAATATTTTGCATCTTGCAATAAAAAAAGCAAGAAAAGCAGCCTCTATTTTTAGAGTAACACATTTGCCAAACTTTAAGGAGATTTATCTAAATGCCTATTTCCCACAGACATGAGCTGCTTTCCTAGATCCAAACACATGGGTTTTTTTTTCAAAACCCACTTGCCCAGTGGATGTTACCAGATTGTTATGCCACCATCTTTCATCCCAGAATTTGGTACCATATCCCTAGTCTTGTTTCTCTTAATATTAGCATTGTGACAAAGTGATCAGACTTCGATGGTTCCAGATACATGATTCTTACTTAACATCTTCTGTTCATGTTTGGAACATTTTGTCGAATAGAGACTGGGCCATGATGTAAGAACCTGAGGTGCAGGCAGGGGCAATGTCAAGATAGGAGCTAGAAGTTGACAGAGGGATGTGCAGAGTCATGTGCAGGTCATAGAATAAAAACTCTGGAAAGATCCAGAAAGTGGCCATGCCTTGCTAGAGAAAAAGAGGACCCCATTCCCATCTACACCTTCAGGAGAAAAGCTATATCAAGAAGCTAAGGAGATCCCTCCATTGTTTTACTTAGCCTGATTCTGGTGGCTCATGCCTCTCATCTTAGCTATTCTGGAGGCTGAGATTTGAAAGCCAAAGTTCAAAAGCCAGCATAGGCAGATAAATCCAAGAGACTCTTATCTCCATTTAAACAGAGAAATGCTAGAAATTGAGGTGTGGTTCAAGTGGTAGAATATAAGCCTTGAGCAAAAAAAAAAAATCCAAGCAAGAGTGTGAGGCCTTGAGTTCAAGACACCAGAGCAGGCAGAATGTAGTTGTCAGCTCTAACAAATTTGTGAAATATCTGTGTACTGTATAATTGTCCAATACATCCTCAGGGTAATTTTGTAGACCTTAGTGGTGGGTCGAAACTGTGGTTTGTCACCATGAGCAACAAGCTATCTTCTAAGACAGCTATACCAATTTATATGCCCACCAAGAACGCCATATGAATTCTTGCTCTACTCAACAGTACCTGGTATTAATCTTTCCACCTTTTACAATTTGAAACTTTACTGAAGTAAATTTCAATCTTCCTTTCATTTGTATTCCTCTGATGATTAATGAGTTGAATATCTTTCTCTCTCTCTCTCTCTCTCTCTCTATATATATATATATATATATTAGTCTCGAGTATTTTATATGAATTGCCTGTTCATAATCTTTTTATTAGAATGTTAATAGTTTGCCGGGCACCAGTGGCTTATGCCTGTAATTCTAGCTACTCAGGAGGCTGAGATCAAAGTCAGCCCAGGCAGGAAAGTCCGTGAGACTCTTATCTCCAATTAACCACCAGAAAACTGGAAGTGGTGCTGTGGCTCAAAGTGGTAGAGCGCTAGCCTTAAGCTGAAGAGCTGAGGGACAGTGCCCAGGCCCAGAGTTCAAGCCTCACGACAAAAAAAAAAAAAAAAGTAATTTTATTCATCTACATGAGTTCATTACAGATTAGGCCTGAGAGCAATTATTAAAATTTATTTCTTACTAGGTGCTTAAGCATAAGGAAAATACTTACTAACATTCAATCAGGCAATCATTTCTCTAAACATTTCTCTGCTTGTTTATTTCTTGGTTGGCCCTGCTCATGTGTTCCTTTGCTAGGAAAGTTAAACCTTCAAAATTCCATTCTGATTTCTATGGTTTTGGGTTATGTTTCAAGCTTTCCCTTTTGAGTAATTGTAATCTTTTTTATACAACTATTCTTTTCTTTTTATGTTCCTATGGTTCTCTCTGTGTGTGTGTGTGTGTGTGCGTGTGTGTGTGTGTGTGCACGCACATGCACACATATACACTTGCATGCATGCCCTTATTGGGGTTTAAACTAAGAAAGAATCTTTCCCTCTTGCTTAGCTTTTTCACCCAAGGCTGGCACTCTACCACTTGAGCCACACCTCCGCCTTCAGCTTTTTGATAGTTAATTGGAGATAAGAATTCACTGACTTTTTGCCTACCTTGGCTTTGAACAGTGATCTCAGATCTCAGCCCCCTAAGTAACTCAGATTACACTGGCTTCTAGGTGATTCTTTAACCTAATTTTGTTCCCTCTGTCCCTCTTGTCCCCTCCAGAGTGCCATGTCTCCTAGGAAATTATCATTTCCCCTCTCCTTACCCCATCTGCCCACCCGACCAAACCTCAAACACACATTCAAAACAAAGCCAATATTTTCCAACAGGACTTCATCCAAAATCTCCTTTCCCTTGTCAGAAAAATCAAATTCTGCCATCCAAGCCCTATTATTTTTATAAATAAGTTTTTTTATTGTGAAAGTACTGTACAGAAGGGTTACAATCATATGAGCAAGGTAATGAGTACATTTCTTTTTTTTTCTTTTTTTAAATAAGTTTTTTATTGTGAAAATACTGTACAGAGGGGTTACAATCACATGAGCAAGGTAATGAGTACATTTCTTTTTTTTCTTTTTTTAAATAAGTTTTTTTTATTGTGAAAATACTGTACAGAGGAGTTACAATCACATGAGCAAGGTAATGAGTACATTTTTTATCAAGCATTGTTGCCTCCTCCAATTGGCAGAGCACTAGCCTTAAGCAAAAAAGCTAAGAAACAGCACTCAGGCCCTGACTTCAAGCCCCAGGACAACAGATACACAGATACACACACACACACACACACACACACACACACTTAGTGTTCCTCCAAATAGCAGAATGAAAATAAATGGTTTTCTCAGTCAGCAAGAAGTATGGCAATCTTAAGTATATTTTCAATGGAGTGAAAAGAACCAGGTTTAGTTGCTGGATTTTTTTCTTCCAGAAAAGAGAGAGAGAAAGGCAAGACATTTTATTATCTGATTTCAGATCTGCATTTAGGACATATTATAAGAGAAGACTAAATAAGAGTTGATGCTACATGATAGTATAAGACCTATGATCTTTGTTTTTTCTTTTTCTTTTTGGTATGTGTGTGGGTCCTGAGGCTTGAACTCAGAGCCTGGATGTTGTCCCTGAGCTTCTTTTGCTCAAAGTTAGTGTTCTTGAGCACTTGAGCCATAACACTATTCCCAGCTTTTTCTGAGTTGTTTGCTGCAGATTAAGAGTCTCAGGTCTTTTCCTGCCCAGGTTGGCTTTAAACTGTGATCCTCATATCTCAGCCTCCTGAATAGCTAGGACTACAAGTATAAGCCACCAGTATCTGGCAAGTCCTGCTTTTTGGTTTGTTTGTTTGGTTGGTTGGTTTTGTCGGTCATGGAACCTGAACTCTGGGCCTGGGTGCTGTCCCTCAGCAATTCAGCTCAAGGTTAGAGTTCTACCATTTGAGCCACAGCACTACTTCCTGCTTTTTCTGCTTATGTGATGCTGAGGAATCGAACCCAGGGCCTCATGCATGCAAGGCAAGCACTCTACCACTGAGCCACCTTCCCAGCCCCAAGTCCTATTATCTTAAAGTAACAGAAAATGAATAATTGTTCATAACAAGTCACATAGTTAAATCAAAGTATCAGCACCCAAATTTTGTTCAAAAGAACAAAATTATGCAAAAGCTTTTTTAAAATATTGTTTCTGAATGTGAGTACACTAATGTGTATATACTAATATGTCCATATGTAAATCCACATTTACACAAACATGAACATATGCATGTATGTGTGAACATCTAGACTATATATAAAATACATGCAGCCAAAAACATGTCACTATGAACTGTGTAAATATGCACACATATGCTTACATAGTATATATGAGCTGAGATAGAGACAGAGAAACCACATGGTGCTTTGTCTAAACCAATCACATAAACCAAACCCCAAGATAAGGACTCAAATGTTTTTTCTTTCTTGCTATTGCGTCTAACATATTTCTAAGATATTTCTTTGTTGCTTTGTATGTCCCTCCCCCAAGTATAACCCCTGTTTTCACTGTATTTGATGTTGGTATATATTTGTTGTAGAGGGGAAGGGAAAAACAAACCGTTTAAATAGGGATACAGGTGAACCCATTGCAACAATGAGATGTACAAGACATTATGTCGAAAAACAAACTTTACAACTTTGACGCGCAGTGAGGGGTGAGGTGGAGGGGGAGATGGGAAGGGATGGGAAGGGAAAACAAAGGAGGAAGCAACAATGCTTGATAAGAAATGCACTCATTACCTTGCCCAAGTAATTGTAACTCCTTTGTACAGTATTTTCACACACAAAAAAAAAAACAAACCAAACCAGTGCATCCATTCTTCTGCCCTGGAGAGATCAGACAAATGCAGTATGTCCTGAGCGTAATACTCCAGCCATCTCCAGCAGGCATGATACCAAGATGGCATCTCAAACACAAACATACTTTTGTGGTAGATAACTGTTTTTTTAGGCTCCGAACAACTGTGGCCACATTCTGATAGAGGAAACTGTGGCCTGTTTGCCAGTTATTTTTCCAGAGTAGGAAAATCCCCACCCTGAGGTTGAATTCCTAAAGGAAAAGCCCTCTTCCTCATTACCAGAGGGCGGTAGTATTCATGGTCTTGGCTCTGATGGCCATCCATTACCACAGGGCGGTAGTATTCATGGTCTCAGCTCTCATGGCCATCCATTACCACAGGGCGGTAGTATTCACGGTCTCGGCTCTAATGGTCATCTGATGTGGTGAAAAACCTCGATGTCATTTTGTAGGATATGGGGATTGAGTATGCATGCATATGCATATGGATACATGTGTGTGTGTGTTCCCGTTCTATTGAATGCACTTGCAAAAATCCAGCCAAATTTAACCCACTCAACCTGTCAAAACAACTGTGGCTTCTTCCTGCTCTTCTTCGTTTAGGATAGGATCACCCATCCTCCTACTTGGCAGTCATTTATGAGCCGCCACCACCGTTAGCCCTGTCCAGTGCTGTGCCTGAGACTGTGGATACGAAGATTCTGCTCCCTTTGTTTATTTCAACCCAAAACATTCTAGGAAGTCTTTGGGATCCACATACTCACAGATTCCTGCCCTGGAAAGGCTTACTGTCACATTTCTTTGCCTTTTCCAAAAGCTGATTCTTAACATTCATCTGCTATTTACACAAGGTCTAATCTTTGGATATGAGTGCTTTGCCTTACTTGGAGCCAAAACCAAAGCACACAGGCAGCTCTTGAATCCTCGTGCACAACAGAGCTGCCCATCTTCTGTCATGTCAATGGGCATGCAGAGTCACCTGTGTTATGTTTGCCTAAATATGGTTATCTAGCAAGAAAAGTATGCATTTCTGCCTATCAGGTGCTCTTGTTCCCAAGACATAGGAACAAATATAGTGGAAGAGACAAATGTAGCAAAAAAGTGGAGGTAGCTGAAAGTGTTTCCATTCTGATATAATTTATCACTGTAGTTTTAAACAAATGGTGGGTGTAGAAGCTTTGGCATCAAGGAACAGAGGCATGGCTTGAGCATCACATTGTGGTCCTAGCTAGCAGGAAGTCCTGAGTTCAGGAAAGAAAGAAAGAAGGAGGGAGGGCGGGAGGGAAGGAAAGAAAGAAAGAAAATGAGAGAAAGAAAGAAAGAAAAGAAAGGAAGGAAGGAAGGAAAGGAAGGAAGGAAAGAAAGAAAGGAAAGAAAGAAAGAGAAAGAAAGAGAACGAAGGAAAAGAAAGAAGGAAAAGGAAGGAAGGAAGAGAAGGAAGAAAGGAGGGGGGAGGAAGGGAGGGAAGAAGGAAGGAAGAGAAGGGAATGTGAAGGAAAGAGAGTAAAGGGGAAGGAAAGAGATGGAGGAAGGGAAGGAGGAAGAGAGAAAAAACAAAAAAGAAAGAAGGGAAAGAAGAAAGGAAGGAGGGGAGGGAAAAGGAAAGGAAGAAAAGAAGGGAAAGGAAAGAAAAGAATGGAGAGAAAAAAGAGAGGTGAAGGGAAGGAAAAGAAAAGACACTAAAGGAAAAAAATCTTTAGCATCCAACTTTAAAGATGTAAGACTTTAAACATTTTATTCATGAGCCACAGTTAGCCACGCTGTAGATCTTCTCTTAATGTGTTTTCTATTTCCTCTAGTAGAGAGCTCTTGGATGACCCGTGTCAGACTTACTTGAACATTAGCATACACATCTTTTTAAAGCTATTGTTACAACATGATTCTGTAAAACCTAAGATACCCCACTTACAGTGTTGATCTTAAAACGGTTTGAGTCCATTTTTAAACAGAAACACTGACAAGAATAATATGTCTTTGGTTAAGCTGGCCCAGCAGACATGAAAGCAAGGATTACTAAACAAGTCTGTTTAAGAAAGGATCCTGAATGCTGGGCACCGATGGCTCACGCCTGTAATCCTAGCTACTCAGGAGGCTGAGATCTGAGGAAAGCGGTTCCAAAAAGAAAAAAAAAAACAACAACAACAATTGATCCTGAGGAATAGTGGCAATCTAGGAGGGCATGGAAAGGAAGGATATGATAAATATTATGATCAATCTGCCTGCGCCCGTTGGCAGCTTTCTAATAAGACACTTCCTACTTTCTTGTTAGGAGCCCAAGTAAATCACTTCAAAGGAATTTTAGTATAGAGAAAGTTCTATGCATGCTATTATTATTACTATTACTATTAGTTATGATTAATAGAAATATATCTATTATTTCATGTACTATTGATAGCTTTTTAACAATAGTCTACTCAGGATCCAATCAAAATTACTGTGTCAGAATGACACCTGGCATGTTTGCTCCAGTAGTAAGGATCCTTGCTTCATTGGATTGCTGCCCACAAGAGAGTAGTAAGAGAATGAGTGCAATGACAATGGTAATGTGTACCATGTACTTGGTACATATTGCGTACGTAGTAAAAAGCATTATGCTTTTCCTGTTTCCTCAGGATGTGCACTTGGAGTCTAGATGATGGGGACAGTGAAGTTCTGATGAGTTTCTTGAGCATTTCTAACACATTTGCCTTCCTGAATGGTGAAGGGCTTCATTCATATATCCTATAGACTTAGCTGTATAGGTTATATTCTTCCCAAAATGTCCTAAGAAAGATGTACTTTGCTCTTCTTATTTTTTTCCTTTGCTGTCTATACAATTGATAACTGTATGGGTTGAGTATCCTTTATCCAAAATGCTTCAGACCAGAGTGGTTAGAATTCTGGTCAGGTTCTTGAACATTGACACACAGATCTTGAGGTGTTGGGGATAGGACTCAAATATGAACACAAAACTCACTTTGTATAGACTCCTTATGCACATAGCCCAAAAATGGTTTTATAAACTATTTTAAATAATTCCGTACCTGGAGTTTTCCACGTCTGTGTTATGACAATGCTTATACTTGGATTTTGGAGCATTTCAGATTTTAGATTTGGGGATGGATAGGGATTGTGTAGATCATCTTTACAAAAATTGTGCATGGATTTTGTGATTTGTTTTGTCTTTGTTGTTTTAGATTTACTTGTGGGTGCATTTGGAACAGGAAAAGTTGCTGTTTACAGGTATGTGGTTGGTAGGGTGCAAACTGGTGGAGTGCAGACATTCTTCTATCAGTTTTAAATGCCTTTACTTCTTGTTGCTCAGTTTACCTTAGAGACCACATTCCCACTACTTATTCTTTTTTGTTTTGTTTTATTTTGGGTCCGGTCGTGGGCCTGAACTCTGAGCCTGGGTGATGCCCCTCAGCTCTTCAGCTCAAGGCTAGCACTCTACCACTTGAGCCACAGCGCCACTTCTGGCTCTTTTTTTTTTTTGCTTATGTGTGCTGAGGAATCGAACCCAGGGCCTCAAGCATGCAAGGCAAGCGCTTTACCACTGAGCTACCTTCCCAGCCCCCACTACTTATTCTGAAAGCATTTGTATATCCCTTTCAAAGTCCAACCTTTCTGTCATTCCTCTGTATTTTTACTCTTAAAACATTATGAGTTTAAGGGTAGTAGGGGGAAAATAGGGGAAAGCAAAAAAAAGGATGACATTGTATTCATTTCCTGACTTACGGAATTAAAGCCCCTTTGTGCAACTTCTTAATAATAACAGTTAAAAAGCAACAACTTCATGGGCTAACATTTAATACCCCTTGTGTAATATTAAATATGACATAAAGTTCAGAAAATCATAAAAGGACTTTTTTTGGATGCTACTGTATTTGTATTCTTTGTGCTTTGGGGTTGATTTAGACATGCAATGTGGGAGAAGGTTACGATTTACCCTGGCTTCTATGACCTAGTATGTAGAAGTGGGAAAATTGCCAAAGGATAGAGGAACCCCAACTTTGCCAGGAAGTCAGGTAAGAGCATGAGGCCCTGAGTTCCAGCCCCAGTACTGGCACAAAAACAAAAAATAAAAATATGGTCAAGTACGGATGCTAAGTGAGGGAACGGAATATTACCAGGACTTGGCAAACTCGGAAAGTGAATATGGAAGAGCAATTCAAATGCAATTAGACATGGATTCAAAGCCTGGCCATTCCATTCATTTGTAATCACTGGCCCTGAGGCCCACCACTCAGAAACCTATGGCTCCAGCTACTCCACTCAGAATTCACCACGGCCTGCACCAATGTTTATTTTCCCTAAGCTACAGCCAGCCCGTGGCTGAGCACCCCAACATAAACGCAAGGCTATATCTGTAGGTCATGAAACTCCTGATCTAGACAACTCTAGCTGGAGCACATCCCATGGCCTAGGCCAGAACTTTCTTATCCAATTCCCTCTCCTTTGCTCCACCCTTCCACAGCTCAGAACTCCCAGCCTTCTGCACTCCCCTTTTTCCCCATAAGTCTGTGCCAGGATAAATCTCTTGCATGCCTAATCCTATTGTATCGCCTGCTGTTCCAGCAAACTGAAACACAATATTGAAAATAATATAATACAGAACAGATAAATAAGTAAAAAGGAGTTTAGGAAAAATCCCAGTGGGCTCCATGTGGTAATCATGAAAATGTTTGAAGTAGTGCCCTAAACAACACTGTGCCCCAAAACACAGCTCTCCCTTCTGTCAGCCAGAGGAACACATTTCCAACATGGCATTTCTAAGGACAAGAATCTAGAGACTTTGGTTCCCAGTTGTATCTTATAGTCCAGCTCTAACAATGCTTCCATTCTTTTTCTCCCATGGTTTAGTCTCTCGCTTTGTCAACTTTGCCTGGTTGGCTAGAATGGCCTTTAGTCTCTATCAGTGTCTCACCTCAAACATAGCTCCAACTAGAATCATCCCAACTAGAATGTGTTTAAAATTTGAGCCAGGCCTCATGCCTGTACTCCTAGCTGCTCAGAAGGCTAAGATTTAAGGTACACAATTTGAAGCCAGCCCAGGGGACAAAAAGCCCATGAGATTCTTATTTCCAATTCATCATTAAAAAGCTGGAAGTAGCGCTATGGTTCAAGTGGTAGAATACCAGCCTTAAGCAAAAAAGTTAAAGGACAGCACTCAGGCCCTGAGTTCAAGCTCCACTCCCAGTGCCAATAAACAAACAAACAAATAAATAAATCCTAACATCTAGCTCTTACTAGAGTTTCTAGATCGGTTGGTCCGTGGTGGGGTCTGGACATGGTATTTTTTCTTTTGAAAGCTCCTTCCTCTAGTAATTATCTTATACAGTCAGGATTGAAAACCACAGTGCTGGGTGAAGTATAGAATTACTCTGTCAATCCATTCTCATGTGGTTAGCTAAATGCGCAAAATTTGGCTAAAAAGAAAACATTCATCGTCGTGATTATGGTCATTCTCAACAAGCCAACAAAAAAAAGCTGTAAAATTCAAGCACTTACTGTGAGTGGCTAGAGAATGAATATTTTCCTTCAAGCATGGTGACAGACATTCTTACACACTGTAGATTAGTGTTGTGCAGCAATATGGTCAAGATAGCGTGAGTCCTCTCCATGAAGAAAGCAGGCTGTGGATATGTTTGTGTCTGATGGACACATAGCATCCTTCCCTGGGACTCACCTGCAGTGCTATGTGCTTTAGGGGGGTTACTTGAGGGTGGCACCCATTTGTTCATGCAGTAAGCAGAATTCTTGGCACAGGCCAGGGGATGTTGGCTGTGGAAATGGAGTTCCTCCTTCTGTGGTGTGAGCTTGTGTCCATGGCTCATGGGATGTATTCAGACTCCGTGTTTTCTCTTGCAGAGCCAGACCTGTGGTGACTGTAGATGCCCAACTTCTGCTGAGCCCAATGATTATCAATCTTGAAAATAAAACTTGCCAGATTCCTGAGGTGTTGACGCCTGTGGCCTGGTAAGTTAGCTCCTTGCTTCCCAAACTAATGTGGATTCGAATCACCTAGGGATCTTACCCCCAGAATGCATTGTTGGTGCAGTAAGTCTAGGGTAGGGTGTGAGATGTTGCATATCTAGGAAAGGCTTCAAGGGGTCCTGGTCGGTAAAGCAAGTTTGAGTAGCTAGGATTAGGAATTATGATTTCATGGTATTCTCTGCCTTATGGGGTTATCATGAAGAGGCTGGCTCTTCAATCTACATAGTGAGATGAAAAGCATAGGAAAATGCTTGGGGAAATTCCCAGGGAATCAAATCTTAATGATCTCTTTCTTTCTTTTATTTTCTTAATTAAAAAAATCTTTTCAAACAGATGAGTTACCATTGGGTAATGAGTACATTTCCTTTTGGACAATGTCCCCCCTCCCTTTGCTCTCTCTGTTTTCCCCTTGTATCCCCACCCACAAGTTGTACAGTTCATTTTTCAATGTAGTATCCAGTGAGTACATATATTACAATAAATGTTGATCAAACCTTGACTCTCCCTCACCTATACATTGGGTACTCTCACTTTTCAGACATATAATACGCCCCTCATTTTTTTTTTAAATAAAACACGCTTGAGTTAAATTATTCCATCTTTTATGCTGACAATAGATGCAGTTTTAGCATTTAACAAATACAATCAGACCAAAGGTGAATAGTATAAAACTAGAGATTTTTTTTTGTTCCCTGTATTTTTTGTGGCCAGGATCTCACAGCAATGGAAATCACTGGACCTAGCCAGGAGCCAGTGGCTCATGCCTGTAATCCTAGCTACTCAGGAGGCCGAGATCTGACAATCATGGTTTGAAGCCAGTTCAGTCAGGAAAGTCCCTGTGAGACTTCTTTTTCCCCAGAAGTGGCACTGTGGCTCAAAGTGGTAAGGTGCTATTCTTAAGCAAAAGATCTCAGGGATACTGCCCAGGCCCTGAGTTCAAGCCCACCACAGACAAAAAAAAAAAAGAAAGAAAGAAAGAAATTACTGGACCTTTGCCTGGACCACAGGAGAACATGGCTTATCTATCTTCTAGGAATGTACCCTCTGAGTTATAGCAGTCTCTTGAATAGACACACTGGAGTTTGAGTCTAACATAGCCTGAAAAACTTCCACCTTATTTTTCACTGTGTATGTCCCACAAGAGTCAGAAGCCATTATGATTTCTCCATGTCATCAAGGCCTATCCTCTGGAAATCCGGCAAAGCCCTGTGATGGTTAGGATGTGCTCTCTTTTTCCAGGATTTCTAAGCTTAATTCAGGCAATGTGTTGACTAAGATAAAGCCAACATGTACAACAGAACCAGCCTAGACCAAAAGAAGTTATTTCCAGCGTATGTTAGTGTGTTGCTGATGGCCCTTTGACAAGAGTTCACAGGAAGTCTACATTTGGGAGGGTAGAGGTGGTTAATGCCAGGCCCCTCAAGAATTCTTTGTAAAACATCCTGTTGTGGGGAACTTCCAGTAGGGGAAGGGGTACCTTCTCCTTGAACTGTTTTTGAAACTACTTAGGAAGTGCCCTGAGCACAGTTTAAAATGGTTTAAAACCATAAAAGAGTATAATGAAAACCTGACCTGGGAAAATACGTGAAAGAGCCAGCATTTCTCCTTACGCTGGCACAAGTAAATGAACACGAAATGAGCTGTGAGTGCTACTTGAGCATGAATATTAAAACTTTACTACACCCCTCAAGTAAAGCTCTGTTCACACCTTCAAAACGCCCTGGTTTTCTGGACTGAATTCTTTTAAGCACTGGTGGCACATTCTGGTTTAGAATGTGTTTGTTTTGAACTGGAGAGATTTTTCTAAGGATTTCTAGATGGATTATTTTTATAAGCCTAAAATACTTTCAGAAAAGACAAAAGGAGCCAAGCATGGTGGTGCAGGCCTGTAATCCCAGCTACTCAGGAGGTAGAGACAGAAGACTATCTGAAGCCCAGCCCAGACAAAATTAGCCTAAGACCTTATGAGTACAGTAACTAAAGAAAATAAAATGATAGGAAGGGGGATAATGCAAGTGTGAGGACCTGAGTTGAATTCCTACTACCATAGAAAAAGGAGAAAGAAAACAAATTAACATGGGCCTTATTTAACTTCGTAAAAAATGGTTTGAATGAGAAAGTGTCTCTTATCATGAGCCATTTTTTGTTATATCAAATCTTAAGATAAAATGAAATTTGTTAATGCGTAGAAAATAAACTACCTTCCTTTACAATTGTTTCTTTAATTCTATTACATATCTTTCCTACAACACATTGTATTTCAATATGCAAAAGCTTTAAATGTTGCCTCAAAGTATTACAAGATAGAAAAATGCAGGCCCTGGGGCTCATGTTTATAATCCTATTATAAACAATCCTATTTAGGAGGTTGAGATCTGGAGGATGGTGACTCAAAGCCAGGCAGGGCAGAAGAGTCTCCCCCTCCCAAATAACCAGCAAAAAACTAGGATTAAAGGTATGGCTCAAGTGGTAAAGAGCCAACCTTGCTCTGACAGCTACTATGCAATTTTTGAGGTATTTCTTCTTAGATTAGGATAGAGTTCTCGAAAAATCTAAGAGTTAACAAAGTCTTTTCCACTTTAAGCCAGAAGATTTTGGTTGTAGGACTATTAACAATTGTTCAATAAGTTCTAGCCTTTATATTAAACTTGTAGGAAAAAGATAAAGTCACTCAATGATTGATGATATTGACTTAACAGAAGGGAGAAGTAAAAATCATTGATGTATAACGACATACAACTCATAAACCAAGAGTAACCCTTTAGCTGACATTTCTCAAGTACTTTTTTACAAAGAGAAAACGTTTGCTTTTATTCCTTTTCCAAGAACTGTATTCCTTTTTTTGTTTGTGTCAGATAAATTGCTGTATATTTTGACAATTTCATTATCAATAGGAATTTGTCTTATAAAAGCTAATGAGCTTTGTCTATGCTGAGTAATGACTTCAGCACATATCAAACACTTCCCAAACATAAAGTATGCAAAAAAAAAATCCAATTTGGGAAGGCAGCCCCACTACAAAATTTAAAGATGTGATTAACCACTCATCTTCCTTGAGTAATTCTAATTGAAGCAGAAGGGGTTGGAATTTGCCATTTCTCTGGAGACGTGATGTAAACACTTGTTATAGAGTAGACATCTCAGGAAACATTCAGTTTAATGGTGTATGGCAAATAATTTACCCTGAAGGGAGAGATATTGACTGAGGTCACAGAACTAGATGAATCCCAGATGTCCCAGGTTTCCATGATGTTTGACACAGGAAGCTGACATATAATTAAAGTACGACTAGGGTTTATTTGCTCCTTTGGAATTCCAGAGAAATATGTAAATCGCACTATAGCATCTTATTAGTAAACACTTTAAGAGTGCCACTAAATCATAGGAAGTATCTTCTTGCATTTTCACTTTTTTAGATACGTGCATAGGGCCACATCCTCAGAGATGATGGCCGTTAATGTTTTTCTGAAGGAAGGGTGAGAGTACTCAGCAAAGTCTGACAGAAATGAATGGACATTTCTCTCTGCCACTGTGGCCACAGACCAAGGCCGGCGGCAGGCCATGATAAAACCAGTACAGACACTTCGATGGGTATTGGCAACTCTACTAAGTGCCTTTCCTCCACATCAAACCTCTCTCATCATTGTGTTTTTACCTTGTGCTTACCTACATGAAGACAGTTACTCTGGGCTCCTTAGCTCCTTTCTTTCCCTCATCCCTCTTCTTTCTGATTCTGCTCTTATCCCTGCCACTAAGTTCTAGTCGCTTCCAAGCTGAGTGGGTGATTTGAGCTAAGCATGACCTGTTGTTCTATGCTGCTTAGGCTTAAATCCACATTTTTCAGCCTGCCTTTGCCACCAGCCAACCACGATAGCTGTGCTTCCCATCCGGCTGGAAGCTCTAATCTATAAATCCCTCTGAGCAGCTATGTTCTTGCTAATCACCAGCTTTCCCCACACTGTGCCCACACTGACTGCCAATAGTTTTATTCTATGACATATGGAAGTGTTCATATGTATTTGTTCAATAAAGGCAGCAGGGCATAAATTGCTGCAATGATTGAATCAGTTTATTTCTAATCATAGTTTCAAGTATTACCTCCCCATGCAATACTATTTGTTATGATTGTATTTGTATTGTGATGAAACTGGTATGTGAATGTGTGTGTGTATGTGTGTGTGTGTATATATATATATATATATATATACATATATATATATGTACATGTGTGTATGTAATGAGAAGTATAGGTAGAAAGACTTGATCTGAGGTGGAATTTCAACTTCTGATTCAAAACTTTACTAACCCAGCATACTATTGACTTTTGTTTTTCTACAGCTTATCTCTAAAAGTCTGTGCATCTGTCACAGGTCAGAGCCTTTCCAACACAATAGGTAAGCAAGTGTGTTTTCATTTTTGCACTTCTGTGCTAAGAAATCATAACAGTAAGTGTAACAGTAAGTGTGGCTCTTCACAGACCAGAGCAAACAAAAGAGCTCTTCCTCAACATATAGATTCCATCACATTCATAGAACACTCTGCATAAAGATGTTTCCAGAATCAAGACTGATATTACACACAGTGATGGGAGACAATAACTTGGAAAGTATTTTGTGATGTTCCTTCAGTTTTATGTATTATGTTTGATTCTCAGAATAGAAGACATGCCCGATGAAATAAGCATTCTTATCTGAACACAGCACCAATGGGGCTCATCTGTAATCCTAGCTACTCAGGAGGCTGAGATCTGAGAATCATGGTTCAAAGCTAGCCTGGGCAAGAAAGAACATAGACTCTTATCTTCAATTAATCTTCAGAAAGCTAGAGATGGAGCTGTGGCTCAAGTGGTAGAGCACTAGAAGTGAGCAAAAGGCTCAGGACAGTGCCTATGCCCTGAGTTCAAGCCCCAGAACCACCAGCATACACACACACACACACACACACACACACACACACACACAATTCCCATCCATACAGAGCAGCAAGTTTGGTTTACTGAGTACTTTTATTCTCTTTACTTCTTTCCTTCAGCCCTGACAGCTGAGGTGCAGTTGGACTCCCTGAAGCAAAAAGGAGCCATTAAGCGCACACTCTTCCACAACAACCATCAGCCCCATCTCATCTTCCCTCTTGTGATAAAAGGGCAGAGATCCCTCCACTGCCAGGATTTCACTGTTTACCTTCGAGTAAGTGTTTGACAAACCATTTTCGAGGCTCCTAACATTTAAACCCAAATTCCAGCCATCCTTCTCCACGTAGCCATCATACAGGTCTACAGAGATCCTCATCTGTCTATTTTCATTTTCCTGGGAGGAAACTTCATTTGAAGGTTGAATGCTTTCTTCTTGACCCTTACTTGAACTAACCTAATGATCTACTGCTATTCATTTCTAAGACTTCTTGTCATTTGGGACCAAAAATCTGGGTAATAGCTTTCAACTCAGGTGGTTTTCATTTCTAACTGCCTCCTCCCCAAAAGAAACATAAAAGCTCGAGCCCATTTATTGGAATTTTTATCCTATGTGGATTATATCACATAGATTTTTATCAGCATTCGTTGCATGCAGAGCCAATTCAGGAAAACACTTAGTATGCAAAACTTTTATTGCAAGCAACTTGTAATTTATGCTTCTTAAAAGTAATGTGTTTGGGGGCTGGGCACTGTGGCACATGCCTATAGTTTGGGAAGGTTGAAATTCAAGGGCAGTCTGGGCAAAAAATCAGCAAGACCCCTATTCCATCAAACCAGCCTCATGTCTGTAATGTCAGTTCATGTCTGTAATCCCAGCGACCTATGAGGCATAGGTAGGGGAACAAGATGCTACCTGAAAAGTAACCTACAACAACCTGGCTCAAGTGGTACAGCTCTTGCCTAACAAATATAAAGCCATGAATTTAAAGTTTACTTGCAACAAATAATAATAATATAGATCTAAATAATAATAATAATAATAAGGCTCCAAAACTTACCATGCTATTTCAAATGTCAAAATACTTTTTACACAAGTATACAGCTATCTATCTTTACCTGGCTAGTTGTTAGACTCATCTCCATTTCTTCTCTTTCTCTAAAGGGACTTAGTTAACAAGAGGATCTCAGTCAATACTAAAAGTTCACAAGCAAACTTGAGGATAAGATGTTTGTGTGTACAGTCTTTATCCTGGCCCTTACAAGTATGCGCTAAAGGATGATGTGCTGTTGCACGCTTGTGTGTGCTGCTTGCTGATTCTCCCTTGCTCTTGGAGCAACTTCCATTTCCTTTTTGCTAAAGAACTTCAAATATGCTAACGGTGTTAGGGGGAAGAGAATTAAGATGTTTCCCCAGACCTAATAGAACTTATAAACTCTGGTAACCCTACAAAAAAAAGTCCTGATTCACAGTGCTTCCCCTGGTGTTTATGGGAGAGAGGTGTGATCTTTGACCTGAAGATGTGAGTGATTTTAGGTGCCTTGTCGATGGTCTGGAATGGCTGATGATTACCTCCACACACATCTTTCTGACTCTATGGCTTTTACTGACTTCACGTACATTACACTGGTAATACCACATCAATCAGCCTGTGGCTCAACCTGCTGCAGGAATTGCCTCCTCATTCATTTTCATTGGCTATAGTCAAGGGTTTACTGTCTTTTGCAAGCTAACATCTTAACAGCTATTGGATAGAGCTGTTCTTGAGTTGATGCTTATTTTTCCTAGGATGAAACTGAATTCCGAGATAAATTATCCCCAATCAACATCAGTTTGAATTATAGTTTGGATGAATCAACCTTTAAAGAAGGTTTGGAAGTGAAACCAATACTGAACCACTACAGAGACAATGCTGTGACTGAACAGGTATGGTCTCCATATACACGTGCGTTCTCAGCCAAGCTCTAGGACTTAAAAGACAAAGCCAGCCCAAAGTCAAATTGCAAGTGGGTCATGACTATTATCCTAACTGTTCAGAAGGCTGAGATCTGAAGATTACCAACCCATACAGGAAAGTGTGTGAGACTTTTATCTCCAATTAACATGAAAAAAGCTGGAAGTGGAACTGTGGCTTAAGTGGTAGAGCTCTAGCCTTGAGGGAAAACGCTCCAGAACAGAGCCCAAGTCCTGAGTTCAAGCTCCAGTATCAGTCAATATACAGTATGTATATGCACACACACACACACACACACACACACACACACACACACACACACACTCCAGCTCTTTTTTTTTTATTCTTGAATGCAGACAATGAATCATTTGGGAGCATTCGTTAACAGGTCTTTAAAACAGTGCATCACTGTGAGTTCAGAAGCCTTTCCTTGAGTATCCAAGATTTAATTAGTTCAAAATGTAGCTGTGATGGAAGCAATACAGCCTTTAATGCTCAAACCAGATAGCATTCATCACAGTCATTTCAGGACAAATTGGGATTAGGCTGTAGTGTAAACTAGTCTTTATCAAGAGTTCACCCAGCTGGGGTAGAACTAGCTAGAATCTTGTCCAGGGCATGAAAGCTTTGGATCAATTCATGGAATCATTGGGGAATTTCAGAGATAGGATGGATGTAACTTGGGTTTTCCCCGGTTTTTCCTGATACCATTTGCTCAACACAGGCTCACATCCTGGTGGACTGCGGAGAAGACAATTTGTGTGTTCCTGATCTGAAGCTAGCGGCTAGACCGTGAGTTTAAATAAATAAATGTGTGCATGGTACCTAATGGGATACAGGTGTTTGTTTCAAGGTTTTCTGGAGAAGGTGTAGATCTCCAGTATTTCCAGATTTCCAGATTTTCCAGGGTTTGGGAGGTGGGGATGCTGTGTGAATTTGGCTACACTTTGGGTCAGCCAGAGATGGAATCAATTCTGTGTCACTGGTGTTAAGTAGTATTCCCTGTTGGGCCATTTCATCTTTCTGCTATCGTGAGGTGGGGGGAATGGTGATTTTGTTGAAAATAAACTCAGGGATGGCTCAGGTTAAATTCACTCATCTCTGCAAAGTGAACAAGAGATTCAGACAGACAAGCTCCATCAGCACCTTAACCAAACTGGTTTTTTACAGCACCCCCAATGACTTTGAGGCATCTTTAAAACTGTCCAAACAAAATTAATTTAAGTTTACTGGCAAAGAAAGAAGGGAAAAAAAACTTAAAAGACACACTAGGGAGCCGGGCAAAAGGTGTCACAAAGTCAAATAAGAATCAAAGGGTTTCACAGTTGCCAGTAATGGGGGGCCTAGGCTCTGGCGCTGTGTCAGGTTACAGCCAGAACAGACCCCGGATTCAACATTCTCCCGCGGTAAAACTCTGACTGCTCCTTGCGCTCTGAAATGGCCTCACTGCCAACACTGGGAATCTGCTTGCTCATCTCTCCAGGGGACTGCCCAAACTGCATTAATTCAACAAGTGTCAAAAGCAATCGCTTTGAGTCAGGAGGGTCAAAAGTGGGGGAGGCATTTTTCAAGTACGGGTTTGATTTGGAGTTCAAAGTAAATTATTATTATTATTATTATTATTATTATTATTATTATTATTATTATTGCCTACTTAAAACTCCTCCTCTACTGGCCATTGAAGATCTTGTTTTATCTATTTGGTCCCCAACACTTACCCGCCACTTTGTATCATGTCTACCTTGAGCTGTTTAAGCCCTTTCTCTTAGTGTTCATTGACTCCATCCTCTGTTGGAAAGCAAATGTACACTCTGCAGGGATTTTGCTAGCCAGTTGTTAAGCATGCTAGTGGCTATGAACTGATCACCGTGGAGAGATTTTCACTATTGGAACCCACAGGTGTTGTACATCAGTTATTTGAGCATTGTTTGTTAGTGGGTTCCCAGTGGATGTTTACCTGCCCTTCCCATCCAAGAAATGACTCCCTTGTCTCTTTCCACCCCGCCCCCCGCCATCTTGATGATCTTTCTTTTTTTATCCCATTTTCCTTCTTTTCCTCCTAAATTCTGAAAGAAAGTATCCATCAAGCCAGAGCAGTAAAATTCCTCATCACTCTTATTAAACTGCATTTTCAGAGATAAGCATCAGATCATCATTGGAGATGAAAATCACCTCATGCTTGTCATCAATGCCAGAAATGAAGGGGAAGGAGCCTATGAGGCTGAACTCTTCGTCACAATACCAGAAGAGGCAGATTATGTTGGAATTGAACGCAACAACAAGGTAATGCCTGCAGATCACTTAACATAATGAGCTGGGTGTCTTGATTTTAATTTGAGTAAATGGGAACTAAGGTCTTTTAGGCTGAGATTTAGTGCTTAACAAGGAAAGAAAATGTTCCCTTCCTTTCACCAACTCATAATAACAATGAGTCAGGAAGGGGGCTGGGCTTGCACAGTGTCAGCGTGTCTCTACCATAGTGAAAAGATAAATTGTCCAAAGATTGCCAGGAGCTGGTGGCTTATGCCTATAATCTTAGCTACTCATGAAGCTGAGATCTGAGGATCATAGTTCAAAGCCAGCCCAGACAAGAAAGTGTATATGATTCTTATTTATAATTAACTACCAAAAAGAAGCTGGAAGTGGCACTGTGGCCCTAGAAGTAGAGTGTTAAGCCTTGAGCAAAAATGCTCAGAGACAGCACCTAGGCTCTAAGTTCAAGCCCCAAGACTGACCCAAAAATCTTGCCCAAAGATTGAGAGCTGAAGCAAGGAAGAGAACACAACTGGCCAATGTGGACAAATCAGCTGACTCCCAAGACCGATTCCTCATTCTTGCTGGATTTCAAGCCTTAAGTTCCTTTAAGATCCAAGCAAGTGAAAAGAAGCCTGGCTCATTACTGATTAGAGAAGGTCCAGCTAATCCCTCCTGATAACAACTTTGTCACAAATGGAAAGAAAACAAGCTTATTTTTCTTTCTTCTTGATCCACCCAATTGGGCTTATGTCCAGGGCAAGCCTGGTTTTCCCTCATATGCCAGTCCTCAGGGTCACCTTCTATTAGAATGATGCTGACACTGTGTCATTCAGAATATGAATCTTCCTCAGGTCCTGCAATGTTCTGAATCCCTAGAAAGTCACTGTAAATATATTATAGATGAATCGAGAGTCTCCCTCAGGTTCAGAAGAATACAAGGCTCATATGTGAGGATAGCAATCAAGTTTCACTTTCTCTAAAAGGAACAGTCAATTCATAGATGCTTCTTAAATACTTGCTGAGCCAGGTGCTGGTGGATCATGCTTGTAATCCTAGCTTCTCAAGAGGCTGATATTTGAGGATCTTGGTTCAAAGCCACCACAGGCAGGAAAGTCAGTCTATGAGACTCTTATTTACAATAAACTACTCAGAAAAAGCTGGAAGTGATGCTGTGGCTCAAGTGGTAGTGTGCTAGCCTTACACACAAAGAGGCTCAGGGACAGCACCCAGGCCTGAGTTCAAGCCCCAGGACTGACAGATAGATAGATAGATAGATGATAGACAGATAGATAAAATGCTGATGGATTTGTTTAGAATTAAAATTTATTAAGTGTCTACTGGTTTCTCAGTCTTTTCCTATTCTAATGACTGAATAATTTAATTTAAAGTGATCCCTCTGTGGTTATGTTATTTTAAAGGCTTTTTTTTAAATTTTTCTATTCACATTTCTGGTCTCATGGATTTTGTTTTAGTTGATTATTTTATCTTCACAGTTAATAAATATCCAGATGAATAACAATTGAATATCTTTGATAGTCATCTAAAATCGATTTCCATTTTAGAAGATGATAGAAACATATCTACAAACTCATCATGTTGTATACATTGGAAATCTAGAACTTTTTTTTTTTTTTTGTCGGTCATGGGGCTTGAACTCTGGGCCTGGGCCCTGTCCCTCAGCTCTTCAGCTCAAGGCGAGCGCTCTACCACTTGAGCTACAGCGCCACTTCCGGTTTTCTGGTGGTTTATTGGAGATAGGAGTCTCACGGTCTCTCCTGCCCAGGCTGGCTTTGAACCGCGATCCTCAGATCTCAACCTCCTGAGTAGCTGGGATTACAGGCGTGAGCACCAGCGCCCGGCGGAAATCTAGAACTTTTTGTTTTTTTGTTTTGTTTTTGGGTCCGGTTGTGGGGCCTGAACTCTAGGCCTGGGCACTGTCCCTCAGCTCTTCAGCTCAAGGCTAGCACTCTACCACTTGAGCCACAGCGCCACTTCCGGCTTTTTTCTTTTTGCTTATGTGGTGCTGAGGAATCGAACCCAGGGCCTCAGGCATGCAAGGCAAGCGCTCTACCACTGAGCTACCATCCCAGCAGAAATCTAGAACTTTTTGTATATCAATCACACCTAAATTATGTTGGTTAAAAAATTACTTCAAATATGGGTTTTTCTTTTTATTAACAATGAGGTCTGACAGAGGAAAATATCATTCCACTTCTTTCCAAGAGTATTTGCAACTCCATAACTTGCATTTAAAAGTAAATTTGAATCATAATTTCTGCAATTAATAGTCTATAACCATCCCATTTCCTTCCTCCTCTGCTTGTATTATCTTTTTTTTTTTGGTCATGGGGCTTGAACTCTAGGTGCTGTCCCTCAGCTCTTCAGCTCAAGGCCAGCACTCTACCACTTCAGCCACAGCACCACTTCCAGTTTTCTGGTGGTTTTTATTGGAGATAAGGGTCTCACAGACTTTCCTGCCCAGGCTGGCTTTGACCCGTGATCCTCAGATCTCAGCCTCCTGAGTAGCTAGGATTACAGGCATGAGCCACCTGCGCCCAGCCATCTTTGTATTATCTTACAACCATTATTTTTCTATTAAAATTACCTCAAGATATAAAAAGATATAAAAAGATATAAAAATAAATAAGTGGAACACTCAGATAACTTATCAAAGTGGTGTCTGATAACCATTTTGAATTGAAAATGTCATCCCATAAAAGAATTTCTACAAGTAAAAGAAAAACACCAAGAAAGAAAAATATCACCTACAAATACTTGCATTCAACTATCTAAACAAACAAAAACAGAAAACTCAAGTATGCTGTTTTTCAAGACTCCAGGATTCCATTCATGTTTTTGTTTTAACTCCCTCTGTGTCACTCCATCCCTCGATTTGTTAAAGGAAGCATGGGTCCTAGAATATTCTTTTAACAACATCCAATCTACTGTTCACTTTGTTCCAATGGGAAATGAGAGAAACCTTGTCATTCTCTCATTGCTATAAACATTACATCAAATGTTATCAGGGAAACCTGAAATATACTGTTTCCCTCAACAACTTCTCTTGGGCAAAGATTTTCGCTTAGTCTTTGAGAATTTCTCATGACTCAGCCACATGCTATTTTCTTCTTTGTTCTTAAGCAGTTTGAGGTTTGCAGAGTTTTTTATTTAAACTCAGTGTAGAGCATTCCTTATATGTAAATTTTTCTCTCAAGGGAAAAATTATCAAGAGTTTACTGATTGTAAATTCTATGGGGTCTCTTGTGGAAAACAATTCATCATTTTGAAACTAGATCCTGATCCTTATTTTTCTCTAAAAACTGGAGGGGAGCCAGCTTTTAAGCCTTTTTGTGTCTCTCTGCTGAATTTTCTCCTAAGTTATTCTAATAGCAAAGCCCTAGGTGCATTACTGTTATTATTATTATTGGAGTAAAGAATATATAAGATCAAGCCTATTGTTTTAACCATGGTAATGTACACTTCAGTGACATCTCACCTTGTGCAGATGTTACAATTACCCATTCTGGAGGATTTTCATCATCCCAAATGGAAACCCTGTGCGTGTTAAAAATAATTTCCTCTTCTTTCCTTTTTCCATTAATCATTATTCAACTTTCTGCCTCTATTAATGTATCAATTCTAGGTAGATACTTCTACTCCATCTCTACTTGAATCTCTCCCATTCCTTTAGCCTGTCCATAACTAGATTTCTTTTTCTCTTTCCACACCTGCGCACCTCTCTTGCTGCATTTAGGGTATCTGAGACTGGCACTTTCATATACCTGATCTCTGAAGCCTAAACTCAGCCCTCAATTTCTCTAATTCTCATGTATTTCTCTAGTCTCTGCCACTGCTACTGCCTTTCTCTGGGCCAGCATTCTGGTACACAGAATCCTGCATCTGTCCCCTCGGTGTCTCCCCAGTCCCTTCTCTGCAGACAGGACATTTCTAAAATATAAATCTGAGCCTGGGCTTTGGTGGCTCATGACTGTAATCCTGGCTACTCAGGAGGCTGTGATCTGAAGATTGTGGTTTGAAGCCAGCCCAGGCAGGAAAGTCCATGAGACTCTTATCTCCAATTAACCAGCAAAAATTAGCCATTTATTCATGCTTGAATAAAAAGTCTGAGCAAGAGTACCAATACTAACCAAGTGACTGACCAACCAACAGATAGACAGACAGATACACACACACACACACACACACACACACACACACACACACACACACACACACAATGTAAATCTGGCTCAAAACCCTCCCTAGTTCCCACTGCTTTTAGGATAAGAGCCAAGTCTTTCAGAGGGCCTATGGTTTTCTTCGTGCTAGTCATTGACCCTTGTACAGCCTCACCTAAAATCCCAGCCAGACTGAATTTATTGAGTTCATCCACTCTTAGATGTTCCCTGTCCCTGACTCACTGGTTCTATTCTCTTGTCTTCATCCAGGCTTACTTCATTCTACTCATCATTCCAAACCTTCAAAATAACTGAGACCTACTCATCACTGAAGCTTAGTAATAACTGGGACTAATAACATTCATTGAATAATTGCTATTGAACAATAATTATTCAATGACTAAGAATTGTTATTCAGTGAACTATTATTCAATATTCATTATTATTGAATTGCTCTAATTATATGAATTGTGATTTATTGGATAACTTCTCTGAGCTCTTGCTCATTTAATTTACTCAATCCCCATAACAATCTTATAGAAAAGTTGCTATTATCTTCTTTTTTGTTGTTGTTGTTGGTCATGAGGCTTGATCTCTAGGTCTGTGCACTGTCCCTCAGCTCTTCAGCTCAAGGTGAGTGCTCTACCACTTGAGCCACAGTGCCACTTCTGGTTTTTTAGTGGTTTATTGGAAATAAGAGTCTCACAGAGTTTCCTGCCTGGGCTGGCTTGGAACCATGATCCTTAGATCTCAGCCTGCTGAGTAGTTAGGATTACAGGCATGAGCCACTGGCGCCCGGCCTTTCTCATTTTATATATAAGGAAAAATTAAGCACCATTCTCATGGTTATTTGGTTAATAAACAGCAGAAGCAAGATTCATGTCTCACTGTCTTAAGTCACTGATAAGCACTGATCACTGCTTATAAGCCCATCATTTAGATGTTACTTCCTATAGGACATCTTCCCCAATTGCTTATTCTCATTTCTTCTACCCTAAAACTTAACAAACTATTGTAACAGTACATTGCCATGACTTGTTACAATTACTTACAATTACTTGTTACGGTTGTTATACTAATTAGAAATTTGAGGATAAAGGCTATTTATTTATTAGGATTGGGTAAATAGCAGGTCCAGGGTAAATCCTTTTAGTCAATAAATAATACAGTAAGAGCTATAAATGGGCTACAACAAAAAATGTGCCTGGATCCACTGAGGAAAAATAATCTAGAAAAACAGTCATTACTTCTCTTGTCACAGAGAGGAAATACATTTTTTAAAGGGAGAGAGCAGAGGGGATGTGGACAGGAGAAACTTTGATTAATGTTGAAAAACTATTTCCAGGAAGTTGGAAAATATACATGCAACCTTTAACCTGTAGTCAGAACAAAAATATTTCCTATGGGAACTAAATCCTCAAATTGTATTCAAGGGACACAAGGACATTGTTGAGAGCTTTTGTGAAGTTTTATTTTCCTTTTTCATGATTAATAATAATCTCAGCAGGAAACATCTCTGTATGGTGAGGGCTACTTATGAGTTCTTAAGAAATCACACACATGTTAAAAGCTTGCCTTTTGAGGCAACAGCCGATCATCAGCTTTAGAAAAAAAACAGGCTCAACTTCTTCAGCATCATTCAACCTGCCATTCAGGGAGCGAGCCTGCTGTAAATATATCAGTAATTTGCTCCTTTCTTATTACCCAGAGTGGGGATTTCAACTAGGTCTGACTTTTCTGTGGTTTGCTCTTTGCTAAGGAGAGTGTGAGTTGCTATATTCACTGACATGTCTGTGGCCTGGGCTGCAGCCACTGGGCATAGAACAGCTACAAACCTCTGCCCTCCTGACGCCTAGCTCCTCAAAGCATGCAGCCTGTCTGCAGGACTCTTTCTGTAGACATCTGGAGTTTATTTAGACTTTTTGTTTCTTTGTTTTGGTTTGAGTTTGGGTGGAGTTTTGTTGTTGTTTTGTTACCACAGTAGAAAGAAGAGGAATGGAGGATTGTTTCTTATACTTTTGCTTGAAAAGAAAAATCACCTTCTTCCCTTAATATAAAACTTTAAAATGAGGGGCTGGGAAGGTGGCTCAGTGGTAGAGCGCTTGCCTTGCATGCATGAGGCCCTGGGTTCAATTCCTCAGCACCACATAAGCAGAAAAAAAGCCAGAAGTGGCGCTGTGGCTCAAGTGGTAGAGCACTAGCCTTGAGCTGAAGAGCTGAGGGACAGCGCCCAGGCCCAGTGTTCGGGCCCTACGACCGGCAAAAAAACAAAAACAAAAACAAAAAAAAGCATGGATTCTAGAGTGTTCTTGAAGCACACATCCAGTTTACTGTAGATAGGAAAGAAAGTCCAAAACAGATCCATGTACATGTAGAAATTTGCTCTATTGCTGGTGTTGCCGATTGCTCAGGAAAGGAGGATCTAGTTAATTAGTGGTACTTGAAAATTGAATATCCATATAAGGAAACAGTAATAAAATTGCCTTCCCTACAGCATAAAAAAATTAAATAAAATTTCAATAGTGCTACCCTGCCCTCATGGACTTCTCTCAGGGATAGAAATGACCCAAAAGATGTTCCTTGGAGAAAGCCAATGTATTGGCTTAGCTTTGGGAATCAAGATGGCAGACATGTAATGAGCTAGACTACAGCATGGAGTGGTATAAGTGGTGACATTGGGTTTTGAAGTGCTATATCTAAAGAGTTAGACACAGCATAAGGCAGAGCTGGGAACTCAGAGAGTACCTGCTCATCAGCATTACCTTAAGACCCAACTTATCCAGCAAAGAGTTCCAAGCATCTCTTCCTACTTGAGGTCCATAAACTCTAATCAGAATACAATATATGTAGAAAGAAGAACACTGAAAGATATGTTCTTAAAGATGTGTTCTTCACATTTTACAATAGTTGGACCAAGGTAAGGAGAAATTTGTCATCAAGGCTATTTTCATACTGATGGCCACTGGATCTGATGACAATCTATGCGTCACTGCCATTTCATTGCTATACTATTAACCTAAGGCCTAAGGCTCTTTATTTATCTGTGATCTTCATTAGTGAAGGTAATATCCAAAATGTCCATAGAATTACCACACACATCTGCCACTCAACACTTTCTTTCCAAAATTGAACTTCTACATTCTCCTCTCAGGTTTCTTTTTACCTTCCTGGGTATTTGAAATCAATAGACACTGGTAGCCTATACACACACACAAACACACGCACACACACACACACACACACACACACACACACTTCCAACCACCTGGTGACAGGAGGTCATGTGTCATTCATCCTGCCTTCTGATCTCTACACTGGCGTTCTTCTGCATGACAGGTGCTGCGACCACTGAGCTGCGAGTACCGGATGGACAATGTGAGCCGGAGGGTGGTGTGTGACCTCGGCAATCCCATGGTGGCTGGAACAAATGTAAGAGAAAGCCAGCAGGATCTGTTGATTTCTGTCTAACTGAATTTTACAAAGAACCAGCGGACAGCTCCCCCAGTTAGCACTCAGCCAGTCAGCACAAGGTCACCCAAACAAGGCAGGAAATGATTGGCGTAGTAAGATTTACCATTATAACCTATGCAGACTGAAAAATCTCAGGTCAAAACCACCCAAAAGTGGTTGCTTTTTGATGATTCTGAAGTGAAAGTTAACAGAACAGAAGGACTTCCTGAAATCTCTTTCCCCGCCTACATCTCCTACATCTACTCCTTACTTGCTATTTTATAAGAAATTATAGTATATTTTCCTTGTGTATCAAACAGACCCGGGCAAGCATTGGTAAAGTTGATTACATCAACGTCTTTAGCTATCTTTTGAAGGCATTGGCTATTGTTGGTCTCTCTAGGTTTTTCTATAGTGAAATTTGAAATACTGGAAACCATGTTAATTTTTAGAATTCATTTTCCTTAGTAGAGACTAGTGATGCATTCACTTCAGGGAACAGACTTGTATAGGTTCTTAATTATCCAAAATGGAAGCATTTGAACACTTTTGGATTTACACCATTCTTTTGTGTTTGCTTTTTAAAAGTGCTGTAATTGTATTCTCCATATTTTGTAGCAGTTACCTACATGACGTGTATAGGTCTGTGGTTTTTCACTCAAACAGAATCTCATTCAGTACATTTAGTTTTACAAGTCATGAAGCCAAATCTTCAATGGGCTCTATCAGAGACACAAAGTCTAGAATGTGTATATTCACCATGATGTACATTTTGTGCCTTTGAATCACTTTGAAAAGTGTCTTGGAAAACCTGGACAGTCCCTCTATCTTCATAAGAACTTACATATATTTTTATGAAAATGATTCTGTACTCTAATAAACTTTTTGGGGCATGGAAAAAAATAAAATACATTTGGGGCTGGGAGGGTGGCTCAGTGGTAGAGCACTTGACTTGCATGCATGAGGCCCTGGGTTTGATTCCTTAGCACCACATAAGCAGAAAAAGCCAGAAGTGGTGCTGCAGCTCAGGTGGTAGAACGCTAGTCTTGAGCTGAAGAGCTGAGGGACAGAGCCCACGCCCAGAGTTCAGGCCCCATGACCGACCAAACAAAAAACTGAAGAAAAAAAAAAACATCAAAACAGTCAACTTTTACATGCTTTCTTAAAATCTAGGAAGACAGTTTCACTACTGATTATTTCTTTGGATATTTTCTTCAAGTTCCTAAAGAAATACAATGAACATTAAAAAAAACAGATTTTAAGCAAATAAAATAAATTCTTATTTCTAATGTAGCTGCTATTTGATGCCACTGGCAGTATTTTTTTTGAGTTTTTTTTATTGTGAAAATGCCATACATAGAGGTTACAATTACATGGGCAAGGTAATGAGTACATTTCTTATCAAGCATTGTAGCCTCCTTTGTTTCCCCTTCCCATCCCTTCCCATCTCCCCCTCCCTCTCCACCCTCCCCACCCACCGCCAAAGTTGTAAGGTTCGTTTTTTTGACATAACGATTTGTATATCTCATTGTTGCAATGAGTCCACCTGTATCCCTATTTAAACGATTTGTTTTTTCCCTTCCCCTCCACAAATTATACCAACATCAAATACATTGGAAGCAGGGGTTATACCATGGGGGAAGGACATACAAAGCAACAAAGAAATCATCTTATAAAATGTTAGAAACATTGCATGAAAGAAAAAACATTTGAATACTTATCTTGGGGTTCATTTCACCTAACATCAACTTATCTGACTTATTCTGCTTGTCTCAGACATATACTAGTTATTGCAAATAAGGGAAACCATGGGACCTATGTTTCTTTGGGCCTGGCTTACTTCACTTAATATTTTTTCCAAGTCTTTCCATTTCCTAACAAATAGGGTAATGTCATTCTTTCTGATGTGGCAGTATTTTTATATTTTAAAAAAACTGCTGTGCTTTAGTTTCCAAACCAGCTTTAGTAGGTCAGTAATTAAAACCTACAAAACAAAGTTGAAGCAATTGAAGAAAAGATTAATAATAATCTCCAACATTTTTATAAAAGAATAGGAGCTATGGGCTGGGAAGGTGGCTCAATGGTAGAGTGCTTGCCTTGCATGCATGAGGCCCTGGGTTCCATTCCTCAGCAGCACATAAGCAGAAAAAGCCAGAAGTGGCACTGTGGTTCAAGTGGTAGAGCTCTAGCCTTGAGCTGAAGAGTTGAGGGACAGCCCCATGACCACCAAAAATAAAAAAAAGAATAGGAGCTATGTTTTTACTTACCCTTTACCTCTCCTCCTCTTCCTTCTTATTCTTTCTTTCACTTCTCCTTGTTTCCAAGTTTAGGAAATCTCTAGTCATGATTACCTGTAGGCAATAAAGTCATTCTATGCAATTACAGTTTAAGTATACACATAATAACTTCCTTTAATAAATATACCAGGGGTGATGATTTAGTGACATTGTATTTGAGAAAAAAATTCTAAAATCTTAAAAATGCTACATAAATCTTACACAAATTGAACTTACATGGGCCTCTAATTAACATGAGGTGTTTGTTTTATTATTGAAATGTCCTAGTTTTAAAAAATCATTGAGAAGTAATCATCTAGATTTCACTAGAACACGACCCGTGGATTACACCCGTGGATTGCCATCTTTTAAAAGGCAGCTGTGGGGTCACTAATGAACACCCTCTCATCATTGCCTGGGGGATTCAGGTACACACTTGCATTGTAAAGGTGCTGGTGAGTCTTCTGATAAATTAGTCCATTAACCCAGTGTTTTATACACATTCACCTGAGCATTTCAGACTTCTTCTCAAGTAATATCTAGTCCAAATTTATTCTTCAGTATATTGTGCCAAATAATATTTTACTCATTTACAGTATAATATTATGCTGATTTGTGAGTATTAAAAATATGCCATCTTGAAGTCTCATAATCTTACTTTGGGGTGTTAAAAATACTTAAAGGAAAAGTAAATTCCTTCAACAGCTTACCATTAGTTATCATACATTAGTTATTCTGTGTGATTAACCAGTTACTATTTCATTGAATTTTCAAGATAACCCCATGTGTCAAGCATCTTCCGTATTTTCTGGATGAGAAGGCTGAGATCTAGAGAGGCTAAATGAATGAATTGCTTGAAGTCCCACAGATGATGAAAGAGAGAGCCAGGTTTCATGTCAGACCTGACCACCATCTCGGGCTTCTCTGTCCTGCAACACTGCAGAAAGAACTTTGAATAAAAACTAATGGGAAACAGATGGGGTGATAGAATAAAGCCAAAAAGCTAGAACAGGAGGTCCGAACGGAGATATTAGAACATCATTCATTATAATCCTACTTTTTTAGAAGCTAATAATTCATTTGGCTAGTTTCCAAGAAAGAGAAGAAAATAAGATCCAACCACTGAATTTGAGATGAAGCAATTGCCCCCAAAAGCAAATGGAAATCAATTCCCCTGGTAGCAGTAATGATCACAGTGCAATCCCTCATTCCCCTTTCAGTATTAAAGCTAGGCCAGAGATTGTCTAAGATCAGGAAGGATTAATGGAACAGACTGGCCACCAGTGTCATTGAAAAAGCAAGATAAAAATGGCAGCGTGGTCTCAAACACAAAAGTGTTTATATGAAACGACTCCCATCCATTTTACCAGCATATAATCCTTAGCAGACAAGGAAGTCAATTGTTTATATGCATTTATCTCTGAGGTCTGTAGTGGAAGAAACCTAATAGCTTTCTTATCTTGACCTTTAATACTCTTAAACACATCAAAGTTTATTGCATTCTGTTTTGTTATAAAAACACTCTGATTTATTTACTTCTTCATTTTATACCTGGAAAAGACTCTCCATGGAATAAAGTTCCAGACCTAAGTATTAAAGAAAAGCATCAGAAATCATCAGGAACATGTATCCCATTCCCCATCTTTTAAAAGAAAATAGTTTATTTTCTTAAAGTTTAACTTAAAAGTACCTTTTTATTTTAACTTAAAATTTCAAGTCAGAAACCAAAACTCGTACTTCTTATTTCTTAAATGGTAAAAGTTATTTCCACGGAGGATCTATAGAAATATAAAATCATTGTAGGAAAAGAAGTTTCCAAATTTTTGCAAACAGGAAAAGGAAAACATGTTAGGCCAGAGACACTTTTGAATGGAGGTCTAAGGACCTAGTGTTCAATGCTAAGTAATCTCTACAACTCCTACACAATGAAATTGTGATGCCTTCATCCTACATAGGGATGTGTGTTGATGAAGACCAATGTTCAGCTTCATCACACTACCACACAATCCTGATTGTTTTCATTCTTTCAGGAATTTTTATTGCACTCCTTCTTGGTGTCCTCCCAGAATACTAGAGTCCAGCAATATAAATACAAATATACAGGATTCCCATTCAGTAAGAAATCCAAAGCTATGATGAGTTTTGTGATGACAGAGTAGTGAAGATGGAGCCAGAAGGGATAAAGAAGAGAAGTTCTGGCTTTGCCTGTGGCAGCCGGATTTATTGTAGGAGATAAATCTTTGCCCTGAGTCCAGAAGCCTTGAATTGCCTTCAGCATACGTGGACATCTGACAGAGTTGGCACATTTGGAATTATAATTGGCTCATGCTCCATAACCAAGGGTCATGGGTTCAAATACCAGTTCTTCCCCTTTGTTAGCTGATAACTTTGAGTAAGTCTCCTGAAATGGAAAAGTACATAGTTGGAGGAAAGTTGGAGTGGTGTGATCAACTGACTTAAGTCAAGAGACTCTCTGAGTGCCAGACTCATCCAGCAAGGGTTTGGGGTTTGATGAAGATGATTTATGACAAAAATGAACACTTATTATTAGGTCATATTGTTACCCATATGAACATGAGGTTTGTTTCCAGGGGTGTGTGTGTGTGTGTGTGTGTGTGTGTGTGTGTCCTGGGGCTTGAACTTAGGGCCTGGCACTGTCCCTGAGCTCTTTTGTTCAAAGCTAGTGCTCTACCATTTGGAACCACAGCTCCACTTCTGGTTTTTAGTGGTCAATTGGAGGTAAGAGTCTCATGGCCTTTCCTGCCTGTGCTGGCTTTAAACTGCAATCCTCAGATCTCACCCTCCTAAGACGCTAGGATTACAGGCATGAGCCACCAGCACCCAACTAAACACAACTTTTGATTACTGGCTTAATTCTTATACTATACTATCTGTAAGTACATATTCAAAATCTGCCTCACACACATTTAAATTCCAGCTCTGTAGTTCATTTGCTCTGCACCTGGAATATGGCACCTAATCTCTCTAATCCTCAGGATGGTATTGGACAGTAAAATGTCAACGGCAAGCAATACTTGCCCCAGAGTGGTTGTGGTGAATTAAGTAACCACAGACAGTGCTTAGGAGATTGATTCATACAATCCAGTCTATGTGTTAGATACTTCCTCATTCCTACTTTTGTATTTATTTTTCTCCATTGTTAATCTATTTTGAAATTATAAAAATATAAGGACAGCAATTTTGATATTCAGGAAATAAGCCAGGAGCCAGTGGTTCATATCTGTTAATCCTAACTACTCAGGAGGCTGAGATCTGAGGATCACTGTTTGAAGCCATTCTAGGAAGGAAAAGCCATGAGACTTATATCCAATTAACCACCAACAACCCAGAAGTGGAGCTGTGACTCAAGTGGTAGAGTGCCAGCCTTGAGCACAAAAGCTCAGGGGCAGCACCCAGGGCCTGAGTTCAAGCCCCAACACTGAAGCAAAAGAAATTTGGAGAGAAAAAAACCCAAACAACAAAATCCTCATCTCACTATCAAGATCATTCTGGAGTATTTCTTTACAGTACATTTCCACTACTACATAGTAATTTTTCATGTATAGCTAAAGCATACAACAGACTTTGTAACCTTTATTCTGTTGATCATTATTGCATTAAAAGCATTATCCACATCGTTGCATTAACTTCACAGATGTAATTTCAATAACCAGATAAGCATCCATCAAACAAATGCATCATAATTTCCTTTATCAGGCTCCGCTTGTATATTTGGGTCATTTTAAATTTGTAGATAGATGGGTGGCCAGCGAAGAAGGGACACAGGGCTAGATAAAGAGAACCAAAATACACAATGACTTGAAGCTTCTACCCAGCAATCTCCTTAAACCACTTCCTCTTTGCTGTCAGCCACCTAAGGGTAGAAGTCAATTTAAGGGGGTTGCAATGACTCTGGGTGGGGTGTGGAGGAATTGCTTCAGAAAGATTTTCACGCTATGTGTAAGGTTCCTATCAAGTAATAACTCTGCGTCCTGTGTGTATTTCTTTTTTGTGGTTATTGCTTGTAGTATTCTCTGGGCCTCCGATTTGCCATCCCACGTCTTGAGAAAACAAACATGAGTATCAGCTTCGATCTCCAAATCCGAAGGTAAGAGCTTTAAAATGCCTACAAAATTGACACCAAATTCTGAGTGAAATATATAATGCTGGCCAAGCTCCTTCATCTGAAAAGTTCTTCTGAAATTGGAGCCTATACTTTTTTTTTCTTTACTAGTTAATATTTCGTTGTTCTTCATGATTTCTATCTTTTTCCATATGTGTGGGTTTAAATAAGATGCTATATTAGGAAAGCCACGTTCTGAGGTAGTCAGATTTGGACCACTTCACCATTTCTTTTCCTCCTCAGGTAACCCCAGCACCACAGCCTGGCTCTACATTGAGAGTCAGCTGATCACTAAGGATAGGCTCTGAAAAGAACAAAGAGTTTGCAATGTGCAACCTTGAGGTTTCCTAGCGTTCTGAGTCTCTGCTGTACTTGATGGGGTGCAGCTGATCTCACATGGCATTTGGAGGCAGGGCTTCTCTAGTGATAAGACACTGAGTCACGTAGGTGGCTCGCCTTCCTTCCCTAAGAAACACCATGTTTAAGGATTTAGCTTTCATTGGCCATTGTTTGTTTTTGTGGCCAAAGATATTTCATGAATAGGAAGACCCACGGGATAGAGACACATGGAACCAATGCTTCGTGGCTATGCACAACAACTCATTATCTGGTAATGGAATCCATTGAATGGATTTTAAATTCATATTTAAAAAGAAACAAAATTGAAAGGAATATGATATGATACTACAACTTATGGAACATTCTATCAGATAAATGTGAATAAGGTTAATAAGATGCCCCAAGAAATGAGTTCTTTTTGCAATCTGCAGTTTACAAAACTTCAAAAGCAATGATCCAGACAGGACATGACAAACTTGCAGAGTTATTTACACACTGTACAGCCCACTGAGCCCTTGCTCTGACTAGAAATAAGAATAAGGTCAGTATCTGCAACTTGGTTCACAAATACTCATTCAATGTGGCTGCTCTTAAATTTACCTTTCTAATTTATAAGAATGATCATTAAACTATGATTAACACTTAGAATACATAATTAATCTGCATACCAGATAACTTTTTAACTGCTGAATCAATGAAAGGTTTAAGATTATAATATATATATGATCCATAATAATGGAGATATTTTAAAAATCAGAATCCTATATAACATTATACACACACACACATACACACACACACACACACAGCTTCATGACCACTTCCAGGAGAGTCTCAAACTTAACTCAGGTGTCTATTTCTGACCTTACCTAGAGCTTTCTTGAATTTAACTTAAAAAAATCTCCTGTTGAATCTTAGAGCTTTTCTTATTTTATTCAAATTAAGTCATGCAATGCGGACGGAGTGAATTCCTCTACAGTATCGTTTTATTTTATGAAAAAGATTACAAAATCACTTCTTTCATAGCTACAAAACTACACATTTCCCCAAAGTTTTATGTAGTCACAATGATTTTCATACTGGATATCTTTTATGTATAATACTAAGTTCATGGGGTGGAAAATCCCTAAGTGAAGGTCAAGCATTATTTGGTTTATCTACCTCATTGCCTGTGTCCTTGACCCCTCTGGCCATAAAGCTTTGTGTTAACTTGGAGAAAGATACAACACTCATAAAATGAATGGCCCTTATTTGGAAAGAAAGTCCAGTATAAAGATGACAAGTATATTATTTATGAATACAAGAATGGACAGAAGACACTAGAAAATACTTTATATATCATATCCAAAATTCATCCTGTAGATCTTGACTTAAAGACTTAATTCAGTGATGAAGTACTCAATTTGTAGAAATTTGACATTATGAAGTGTTGTGATGATGGAAAGTAGAAATAGCCACATAATTTGGTACCTCTATTCATATTTATACACATCTCCTGTCATGTGAAATTGGGCCATGACTTTATTCCACATCTGCTCATGACTATTGTAACATTACCCTGGAAAAAACTGTAAAACCTCCGAAAGAGGGTAAGACATAGGAGCTCAGTCCTATCATCTCAGCTACTCAAGAAATGAGGATCGTACATTGAAGCAACCTGGGCAAAAATGGAGTGATAACCCCACCTTCCATTGCAAGAAGCAAGCCAGTATAATAGCATGCATTTGTGATCCCAGCTAAAGAGCAGGCTACAGATCATAGGACAGATTTAAGCCAGCCTAGGAAAAAATGTTGAGACTTCATACAAAAATAATTGAAGCAAAAAAGGGCTGGAGGTATGGTTCAAGTGGTAGAACTCCAGCTGGTAAACATGAGGCCCTTAGTTCAAACCCAACTACAACAAAAACTGAAAAAAAAACCAGAAAGAACTGGCATATACATAAAACACCAAACTTATAAACCATTAGAGGGAGAAAAATGTTTGAGAATACTGCAAACTCAGGTGTTTGGGAGAAGAGCATTTTATCTGCGTATTCTGCTTAGAAGGTTCCAGAAATGTAAATAAGAATTTAGATGAGACCTTGCATTCAATTTAAATGTTCATGCCAGAAATAAATTAAATCAAATGGTCTGAAGCCTAAACCCTGACATATATCAATTACCATTGCTTGTACCTAACCCTTTCCTCAACCAAGAGCAGCCAAAGGAGAAAAACCTGAAACTATTTCCTGTTATCTAATATTTAGATCCAAGGGTTTTTCTGTGTACAGCCTGATTCTACATGACATGAATCTTTTCCTGTCATTGTAGAGCAGTTCCCATGTACAAATGGGACTTTGTGATCACCCTTGAAATTACTTTCTCAGGAATGGCGAAACGAAGGCTGTATTATTGTCTTCTGCTGACATTCCAAAGGACACAGAAAAGAGAAAGTTAGAAAATAGGACACGATCTGAAAAAGGAAATGGCACCAGAGTAATGAAGTGAGAAGCTTGTTTGTCCTGTGTGCAACCCAGGGCGGGGGTGTTTGGAGGAAGTTTCTCATGGTTGAACAGAAGAAGCAGAGATAGTATTAATATCCCAGGAACCTGGTTGTGATGGATTGATTGTTTGAATGGGGGCAGTGGGATTCGTGAGTGAGTTTTCCTTCCAGGAAAGAGGTCAAGGAAGTATCTCAGTTATATATCAAGCGTGTCTCCTTTCTTATCTTGTCAACACAAGCAGTCACAAGTGTTATGGTGTGTCAGCGTAACAGGGATGAGACTATTAGCCAGCCAGAAGGTGTGGGTGCTGAGTCTTTCTTTGCTCTCCCTGAATTGCAAAACAGCCTCGCCTGGTGCCAATGGCTCAAGCCTGAAATCCTAGTTACTCAGGAGGCTGAGATCTGAGAACCACAGTTCGAAGCCAGCCCACACAGGAAAGTCTAGGAGACTTTTATCTCCAAAAACAAAAACAATTTAAAGCCAGAAGTAGAGCGGTGGCTCTAGTTTTGAACAAAAGAAGCTCAGAGACAATGCCCAGACCCTGAGTTCAAGCCCCAGAACCAGCACATAGCTGAAAGTGGAGCTGTGGCTCAAGTAGTAGAATGCTAGTCTTGAGTGAAAAAGCTCAGGGATAGCGCCCAGACCCTGAGTTCAAGCCTCAGTACTGGGGCACACACACGCGAGCATGTGCACGCAACACACACATACACACACACTCAAGTTTCATATGCAGCTATATGTGCTTAAAAGGGACAGACCATAAACTTGAAAAGAATTGTTCTACTGTTCAAACATACACCTTCCTTCTCAGGATTCCTGATGCATGCATGGTCTCTGAATTGTCTTCTTATGCAAAGTCCAACTTCTTTGGGCTTTGTTTCTTCTGGGTAGGAGCCATTCTCTCATTTCACTCCTCCTGTCTTGTCCTAGCCAGCCAGTGAGCATGCAGTAAATGTACACTTAAAGAAATATTAACTTAAGAAATAAAACCATAAGGAAGACAGAATTGCTGCCAAAAACAATGTATGGTATGATGCATTCCAGAGCCAGAGGCAAATGCTTTTCCGATTAGGTACTGCTCCAGATTCTTCATACCCATTCTCTTCATGATTAGCATGGAAAATCAGGAGTCAACTATGCTGTCGTTTCTTATTTAATGGGCATCAACAGGATGCCCAGAGATGTAAAGGAATGTGTCTAAGGTAGAAGCTGGAAAACGGATTCCATTTGATGCCTTTTTGATTTAGCCATTGAAACTAAAAGAAAAAAAATGCAAGTTGTTCAGGATCCTTAGTGTGCTTCTAGATAAACTATCTTTTCATGGAAAGTTGTTGCATTGCCATTGGTTATAAAGATCTATGCATTGGTTATGATTTTGTACAGTGAATATGCCATCCTGTTCTCAATGGGAAGATTTAAGAGTGGGTTGTTATTGAACCATATTGGATGTTTTTGGCAATCATAGTGGGGTAGCAAATTTGATCAAATATTGATTAAATCATGTGTTATTGTGTTGTAGTTCCAACAAGGACAATCCTGAAAGCAACTTTGTGAGTGTGCAGATCAACATCACTGCTATAGCTCAAGTCGAAATAAGAGGGTAGGTAACAAATAAGGATTATATGTTATATGATGGTAGCTTTCTGTAAGGCTACATGAGATACTAAGAAAAAGTATTAGGTATTTTCTTAATGCACTAGAGACCACAATTCACTTTGGTTCTCAATTTTCATTCGTGTGTGTGTGTGTGTGTGTGTGTGTGTGTGTGTCTCCTGGGTACTGTCCTGGGCTTCTTTTGCTCAAGGCTATCACTCTACCAATTGAGCCACAATTTTGGTATAGTTTATTGGAGATAAGCGTCTCAGAGACTTTCCTGCCAGGGCTCTCTTCAAACTGCAATCATCACATCTCAGCCTCATGAGTAGGTAGGATTATAGGCGTAAGCCTGCTTTCAATTTTCATTCTTTTTATTCCACCATTAACTTTCTAGCAGCACCTCTTGTAAACCCTGCATAGTAACTCTAAAGACATCAGCATTTAAAGACCAATAAAATGGACAACCGTGCAATTGTCTGAAGAAAAAAATATCCCACTTTTACAATAGTTACTTTAGCATCATGGTAATTCTTTCTCTTCACTACCTCCAGTTGAGTCTGGTAAATGGCCAGCCTAGGTTCAAGGGAAGATGGGCTAGAGAGTCTGTATCTTTTTCTTTCAATTGTGCCCTTTAAAGAAAGTACCAAGAAACAAAGTTGAGAGGCAGGGAGAGAAGGCCGTCAAGACAAAGACTTGGAATGATTACCCACTGGAAAATCCCTGCAGGGGAAAGGGAATCAGAAGTGGAGTGTGTGAACTCTTATCTTGCACAAATATGGACTTCATTGATTTTGTTATTGTAATTCTGCTTCCTACAGAACAATCAAAAAAAAAAGAAAGAAAGAAAAACTTGGCTAAAGACTGACCACTGGTAATGAGGGCCAAATAGTCTCTGGAGTTCCAGAATCCTGTTTTTTGTTCCTTTGCTTCAACTCCTAAGGGGCCACACATTCCTCATTGGTGGTGGGGTTTGTAGAGACAGAAGCCGCCACGACCACGACCCTCTTAATGCTATCCAATATGGGCTGACTGAGGCTCCCACCAGGGGATGCTCTCTATGTGCTCTACCACAATCACACATCTGAGTCCACACTGGGCTCCTTGATATACAAGGGAGGGAAACTGGCCCACAAGGAGTTGAAGATCAGACAGGTGGAAAATGCTGGCCCAGAATAAGACTAGATGCAACGTGGGTTTCAGAGTGCACGTTCAAAACTGACCATGCTGTCCTGCCTGTGAGGCTGAGGTTTTCCCAAACCTTATGTAATCCTGCTCTATAGCGGCTTTTGTGCCCACATGAGCAATTTTTATTTATTTATTTTTTACTTTGTAGTACTGAGGATTGAATTCAGGATCTCACATGTGCTAGATGGGCATGCTTCCTATTGATTCTTTTGGATTTTGAAATAGGGGCCAGCTGACTTTACCCCAGACTGGCTTCACATAAATCCTATTTTGCCTCTGCCAAAGGGGTAGCTGGGATTATAGGTTTGTGCCACCACACCTAGCTAAGATCTACAGTTGTTAGTGCTCGCACTTATATAGTTCATTCTTTTCATTGCACAAGTGTGTTACATTAGACAACTCTGCCACCATTTATCCATTCTACTCTTGATGAAAATTGGAAGCCTCTCTTGTCTCCTTTTAGCAACCTTCTTTATACACACATATCTGATCCCTAGGTGGAAGAATGTCAGCAGGGTTCAGGTGAAGAAGAATTTCAGACAGATGCTGTGGCTCACACCTGTAATCCTCGCTACTTAGGAGGTTGAGACCATCGGGAATGCAGTTGAAAGCCAGTCTAGGTAGAAGAGTGTGAAGACTCCATTTCCAAAATAAATAAATAAAACCAGGATGGATGTGTGATTCTACTTCCGAATTCACTGAAATTACAGGTGTGAGCTACCACACCCAGCCATACAGAATGATTTTTTAACAATTTGATTCCATTCAGAATAGCTAATTTACTATTAATTTCTATTTGAACAGTCTTGATACTTTGTCACTCAATACATTTGTCTATTTCATCTAAGTTGTTATGTGTAGGAAGTTCCTATGCTTTCATTTTCCTTTTAATGTCTGTGAGACTTGTGGTGATGTTCCTTCTCGCATTCCTAATGTTGTAACGTCTATCTATTCCTTTTGTCTTCTTCTTTCTCTCTGATGAATCTGCCTAAAGTTCTGTGATTTATTTTTCTGAGAACCAGTTTTAGATTTTGTTCATTTTTCTTTCTTCTTTTATTTCTTGTCACTCCCGACACATTTCATTTCTTTGGCTCAATTTTTCTTGCTAGTTCCTTCTTTCTGCTTGCTCTGAGTTTTAAGTTCTCTGATTTTTCTAATTCTGTGTAAAAAGTCTACCATTGACCTCTCTTCTTTTTTCTACATAGTATTTAGTGTTTTAAGTTTTCCTCTAAGGGTGACTTCAGCAGCATTCCAAAATGTTGATGTGTTTGATTTTCTCTATAGCTTAGTTTAAAATATTTTTTCTTTTTTGTGACTTTTTTTCTTTAAAAATAATTAATTGACTCATGCCAAGTGACCTGTTCAGCTTATAGATGTTTGGTGCTAATTTATACATACTGTTTTCATTGATTTCTAATTTTATTCTCTCTCTGAGAAAAATATTTTATCAGAGACAAAAATCCAAGCATACTAACTTATTCTTCTATCTTTTCAAAACTCTCATCTAGGACATATGAACTTCCACCTCATTCTTTAAGCTAGCTTATTTTTAGCAACTAAAAATAACTTGAAATTGTTGTGTAATTCCAAAGTAATTTTAAATTGGGAAGTATTTTTATTCAGTGAGATATAATTCAATCCAAGAATGTTAACAGCTTAATGTAGGTGCCTTTAGTTTCATATATTCATTTTATAAGATAACTATGTTTCAACCATATTTGTCAACACACTAAAAAGAAAAGGAAAGAAGTTTCTATTTATTTTTGCCAGAAATTCAAACAGTTAATGAAAATTGAGTTTCTCATGTGGATGCAATTGTTTTAATTACTACATGGATGTCCAAAAATTGACCACAGTTTATACTGCAAGATATTATTAAAGTCACTTTTGGTTTTTGCATAGCAAACTTCTGTGCTTTGATTAACTGAAAAATTTGGCTCTAATATTTAATTCTTCAAGGAACAAATAGCAGCTACATCTAGGGATCTCTAAGGATATTCAGTCTTTAGAAAAAATCAATTCTGTCCTGTTCAAAGGTGTTTATCCTAATGTATTTCTCATTCACTATCTTAAGCAGTTTTATTTTTTTAATTCACTGTTGGTTTATAGTTTAAAGATAAACTAAAACTGAGTGGAAAAAGAATTCCAAGAATACCAACAACTCTTTCATTGACTTCATCCCTGGATAACATCTATACTGCCCTTGGATTGGTTTACATGCCATTTATGGGTCCAGAGGAGCCATTGAAACATAGCTCTCTGAACTGTGGATTTGACCATGACAGGCAGCCACACAGAGCTTGAGCTCATACAGAGTAAACCAATCACACCCATCGTGAAATGATCAGTAGTGAATGATCTATTGTACCACAATAGATCACAGCCATGACTCACCCAGGGCTGCACAGGATACTATGTGTCCGCCTTGGGCAGAGCCAGCACCATTCCAGATGATAAATACTAGGAGCATTTGCTATTGGGTACTAATAAACTTTGAAAACAAGGTAATGGAAACAGTTGACACTATACTACCAAATTCTCAATTTTGAACTTTCTAATGACACAGACATTTCAATGTAGCAAAATTCCTAATTCCAAGAAGATCTGGAAGAAGTTTTGTGTTAACCTGAAATTTTGTGAAAACTTCACACACACACACACATACACACACACACTCACATGCACGCACGCGCGCACCACAAAATCTCTTTATAAATGCCTATAGACATTTTTGTCTAATGGACCCAAACTGCACTCAACTCAACTCGCCTTTGGTGGGTGAACAGTAAACAAATTGTGCTACATTTGCACCATAGACTCTCTCTCATGCATAAAAAGTGCTGAATTGCTGGCAAGTAGAGAACAACTTTAATGGATTTCCAGAGAATCATACCAAAAAAAGCCTTACTGTAGGATTCCATTTGCATAACATTATTGAAATAATAGGATTGTGGAAATAGAAAACAGACAAGTAGTTGCCAAACTAAGTGTGAGGACAGAGAAAAGTGGGTGTGGCTATAAAAGGCTGTCTTTATGGTCATAGAAATGTTGTGCATTGTGACTGTCAAAGCCAAACAGAAGTCTGCTTTTTGAATGCTAAACCACCACACACCTTGTGTTTGTAAGTTGTCGCCATTGGGAGACACTGTTAGCATGTATATGAGATCTCTCTATATTCTTTTTTCCAACTTACTTTATTTTTATTTTATAGATGATATACAGTGGGGTTCCTTTACATACTTCAGGAAATAAGTACATTTCCTTTCACACAGTGTCATCTGTTCCCTCATTCCCTCCCGTTCCATCTCTCCCATCCCCACCCACAAGTTGCATAGTGCATTTTCATCAATATCCATGCGCTCCACTGCTGTACTTTTTTACTTTTTCCTGAATCTGTTCCCTCCCCCCCACCCTCCCACAGATGTGGACATGAGTATATCATATATAAGGTAAAGAATACAGGGTCATCAAAAAAAGAAAAAAAATAGAAAAAACGTCCCTTATTTTCATATCTTTGGAGTTCGTTCAGTATATATGTTATCTTATATACATGAGGAGGTGCTTGGGTCTTGCACCTTTGTGATTCTCTCCTAAGACTTAAGTCTCACTGCATGTGAGTATCTAAAATTCTGTGTAATTTGTCATATCCCACTGCCTTTTATAGCGAATTTCCACATATCAGGGAGAGTACACACCATTCATCTCTCTCATCTTGGCTTGCCTCACTTAACATGATTTGTTCTAGTTTCATCCATTTCCCTGCAAATGACATTATTTTGTTCTGTGTGAAACTCCATTGTATAAAAATACCACATTTTTTGTATCCACTCACCTATTGTGGGCCATCTGGGTTGTTCCCATGTCTTGGGTATTGTGAATAGTATAGCAGTGTACATGGATGTGCAGGTGTCCTAATCATATCCTGGCTTATGGTACTAGGGATAGATGCCACAGAGTCGTATGGCTGGGTCATAGAGAAGGTCTATGTTTGTTTTTTTGAGGACTCTCCTGACTGCTTTTCAGAGTGGTTGTACTAGTTTGCATTCCTACCAGCGGAGCAATAGCGTTCCTTTTTCCCCACATCCCCATCAGCCTTTGTTGTTAGAATTCAAAATGGTGGCCAATCTAACTGGGGTAAGATGGGATCTCACATTCTTTATTACAACTATATGAGAATCTACAGTTATTCAAAGTCAGCTGTAAGTTACAAAAACCAATCCCTTATTTCCTTCAAAATGTCTTTCTACTGTATCCAAATTTTCATTAATTGAGGTTCTCAATGCATAATTCTCACCCACGCTACTGCTGGGCTCTTCAAATAATGAGCAATATGAAGCTAATTTGTTGGGGGCTGTTCTGTGCCATGTTCCCCCCTGATTTAAATTGGTCTTCAATTTGTAAATAAGTGAGTTTTGGGATCCATTCTATTTGATTGATTGTTGCTGTACCCTGGTATAGAGATACATTTCTTCATAGATACTTTTTCTTTGATATTGTAATGGAAATGGGTCAGGAAATTTAAGTTGCATTTTCTCAATTATCACTGCAGTTCAGGAGCTCCCAAGATGCTCTGTGTATTGGAAATGAAGCCGAATGTTGGCAGTCCCTGCAAATGGCCCACTGTGTCTCAGCATATCAGTTTTCCTTCTTATTTTTTCAAGCATGTTGTCTTCACAATACCTGACAAGTTCTAATGATTTATGATTCTATGAGCGTAGAAAATGTATGACTAGTCCTCTAGGATTGGAAACCATAGAAAGAAAAACTTCTGGAGAAGTTGTGGTCATCTTCTATTCTTCATTTCTTCTCTATGCGAAGAAAAACAACCCTAGAATTTCACGATGGAAGGGAATGTTGACCATGGAAGGGAATGTTGACCATAGACTCCACTCTCTCCGGCCAAGCTGGAGACAAAGTAAAAATTCAGGCAGAAAAGTCACCATGATTCTGTGAGAATAGAAGCCTCAGCTCTCAGAACTTCTGTCTGATAAAAGCCACCTGCCACATCCTGAGCTCTTGTCCTTACAACGTATGCCAGGTTTGAGCTGACTATGAGGAGAAGAAAGATTTGACATCATGACAATCCAAATAAAGGTGGAGAACTTTCAGCTTTAGGCAAAGCTGTATACTGCACACTCTTTTTATCAGCAGTACATTTTTATTATTTTAGTTTTAATTTTTTGCATACCCTTTTATTATCTTTATGTAGTATCTTTGTAATTTTATTGTTTAGGTTTTTAAAAATTCATTGTAAAGGTGATGTACAGGAGAGTTACAGTTACATATGTCACATAATGAGTACATTTCCTTTTGAACAGTGATACCCCCTCCCTCATTCTCTCTCTACACACTTTACAGGTGTACATTAGAGATGTTTACACTTTATTTTTGTGTATGTGTGTGTGCGTGTGTGTGTCTGTGTCTGTGTGTTATGGCACTGGGGGTTGAACTCAGGGCCTTGCATACATGCTTGGCTTTTTTTTAGCTCAAAGCTGGCACTCTACCACGTGAGCTACGCCTCCACTTCCTACGGATAGCTACAATTTAGCAACATCTTTGTGGGCTATCCATTTTTTAAAAAACACTTCTCAGAAGCTGAGTGCCAGTGACTCACGCCTGTAATCCTAGCTACTCAGGAGGCTAAGATCTAAGGATCGCAGTTCAAAGTCAGTCCAGGCAGGAAAGTCTGTGAAACTCTTATTTCCAGTAAACTTCCAGAAAACCGGAAATGGCACTGTAGCTCAAGTGGTAGAGCTCTTGCCTTGAGCTGAAGAGCTGAGGGACAGCGCCCAGGCCCAGAGTTCAAGCCCCACGACCAACAAAAAAAAACAAAACAACAAAAGAAAAAAAAACACTTCTCAGCCCTCTTCTGGGAAACAATACAGGCAAAAAAAGGAGGGGCTGGGAAGGTGGCTCAGTGGTATGGTGCTTGCCTTGCATGCCTGAGGCCCTGGGTTCGATTCCTCAGCACCACATAGCAGAAAAAAAAAGCCGGAAGTGGCGCTGTGGCTCAAGTGGTAGAGTGCTAGCCTTGAGCTGAAGAGCTGAGGGACAGCACCCAGGCCCAGAGCTCAGGCCCCACAACCAGACCAAAAAAAAAAACAAAACTTTGACCAAAAGCGTTTGACATATACCAGTCATCTGTGGTATTCAATCCCAAGAGTATATCAAAACTTTGCAGATGAGAGATATAGCCAATTTAAATTATTGACCTAAGGTCAAATTAACGCAATAAATTAATTATGTTCTGTGCTTTAAAAAGAGGTTACCTAGAGGAAAAGAAGGAAGATAGAACTTGACATTACTAGAGTTCAATCAGCTGGCTAGCATCGATTTCTAAAAGCCATTTGAGATATGTCATTGTCTCATGGCGTTACTTTAAGATGGAAGTCTGGCAATTTTTTGTGTGATTATTTTTTACATAAAAAGTTTTAGAAAGCATTGTTTGGTTTGTAATCTGCTTTTAACATGGAATAATGGCAAGTACTGTATTTCCTTTGTCCAGTGCTAGTTCTCCAAGAGCATATTGTAGAAAAATATAGCCACATGTCAAGTGAATATTCCACATACCTGGTAACAACATGTATTCCTCCCTCCCTGTCTCCTTTGAGTTATTGATAAGACAACTCTGGGACTCTTTTGGCTCAGGGCCTGGCCTTGTAAGAAGTCTGACTGCATTGCTAGGAAGCCAAAGAAATCTAGAAAGGAGGATTTCAGAACAGAAATCTTAATCCCAAAACAGTGTTTCTTTCCAACTGGACATTTAACACATCACACAGGAGCCTGGGTAGATTTTTACACACACACACACACACACACACACACATCTGCACACATACACTGAATCCTACGTTTAATATGGCATCCATACACTTACACAGGATAGACTGAGGGAGGGGAAGGGGAAGGAAGGATTCAGAGGGAAGGAAAAGGGAGGGGAAGGGAGGGGGAGGAGAGAAGAGGAGGAATGGTGGGAGGGAAGTTGAGAGGGAAGAGAGGGAAGTTGGGAGGGAGGAAGAGAAGGAAGGAAGGAAGGAAGGAAGGAGGAAGGAAGGAAGGAAGGAAGGAAGGAAGGAAGGAAGGAAGGAAGGAAGGAAGGAA
>NW_012267240.1:15426781-15513996 GCF_000151885.1 Dipodomys ordii
GGAAGGAAGGAAGGAAGGAAGGAAGGAAGGAAGGAGGAAGGAAGGAAGGAAGGAAGGAAGGAAGGAAGGAAGGAAGGAAGGAAGGAAGAAAGGAAGGAAGGAAGGAAAAAAGGGAGGGAGGGAGGGAGGGAGGGAAGGTGTGTGGTGTGTGTTCTTCTAATCTCAAGAATGCTCTTTGCTTTGCCCCCTACTAGCAAAAGGTTGATCTCTAGACTAGAGATCATCCACGTAGCCTACTGCAGTGGAGGATTCAGATGGTCCACTGTATGTTAAGCATTTTGCTGAATATCTCAGTGTTTTTCCACATAAAGTATATCTTCTGAGTAAATTGAGTATTCTGAGTTTCTTCTGCTCTCAACGTACTGTACCTTAGTGAAGTATTGCTGACCTGACCATCCACAGACACTAATACAACCTTCCATATTCCAGCGTTTCCCATCCTCCGCAGATTGTTCTGCCCATTCATAACTGGGTGCCGGAAATGGAGCCCCGCAAAGAAGAGGAAGTTGGACCGTTGGTGGAACACATTTATGAGGTAGCTGTCTTCTATGGAGTTTCATTCGTATGCCCTTTACTAAGAAACAGTGCATGGCATTTCTAAGGATCCTAACGCAAGATCCAGGCATTATCTACTGCCTTGATTTGTGCCCTTGGGCTGTTGGACCCCCATGTGAGGTGGGTTCCTGTTAAAGGACCACAGATAGGTCACTGCTTCTTGTAAGAGAGCCCTTCAATGGTCAGAGACTTCTTGCCTAGTAATTGTTTTTCTTTTCTTTCCGCAGTTCTGGGGCTTGAACTCAGGGCCTGGGCACTGTCCTTTGAGCTTCTTTTGCTCAAGGCTAGCTCTCTACCACTTGAGCCACAGCCCCACTTCCAGCTTGTTTTGTTTACGGGGTACTGAGGAATTGAACCCAGGCTTTCATGCATGCTAGGCAAGCACTCTACCACTAAACCACATTCCCAACCCTGTTCTTCTTTCTTTAATGCTCACTATTCAATATTTGGAGAGCTGTGTATAGAAACAACTAGCTCCCCAGATTTCACTGCATTTTTATTTATCTTTAAAAACTCATCCATCTCTTAAACTGAGGGACACTCATTAGAAGCAGCCGAGATTTTATAAATTAGCCACTAAATAATTTCACTGAAAAATGTACAAAGAACGAATAAGATGGGTATGTGGCAGATAAGAATAATTTTCATTTTTATTCACATAACCCACATGAGAAATGTGTATCTTGCTCTGAGATTGGGATACTCCATTGTGTAGTTAAATACTTTCAGGGACAAATTGCAACACAATGTTGTACACAATATTCTTTTCCTATTTCAAGTATGAAATTGTGAATGGAGGAAAGACTTATTGATATATATGCATATATATGATATATATTATATATATTCAATAATATATAGTTATATATGCACGTATATGATTGTTTTGTTTGTCCTGCAGCTTGAACTTGAGACTTAAGTGCTGTCTCTTAGCTTTATTGCTCAAGGGTATCATTCCAGCCACAGCTCCACTTACAGCTTTCTGGCAGTTCATTGGCAATAAGAAACTTACAGAATTCACCACAGTCCTCAGATCAGCTTCCTGAATAGCTAGAATTACAGGCATGAACCACTGATGCTCAGCTACATTTAGGGTTGTTGTTTTAAGTCAAAAACCAACGAATTTTCAAGCTACTTGGGTGACAGAGACAGGTGGATGGTAATTCAAGGTCAGCCTGGGCAAAAGTTAGCTAGCCCCTCAAATGCAAACTAGTCATGGTGGTCCATACCTGTTGTCCTAGTTACTCAGGAGGTGGAGACAGAAGAATCACAGCATGAGGCACAAGCATGAGACTCTATAGGAAAAACTAAAAGAACTTGAGGCATGACTCAAGTGTTGACACATATGCTGATCGAGGCCTCTTCTCTTCCTGCCCTGTATAACTGATCGAATAATTTCTAACGTGACTTCCATCTAAAGCTGCAAAGGACATGAAGAATGTTCTCTCGGGTTAACAATGAAACTATTTCTGAACCAATGAGTTGTTTCCATACTTGGGGGAAAAAAAAGGGTCAGCACTTGGGGTAGCATTAGCATGTAATGCCCTGTCATCTATCCAACCAAAAGCTGAGATTCAGAAGCCATGGCCAATCAAAGCTTTGCCTTCCACTCGTTTGATACCAAAAGAAGTGAATAGTCTAATCCTGATGGCCCTCAGACCAAGAGCCTCACTGGAATAATTTTAAAATGTCAAGGTAATTTATTAAACTCGTGTGCACCCAGTTGCTGCTCAAGACTGATAAAACTTGAAAGCTTTTACCACATTCAGACTCAAAACCATTTTCATCATAGCTGGGCTCCTAATCTTAGCATGCATAAATCATAAAAGTCAACAGCAATTACCAGTAATGCCAAAGCAATCGTCCAGTGCTTCTTACATGCTAATCTCCTGTCCTAAAATATACTGTATCAATGAATGGCATTCTCTCCCTTTCTGATCATGTGAGTTATCTAGTGTATCTAATAAGCAAAAACAATAACATGTTGTTTTATAGATCATGATCATTGTCAGAACTGTGGAGAAAAGAAGGTCCCTGCTAACGTGAAAGTCGATTTCTAAATCCACAACAAATTTAAATATGCTTAGTGTTTTGGACAAGATGTTTTGCACCCTCTGAGCATGAGATCTATGGATTTGCAAAGCTCTCACCTCCTTAAGAGATGTGGGCTTTCTTTCATTGGGATTTGCTGATTGAAACAGAAGTTGCTATGCTTTGGAAGGCTCACTCAGAGCAGCCCTGGCACTTGATGAATGGCTGTTTTTCCCAGAGGGTGAAAGAGAGTTTGTCACATATGGTTGCAATTGACAAGTCAGTAGTCAGGCAAGAGGAACAGATTTCAGCATAAAGAATCTCTAAGTTTTGAGAGCACATAATTAAGATTGCATTTCTAGTGCTACCATAGCATTCATAGAAATGCAAGGTAAACATTACAATGATCAGACATGGTTTGTGCAGGTTGAATTTCCCTCCTCTGAAAAAACCAACATGGGCTTCACACCTTTTTGAGCACTGACAGTAAGTGGAAAATTCCACACCTGATCTCATGTCATGAGTGAGTGATAGACAAATACGAGCACACTAAAAAAAATCAAAAGAGGGCTGGGAAGGTGGCTCAGTGGTAGAATGCTTGCCTTGCATGCATGAGGTCCTGGGTTCGATTCCTCAGCACCACATAAGCAGAAAAAGCCACAAGTAGTGCTGTGACTCAAGTGGTAGAGCGCTAGCCTTGAGCTAAAGAGCCGAGGGACAGTGCCCAGGCCCAGAGTTCAGGCCCCACAACTGCAAAAAAAAAAAAAATCCTAAGATTTCCTTTAGGCTAACATATATGCAGAGCACTGATCTATGTTTTTGCTTTGACACATTTTTGTGCTTAGTCCCATTCCCAACATATCTTCCCCCAAGATAGGTAGCCCTCATTATCGTTCTTCATCATGGTATCTTATGGTGAAAATATTCCAAAATCTAGAATCCAAAACATTTCCAGATAAGGGATATTCAATCTGTGGAATCTCCACCTGGGGTTCTAGATTAAAAGTGTTTTCTCTATGAACACCAGCACATCGGGCTTCCAGAGTGGCCCCTGTGCTCTTTCTTGCTGGCTCTTTCTTTGCTTTATGTGGAGTTGGGTTTCATCTCCCTGACTCATGCTGTTTCATTTCATAGTATGTCCCTTGCTTGCAGCTACACAATATTGGGCCGAGCGCCATCAGTGACACTGTCCTGGAGGTGGGCTGGCCATTCTCCGCGAGGGCTGAGTTTCTTCTCTACATTTTCCATCTTCAAACTCTGGGGCCGCTACGATGTCAAACAAATCCTGATATCAACCCACAGGATATCAAGGTGGGAGTCTGGTCTCATCAGTAGCTTTGTCTTTCATGGGAAGGAAAAACAATTAAAACGGGGTCTTGTTGAAAACAAAATAAGCTGTTCTATGTTGATCGAAGGATCTCTGATCAGAGCTTTACGTCTTACGAAGTGCCAAGCCTAATTGAAAATCTCATAATCTAGAAAACTTAAATGCCCTTGGTTGATCGTTCACAGTCACCAGTCACTGACTTATTTCAACTGGTAGGTGTTTATAAATTATTTGACTAGCAGCTCAACCAAATCATCAGTAGGTAGGCCATAGTTGGAGGAGCTCATACAGAATGCTATTTTCAAGGGCTTTGTGGTATATCACCCAAAGACAGAAGGATCATTGCCAAAATGGGTTCTTCCACCTGCTGTCAGTAGCAAGCGGTAAAATGTGAGAATTAGCCAAGGTCATTGCAAGGCCCCAGATTGCAATGGTCAGAGCCCCATGGCAGGAAACCAAATGCAGAGAAGTCCAAGGCAGTAGTTCTCAGACTGCTCAATACATTCTAGTCAACGCGATGCCTGTTCAAATACAGGCAGAGGAGGGCTGAGAACTGCTCCTCTACCCATTTCCCTCTCTTATTCACACTGCCAGTGTTCATGAACAAAAAGCTTATGTGTCCACAAAAGGCCAATTCCATATAGATTAAGATCCAAAGTTTATCAGACATCATGTGTACACCTGTAATCCCAGCTATTCCAAAGGTAGAGATAGGAGGATCATGGTCTGAACCTGATCCTCAAAATAAGCTCTAACAGCCCAGTGCCAGGAGTTCCTGCCTGTCATCATAGCTACTCAGGAGGCTGAGATCCAAATATCGAGATTCTAAACGAAGCTGGCCACACAAATCCAAGACATTCTTGTCTCTGCTTAACCAGCAAAGAAAAAGTCAGAACTGGAGGTATTGCTCAAGTGGTATTAGGATAGCCATGTGCCAAATGAATTAATTAGTTAATTAATATCCAAATTTGGCTCCATTTTCTTCCGAGAAGGAAAGAAGGGAATGAGCTCTCAAAAATGTCACATCTGTAGGAAAATAAACACAATCAGATGTTTTCCTGAGAGGACAAGCTCATTTACGAAGAGCACTGTCCCACTATCTACAAGAACACAGTGTCCCTGGTATAAGGTCAGATTTCCTGAAGTACTGACTAGACCATGCGGCCACAGGTCTGCTCTGCCCTGGTCATTACTCACTCTGAAAGGCTCTCTTTTCTCACCCCACGCACAGAGGCACAACTCTGTTCAGAGACAGAAAGAATCAAAGAAGCCTCAATAGTAAAGGGTTTACTGGGCACCAGTGTCCTTCTTCTGAGGGAAGCAATAAATAAAGCCACTTGTAGTCCATAAAAAATCATTTCGAAGACTTCCTTCCTGTACTTCCTCCACCCCAGTTTCTTCTTTCTTTGCCCTTCATTGAAATGATTTCAGCATCTTCAATGACAGCAACTTAATTATAAAATAAGGTCTCTGAGTGTTAATGTAGAACACGTCAATAATTCAAATCTTAAATGTTCAGTATGTGACATGCTGCGTGCTATTTTACACACAGATCCTGAAAGCCCGCAATCGCGCAGGAGGCTTCTCGCTGCTTTTGAGTGTAATGTTTAATTTATATCTGACACCGTTTACATATGTTTGTATATATTATGTAACTTGTTTGGTGTATACCATGTTGGTTGTGAGTTGTTGTTTTTTTCTTTGAGTCAATTTAGCAATCATTTATAGTGACTGGGAGAGTACTCATGATAACTTTTCTGAAATGTTGACAGACTCATGCAAACTAAAGAGGCAGTATAGGCTAAAAACACTCCATTCTCTGCTACCCATTTATTCCTTAATACACACTTACACTTTCGCTGTAAAGAGAAAACTGAAAATAAGATTTGGTTATATGATGAAACAACAACTCTCTAAAATATCTTATTAGAACAATCTACGAATTCTTGAAATTCTAAATTTGGAGAAAAATAGAAAAGGCATTAGTTACAGATTTTTTTTCAAAGTACTTTTACTATATTTGATCTGTGCCCCAGAAAGTCTAAAGAACTTGTTTTGAAAGGACTTTTGTTTTGGGTTTGGTTTGATTTGTTTTGCTTTTTTGTTGAGAATCCCGCACTTTCTTTTTTTTGGGGGGTGGGGGGTTCCGGTCGTGGGTCCTGAACTCTGGGCCTGAGCGCTGTCCCTCAGCTCTTCAGCTCAAGGCTAGCACTCTACCACTTGAGCTACAGCGCCACTTCCGGCTTTTTTCTTTTTTTGCTTATGTGGTGCTGAGGAATCGAACCCAGGGCCTCATGCATGCAAGGCAAGCGCTCTACCACTGAGCCACCTTCCCAACCCGAGAATCCCACACTTTCTAACAAGCACTCTCCCCCTTGGGCCATGCCTACAATCCTTTTGCTTTTAGTTTGTTTTTTGGATAAGGTCTCATGCTCTTGCCTGGCCAGCCTCAAACAACAATCCTCTTTCTTCCGCCTCCCAAATACCTGGAATTACAGATGTATGCCATCAAGACAGCCCCTAAAAGACTTTTTTTATTAATAAAGGGAGGGAGGGTTATGCATACATGCATGCTGGTACAATGGCTTGACCTCAGGATCTTCCACTCTCACTAGACTTTCTTGTTCATGGCATTTGAGCCATGTTTCTGTTCTGGCATTTTGCTGATTAAGTGCAGATGGAGTCTTAAAGACTTTTGTGTAGAGGCTGGTTTCAAATCATAGTCCTCAACCTCTTGAGTAGCTAGGATTATATGCATGAGCCACTAGTACCCAGCTATGAATCGATTTTTGGGGGTTGGTTGTGGCGCTTGAACTCAGGGCCTTGGTGCTGTCCCTGAGCTTCTTTGTGCTCAAGGCTAGCACTCTACCACTTGAGCCACAGCCACTTCCAGTGTTTGAGTGGTTAATTGTAGATGATAGTCTCATAGGGACTTTTTACCCAGGCTGGCTTTGAACCACAATCCTCAGATCTCAGCCTCCTGAGTAGCTAGAATTATAGGCATGAACCACTGGCACCCAGCTTATTAATAGATTTTTTAAGAGATCAAAATTCAGTGTATTTTATGTCACTGCTATAAACAATTAAGAGTACTTGAAAAATACCTTCCTCTTAAGACATTAAATAATGTCTTGAAGTTATTATTAACTTCCTTGTAATCATATTTCTTCCTAGAGAATGTTCTGTCTTAAACAAGAATTCGAAATTGGTGAAAAACAGTAATCCAACACCATAGGTCTAATGATTTTTAACTACATTATCAAATTTAAATACTTGCCTCAAGACTGATTTCTGGGTTATATTTAAAAGCAGAGAGCACAACTAGGTTTAATAAAAGGAATAGAGAACAGAAAAATATTTGTTAAAGGAATTCACTAAATCTCAGTATTCAATCTTGCTTAATCCAAACAATGGACTAAGGTACAACTTCTCGCTGTTTTTCCTATGGTTTGGGGCTGGTGCACCCTCTCCAAAACTCACGTTGAAATCTGGCTTCCAGTGTAGTAGCTGTATTGAGGAACTGTGGGAACTTTAAGGGATGTTTGGGTCAAGAGGCTGCACCCTCAGCAATGGATTATACCATTCTAACAAGAGTGAGTGAGGGCGTTCCCCTTGGAGGGGTAAAGCACTGCAGGAGCAGTTTGTGACAGAAAGGACTTTGGCTTGTGAGACACTCTCTTCCTTCCTCTCTGTCCATATTGACCCCTTCTGTCCTTCCACCATGAAGCTGGTAACAGCTCCATGCTCCTGGAAATGCCAGCTCCCTGAACCATGAGCTAAACTAAATTTTCCTTTATAGATTACCCAGTTGCAGGCATGCTGTATTAGTCTGACCATTTGTCCTGCTATTTGGGGGAAGAGACTAAACATCTGCGTCTTAAGACATCCCACTTCCCACAAATCCTTCTACCTTCTGGAAGATGATCAGGACCCCACTGGATAAGCTCCCCAAAGATCCCAGACTCATCCTGGGCCTGTCATAGAGAACCCCAAGGCAAGTTTCTGAAGTGAAGGTGTTTTCACAGCTCTACCACGTCTTCCTCCGCAGCTAGGCAGACAAGCTCCTTTCAGCTAAATCTCTTTCTCTTTGATGCAGACACGTTTTTCTAGTCAACCTTTTCCTCCTCTGTGTGTTCTCATTTTGCTCACCACTGACTGAAAAGAATTTCCTCCTCCGCTGCCTCCTCCCAGCCCTCTTACAGATTTTTTTTAACTTTGTTTAGGTTTGGTTTCGTTTGGTTTGGGGTTTTGTTGGAAACAGGATCTTAGTATGTAGTTCAGGTTGGATTCAAAAATCTTCCCATCTCTGATTCCAAAGTACTGGGATTATAGGCATGGACCACCATGCCTGGCTTTCTCACACACATAGATTTCTTTAAAAAGAAAAGGAGAGAGGAAAGGAAAAGATGGATGGATGGATGGATGGAGAGAAGTAGGAAGCAAGCAAGGAAGGAGAAAGGGAGTAAGGGAGGGGGAGGGAGGAATAGAAGGAGGGAGGAGGAGGGAAGAGCGAGTTTATGAAAAGGGAACTATCCAGATTTCCTTAGAAGCATTTGCTAGTCCACCCATTCCAAGAAACTAGTGTCATCAACTCCAAAGTTTGTGGAATGGCCCTGGTATCTCCTTAGAGGCTCTACAAAGCTTCCACACGCACTTTCATTTCCCTCTCCTTAGACCTACTCTTACCTAAATATCAGCATTGGAAATCATGGACTGAAAACAATGTATTTTTTTAATCACTGCTGGCCACAGCCCTGGATATTTTTTTTGTTACAAATACACAGTTTTATGGCATCAAAACTATTTTGAGGCTTAAGTAGGATTTTGTGGACTGGCTTGAGAAACTGAGCTACCATTTAAAATACCATTTCTAAAGAGAAATACATTCTATGTGCCAAGCATCTAGCCCAAACCCTCCTGAAATCCAACCCGTCTACAAACTGATGATGTGTTCCAAATGCAACATAGACCTCGATGTCTTCTCACACAAGCCTCAAAGGCTGATAAGTCTGACCATAACATGGTTTGGTTTTCATAACAGAAAAGGATATCATTTAATTGTTCCAATAAATGACCCTAATGTCTCTAGGTCGAAGGAGGGGACAGTGACTGTTTTGTGAGCCACCATTTGATCATTCTTACCTGTGGCTTCTTTGGGAAATAGTGAGCAAACACTCTTACTCACATCCACCCCAATTCTGGTGCAAACACAAAGCATCATCAGTCACTAAGCTAGGGTGGGGCAAGAATGACCACACAGGCAGACATGAGCACATGTTTTTATATTTAAGAGCCCACCTCATCATGGGCTTCCTGGGGATTCGTTCAACTTCCTTTGATCACATTGTCCAATCCTCAGATCTGAGGGAAGGCAGAAGCCTGGGTAGGAACGAGAGTTCAGACGATGGGAGAGACACACTCACCCTCATTTTCCCAGCTGAGGAAATCAAGACCTACTGAGGTCATTTCTCCCCTCCTTTCACTTTGGCCTGCCAAAGACAATGTTGCTGCCTTTGGGCTTCTGTTCCACCATGATGGCTGCTACCTTCTCTGGTTTGACAACCATCTTCTCCCACCTTCCGGACATAGGCAGACACCTGTGAAAGGTTTTACTCTGGGCAGCATGCTCTGGGTTCGAAGGAGAGGATTTTTAGTGTAGCCAATTTCTACACATTCTACCACCTACCACACTGTGCCAGCATTCAACTGTCTGTAGCATTCAGACCAATCCATTAAATCTAATTTGTTCCAGATCCTCCTTGGAATAGAAATTTTAAAGTATTTCTCAACTACACTGAAGACAGTAGAATAATGATCAATTTTGTTATTTTCGTAGACTTTATCCTGAGGTTTGGAGAGTCCTTCAAACAGGCTACAATCTTTCGATAAGACGAGGTTGGAAAAGGAAACCCAACTTAGGAACCAAAAGTTTAATAAAGAGTAAAAGACTTGTTTTGCAATTGGCAAGGCTTGGTAATACACAGCCAAGTGTGTGATGCGAAGAAAAAAGGTTTCTTCAGTGTGAGACTGTGTCTCAAAGAAGAAGACCATGATGCTCACATGTAACCAGCTTTGAGATCACAGGACACAGTCTAGAACTAATTTCAAGAAAGAAGAATCCTGGTGTAAAACCTGTGTAGACTAGGCCAGGGCCTGGACTAGGAAGCGCATATCAGTACAGCATGAAAACCAGGAGATCGCCATAGCATCTCTTCCTCTCCTCCACAGGACTGATCCCACAGAAGTCCAAATTGCACAACCATGGGCAGCAAAACACAAAATCAGTTCCTTTGTCAAGGATGTCGGTCCTGAAAATCATTGTTTTTTTTAGAACCAAGTGGGCCTGTAGACAGTGGCTTGGCAAATTTGCATACTTGTCTTATCCTTAAGAGCACTTTCTTTTCTAACTGCCTGTCTACTGGTTCTCATTAATTCAAACCACATGGACATTTGTCAGTTTCTAAACAGCATTCTTACTCATTCTCTCTCTCTCCCTCCCTCCTTCCTTTCTTCCCTCCTACACAGGCACACATACATATATATGTGTGTATATATTTAATTGATTAGTTGTAAATGGTGTCTCTTTATATAGCCCAGGCCAATCAAGCCTCCAGTAAGTTCCTACAGCTCAACAACTTCCACTTCCTGAACAGGGCTCCAAGACAGTCAATCCCATTTATACCTTACAGTGTAAAATCACAAGGTCCAAAGACTCATAAAAGCTTAAATAACTCTGAGTGCTGGTGTCTCACATATGTAATCCTAGCTACTCAGGAGACTGAGATATGAGGACCATGGTTTGTAGCCAGCTGCGACAGGAAAACCTACAACATTCTTATATCCAGGAAGTGGTGCTATGGATCAAAGGTAGAGTGCTAGCCTTGAGCAGAGGGGAAAATAGCTAGGCCCTGAGTTCAAGTCCTAGGACCAGCACCAAAAAATAAATGGCTTCAGTACCAAGAATGAAGTAAATGGATCCTTCTAGTTATATGTTGCATGAAGTATAAAAATAAAAAGTAGGGTTTTCCTCTCCCCACAAATCCTGACCCTTTAAAGTCCTAATTATATGGTAGTCAATCCCCTGGGCTTGTCTCCACTTAGATTTAATTATAGACAAAGAAGTCCTTGCGAATAGTTTGCTGTTTCTTGTGTGCTAGGAATACCTGAAATCCAAAAACACATCACAAAAATGATTGAGTCTGCATTGCTTTTCCTTGGATCCTGGCTGCTCTTAGATTTCTTTTCCCCCAGCCCCTTCCTTCCCATGTGGCTTTTCCAACTGCAACACACACTGTGGCTGCACTAGCTCCTTTAATCCATAGATTTAACCCTATACCAGAATAAGGAGCTTGGTAAAGAGTTATGCCAAGAGAAAACTTTTGTTGGGGTCAAATTCTGAGTAGCAGCTGGAGGATGAAACATCTTTACTGACAATTATTTCCTTATTGCAGAAAGAAGCCATTTTCATTTCTCTTGAGGATGAGGCTTCAAGGCTTACCACTGCTAGCTTCTCAAAGCCTTGAGCACATCCATGCTCTGGTTTGCATATCTGTCAAACATGGATGCCCAGAGTTCCAGGCTAAGCTTCTTCATTCCACTGGTGTTCACGTGGCCTGTGGGTCATGACCAACTATTCAATAGTCTCCCAATGTTCATCTAGACAACGGACTTGAACTGTTGTTGACATTTCTTGGATAACTTCTTCCATGCTTTCTGCCTTGTGCTTTTTAAAATAATTTCTGGAATGCTACTTGAGAAAACTTTTGTTGTAAGCTTTTTGGAGCCCTTTTGACTGTGGTATTTAAAGAGGCCTTCCAGCCAGGCACTAGTGGCCATACGCCTAAAACCCTGGCTACTCACGAGGCTGATACCTGGAGGATTGAATTTCAAACTCAGCACAAGCAAAAAAGTCTGTGTCTCCACAAAAGGCAAATTGCAGGGCTGGAGGCATGGCTCAAGTGGTAGAGCACCAGCTGATCAAGCAAGATGAACTCTGGATGTGAAGCCTTGAGTTCAAACCCTAGTACTAGCCAAAAAGATAAAATACAATATAAAACAAAATGGCATTCTTCTACTTGCAAAATAGTATTTCAAAAAGAATTGTGCTCTATCAACCCCTTCTTTGCAGTGGACTCACTCTCTGGTTCAAAGTCCAGTGTTTATTGAGAGACTACTTGTGGATATTTGTTAACAAAGCTATCTCCACAGAAAGTGTCCTTTATTTGAAACATAGGCTGCAGCTGATGACCCCACATAGAAGTTCTTGTCTTTGGGCAGTTGTCTTATAATACCAATACTAATATTAATCATAAACTGTAACTTAAGAGGAACAAATTATTCCATAGTTCTTTTTTTTTGGGGGGGGGGGTCAGTCGTAGGGCTTGAACTCTGGGCCTGGGCGCTATCCCTGCACCTTTCCCCTCAAGGCGAGAGCTTTACCACTTGAGCCCCAGCACCACTTCGAGTTTTCTGGTGATTTATTGGAGATAAGAGTCTAACGGACTTTCCTGCCTGGGCTGGCTTTGAATTGTGATCCTCAGATCTCAGTCTTCTGAGTAGCTAGGATTACAGGCCTGAGCCACTGATGCCCAGCTCCATAGTTCTAACACTTTTCTCCGTACTTTGGTTAACTATAGAGCTAACCTCTGTAGCATAGCTATCAATAATCTACAAAAATAGAAATCAGTCAGGCGCCAGTGGCTCTTGCCTATAATTCTAGCTACTCCAGAGGCTGAGCTCTGAGGATCATGGTTCAAAGCCAGCCTATGCAGAAAAGTCCATGAGACTCTTATCACCAATAAACCACTAGAAAACCAGAAATGGCACTGTGGCTCAAGTGGTAGAGCACTAGACTGAGCTGAAGAGCACAAGGACAGTGCCCAGACCCAGAGTTCAAGTCCCACCACCGACAAAATAAATAAATAAATAAATAAATAGAAATTAGGCATGGTGGTACAGGTCTATAATCCCAGCACTGGGGAGACTGAGGCAAATGTTTCTGAGTTTCAAAGACCACCCAGACCACATAGTAAAGCCTTGTCTCAAAATAAACAAAAAAAAATAGAAAGCATATACACACACACACACATACACACACATACACACACACACACACACACACACACACACACACACACACAGAGTAAGCATATGATAGAACACACATGAAAAATCTGAGATCCCCACAAGTTCCATTTTGCTAAGCTCAAATTTCTGTCTTAGAAAATAAAGTCTATACCTCTTATCATTGTTCCAGTAAGTTTTTTATTTTTGGCAATCATGAGATTTGAACTCATGACCTTGGTAGGCATGTGCTCTAAAAGTGCTTGGAGACATCCATGCCTCCCCGTTGAGCAACTCTAATTTGTCCTCTTCAGAGGGCCTGCTTATGGCCACTGCACTGGAATTTTCCAGAAATCAGATTGCCCAAGATCTCACTTCACTTCAACAAACTTTACTTCCCAGTCCTTCAGCTACTGGGCTTAACATTTCCTCTAAGTTCCCTACTTCCAAAATACTTGAGTCAGCATCGTATCCATCATGTCATTCTCTTATTTTTTATAGTGTTCTCACTTCCCTTCTTCCCTAAACCTTTCCTTCTTTACTATGAATGCTTCCTTTTCCAACAGTCCTGAAATCCAGGATATGTTACTTCAGTCATTCTTTACAAGATTCCTTAACTTCATGTCTCTAATAAATATATCCTTCCAGTCCAAGCCCTGAACATCTCAGCCATGACTAGTTTCACAGTCTGGCTCCTGTGCCCCTGACTTGGTGGTACCATTATGGATTAACAGAGGAAGTACTCATGGACAGGTGGTGTCACTGGGAAATCTGTCCCTCACACTCTCTTCCTGTTTCTCTAAACCTTCACTATTCTCCTTGTGCTTCCTAATTGTTCCCTTTCATGTTAATAATAGGTGACCTACAACAAGAGCATGTTCAAGCAATCCATTTCCCCATCACATCATGACCCTGCTCCACTTCACACACCTGCAAACCATCTCTCTCCCATCCCCAACTACGTGCCAACACTTTCAGAAGAATGACAATTAGTCTTCCACATCCAAAGTCAAATCCCACCCCCCCGCCCAATTTCCTGACTTCAACCTCTCCCTCTCTAATGGTTCCTTCCCTGGCTCCAGTAAACTTACTTACATTTCCTCCATTGTCAAAACAAACAGGGAGCCGAAAATTTGACCCTGTGTCCTCTTTCAAGACCTGACCCTTCCATTTATTTCCAAATTGAACTTGCTAGCTCCACTTCCTTCTTTCTCATTTACTCTTCTTGTATTGCTATGCATATGGCCACAAAAAATGTTAATATAAATACCCAAATAGCCCTTGGCAGAAAAAAAATGTTTTCCCAACATCCCTGGTTTAAATAATATGGATAGTGCTAGGCATGGTGGACCAATCTGTAATCACAGCTTCTTAGGAGAAGGCAAGAAGACTCATGGTACAAAGCCATCTTTGACAGGAGTTAGCAAGAACCCCAGCTCAAGGCATAGGCCAGACATGTTGTCATGCATTTGTAACCACAGCGACTTTGGAGGTCTAGGTAGGTCATTCAGAGGCTGTTCCCAACCAAAGATGTAAGACCGTTTCTTAAAAGAAACAACAACAAAAAACTAAACTAAAATGGCTGGGGACATGACTCCAGTGATAGTTCTGCCTAGAAAACAAAGCCCTGAGTTCAAACCTTAGTGCTCATCAAAAACAAGATAAAATGATATAAATAGGCTTTTGTGTGGGATTAACTAGAACTCTTCAAATAGTTTGTTCAGCCATCAGATGTCCCCAGAATGAAGCCTGAGATTTGAAATAAAAATCACGTTTTAGAATGCTTGCGCGTGCATGCACACACACACACACACACCATGTACACACACACACATACACCTGTGACAGAAATCGATCTTCATCATGCACAAGACATATTTTAGGCAAGCCCTGATTGTCTCCTCAGCACAAGATTGGGGATGCAGCCTTGGGCTGGTCCCCCACTTTCCTGCTACCTCAGGATCTATCATCCCTACCCACAAAATCCCTCCACTTATTCCAGCCCCACTGAAGAATGAAAGGAAAGGGCTAGAAGTATATAGCTCGTACCTGAAAAGCCAGCACCCCATGCTGATGCTGTGGGTTGATGGCGGCCTCGTTCTGCTTCGTCTCTGATCCTTACACTGGAGAAGGGACGGGCTGCTTCTGAGCTTCCCTTGCACTCTCGCGTGGCTCCAATTCCACTGGTGGGAAATGGCCTAGCGTTCACACCCACGACAAGGTGACCACAGTGAAGGAACCGTGTGTGACTCTCCTGTTCCCTGCTTGCAGCCCGCCGCCTCCCCCGAGGACACCCCAGAACTCAGCGCCTTCTTGCGAAACTCTACCATCCCTCATCTCATCCGGAAGCGGGAGGTGCCCTCAGCCCCGCTCCACAGACAGAGCCCCGCCAAGGTCCTGGTGAGTGGTCCCCATGGGCACAGAACCCGGGGTGAACAATGGCATGCGATGCAATACCCGCGCCACAACCATGGTGCGCACTTCAAGCTGGCTTTTCGGTCTCTTCTGATGCCCAGATCTGCCTGAGAATTTGGGAGGGGGACACATGGCAAGAAAGGAAAATGGATGTCCAATGAGGATTGAGGAGCGTTTGTGGTGATGACCCTTTTGGCTCCCCTTAAATCATGGATGGCGGCTACTTCAGACAATGAGAGGTGAAAACACCAAGTGTGGTATTAGCCCATTTCTGAAGCCTAAAGGACTAGTTGGTCAGCCACCACAGGCCCTGAGCCAGTGGCTTTGAAGAGAACTCAATGCCTTATGCTTTGGAGTCGCATCACTGGCTACTTTGGGTGTTGGTTATTTTCAAGGAGGGTCTCGCTTTATGTTTTTATCCTGGTCTGGACTGTGATCCTCCTATTTCTGTTTCTCCATGTCACTGGGGATGGGCAGGCACACACCACTTGAACCCAGCCATTGGTTGAAATGGAGTTTCCAAAACCTTCTTTTAGCCTAGATTGGCCTTGATCCCCCAATCTTTACCTCCCGAGACATTTTTAACTTCTAGATATCCCAGAAATGTACCTGGCTGTTCAAGGTAATACTTGATTTCCACCTCTGATTTTTTAACTGCTGTTTTATCTTCTTTTCCTCTTAATGGCTCAAAAACTCCAATCCCTACACCCTCTCCCTACCTCCTACATCTTGGAGTCAAGGCAGCTCTGGGATAGGGAATGATTATGCAAAGTTATTCTGAAAGCCAAAGCTTAGTAAGACCTCCCACAGTTTGATTGAAAACAACCTAGTGAATCACATTACTGATTAGGAATTTGGAAGTGCCAAATGCCAGCATCCTGTTTGGAGATCATAATTCTCAATTTGCATCTCTAACATGGAAGTATAATTCTCCTCCATCTAAGAACATCCCTGGCCTTCCTCATCTTGGGTCCCTGCTGGCTTCCTCATTGTCGACCCCATGTCCTTCCTCCTCTCCAAACGATTCAGTGTCCCCTTTCCCTGCTCAGCTTACAGTGACCTTGTCTTTCTTGACTTCTCTTCAGCATTTGATACTGTTGGCCTCATCCTCAAGCTATTTGCATCCCCTGGCTTCCCCACAAACTTTCTCGCCTACCTTGGACAATCCATGTCTTAGAATTTCTCATGGGCAGCTCTTCTATCTGCAGCCTTCTCTCCTTTCTCCTTTCTTTTCTCTTCTCCTCTCCTTTCCTCGCCTCTCCTCTTTCTTCTCTTTCCCTCCCTTCTCCCCTCTCCTCCTTTGCCCTCTCCTCGCCCCTCCCCTCTCTCCTTTCTTCCTTTCTTCCCATTTTATCCCTTCTCACCTCTCTTCTCTTTCTCCTCCCCTCTCCTCCCTTTTCTTTCTCTTCTCCTCTGTCTTCTCCTTTCGCCTTCCTCCTTTCCCCTCTTCTCTCCTCTTCTCATCTCTCCTCCCCTCTTCCCCTTTCTCCTCTTCTCTCTTCCCTTTCCTCCTCTCCTTTCTTCTCTCTTCTCATCTCTCTTCTCCACTTATCTCATCCCTCCTTTTCTCGTCTCTCCTTACTTCACCTAATCTCTCCACTCCTCTCCCATCAATTTTACTCTTTCAAGAAAACTTCTTGTATGACTCTCTCTCCAGCACAATTAGAAAAGCATTTTCTGTGCAAAACAACTTATCTGGATTCTGATGTTTCCATACCAGAATCAGAAAATAGGATTTGGTAGGTCGAATGTCATCCTAATGAATTCTTTCCAGTAATTCATGTAGTTCATGAATTAAAAGTTACCTGACACAAAGGAAAACCGCTGGACAGTTTAAGAACAGCTGACTGCAGTACTCTCAGAAGGACTTGTTCTACAACAGGAAGGAGGCTGACATAGAAAGGAATATTTTGGAACTAATGTTTCTACCTGGGTCACCAACTTTGAGTCACCGAGGTTACACAGACTCTGGGGTTTCTGCTGCAGACCTGCTCAATTCAGCAACAGACGTGGTTACTGTCTGTAAGAAGTGTCTTCCAATGAAGCAGAAAGGCCAGTAGCTCCTGAAGGAAGATGATTTGAGTCCTAAGGAAGGCACTTATATGAATCCAGGCACATGCTGGATTTAAGATCTATTCATCATCACTAAGCTATGCTTTTGATTAGGTTGTTCATTTGTTTGTTTTGGATTTTTTTGTTGGCACTAGAGTTTTGAACTCAGCTCTTGGCACTTGCTTAGAAAGTGCTCTACCATTTAAGCCATGCTCACCCCCCTACACACACACACACACACACACACACACACATACACATACACACAATTCTTTTTTTTGGGGGGGTCTGATCGTGGGGCTTGAACTCTTGGCCTGGGCGCTGTCCCTCAGCTCTTCAGCTCAAGGCTAGCGCTCCACCACTTGAGCCACAGCACCACTTCTGGCTTTTTTCTTTTTGCTTATGTGGTACTGAGGAATGGAACCCAGGACCTCATGCATGCAAGGCAAGCGCTCTACCACTGAGCCACCTTCCCAGCCCACACAATTCTTTTGCTTTTAGTCTGCTCTTCGGATAGGGTCTCTAGCTTTTTGCCCAGGCCAATCTAGCAATTACAAGCAGGAATTACAAGCAAGAAACCCCATGCCCAGCTTAATTTATTCTTCCTTTACATTAAATAAACTATATCAAACTTGCATATAAGGCACTGACTTCTGAAGAAACAAAGCATAAATAAACTGACTTCCTTTTTATTCCCTGGGACTGTTTGAAGACCCTGACTTGTGGCCACTGTTGTTCTGTTTTTCAGAACTGCACAAATATCGAGTGTTTGCAAATCTCTTGTTCAGTGGGACGACTAGGAGGAGGAGAAAGTGCAGTCCTAAAGATCAGATCTCGACTCTGGGCCCATACCTTCCTCCAGGTAAGAAGGATTGCACGCACCACACGCTGCTCACCCAGAACCTCTTCTCAAAAGCTCAGCCAGAAGCCATTTATTTACTCATTCACTTAATTACTTACTGAAGCAGTATTGGAGTTTCACTTCAAGGCCGCACACTTGCTAAGCAGGTGCTCTACCATTTGAGCCAGGCCCCCAGCCCATTTTGCTTTGGTTGTGTTTTTTTTAGCTTTTGGCTGGGGTCAACTTTGTACCATTATCTTCCTACCTCTTTCTCCCATAGAGAAAGTCCCATAACTGGGACTACAGGTATGAGCCACCTCATGTGGCATTGGTTTTCATTGAAAATTTTTCATTTTGCATTTTGCATTGTTATACCCTTTTTGTGTGTGACCGTACTAAAGCTTGAACTCAGGGCCTGTCCCTTAGCATTTTTGCTCAAGGCTGGCACTCTACCATTTGAGCCCAGCTCCACTACAGCTTTAAGAAGAAATGAGTTAGAAGTAGTAACATATTAGATGTATTGGCATAGATGCATCTCAGCACCAACATAATATTAAGCTTAAAACTTAAGTATGAGCCAAGTAAGTGTTGCCTGTTTGATGCAGAGCTCAAAAGTAAAGCCTATTAAAAAATAAAGCAAGTACTGAACTAAACTATACTAAGCAGTACATTGGGAAGACTTGAGAAACATAAAACTCCGGAGAGCAATGTGTAGGCTTTGTGGGTAGAGGCTATTCAAGGAGGAACACACGGACTGTTTTAATGGTATAAGGAATTTTTCATAGCCAGCGTGGGGCACACATAGGCTCACCTTGAATTCTCTCCTGCTTCACCAGAGGTCATAAATAGTCAATGAAATAGCTTTTAAAAGGCAATATTGGAGCGGTGGGGGAATTAAGATGGCTCTCAGGGGAAATGATGGTGGATTGGCTATACTGGGCAGAGCGGCAGAGCAAGTAAGATGAGCCTCAAATAAAAAGCCAATGATACTTGCCAAATTCATAGTGAGAGAATAATGGAGATTGAGAGGTGACTCCTCCATTTTTCACCCAAGCTAAATGGTAGCAATGACTTGGGAGAAAGGAAACCAAGAGCCACACACTGTCTTTGGTGATTGCAGTTAGGGCTGCAAGCGAAAGTTTCAAAACGACGATCATTCACCCGCTCACTGAGGGTCAGCAATGTGGCCAGAGTTTAACGGGACTCGAATTCAATGCCACCTAGCTGGGTAAGAGAGTGGAGATGTCACTGGGGGTTGAGGCCTTCTGAAGACTTGCCTGGGGCTATGGGAGATGCTTGGGGACCCTGATGGATACTTGTTGCCCTGTCACCCAGGACACAAGAGCATCCTTCTGACCTGCTTTCGCAAGCAAGTGAGTCAGGAGAAAGCAAAACTTCTACGTCTTTAATGACCTAGCCTTGGAAGTCACATTTTTCCCTTTCCACAGCAGCCTCCGGTTCGTACATATTGGGCCTCCTTCTATGGGAGGGGTCCAGACAAGGCTGTGAACACCCAGAGGTGAGACTCACCAGAGACCACCTTTGAGGCTCACTACCACAGACACAATTGCCAAGTCTCTAATTTCCTAGGGAGGAGGAAATAAAGCTGGGGGGAATGAACTATGGTTATCTTACAGCAACAGCAGTGTATTCTCTCGCCATTCCAGTGAGAAGTCAGTGGTATCACATTCTGGAGGTTCTGAGGTGGAAGCAAGCCAGTCCATTCCTTCTTCCATGATTGACATGGTTTTGGGCCATGCTTGGCATTCATTGGCTTGTGGACCCATCACTCTAACCTTTGTGGCCATCCTCCCTTTACCTCCTTCTACATGTCCTTATGCCTTCTTTTCTGTCTCATTCTGCTTAGATTTAGAGCCTGCCCTAATCAAGATAATCCCAGTGAAAATTTCATCTTACTTATCTATGCAGAGATCCTTATTCACTAGGAGAATCTAAATGTCCATGCATTTTTAGGAGGACTCTTTAATCAACTACCAGCAACAGCCTTCTATCTTTACTAGCAAGCCCTGATACTCCATTTTACCACCTCACTGTACTCATTTCTCTTTTTTTTCTTTTTTTGGTCAGTTGGGGGCTCGAACTCTGGGCTTGGGCACTGTCCCTCAGCTCTTCAACTCAAGGCTGGCCCTCTACCACTTGAGCCATAGCACCACTTCCGGTTTTCTGAGTAGTTTATTGGAGATAAGAGTTTCACGGACTTTCCTGCCTGGGCTGGATTTGAACCACAATCATCAGATCTCAGCCTCTGGAGTAGCTAAGATTACAGGTGTGAGCCACTGGCACCAGATTGTACTTATTTCTTCAATCTCATAAATTGCTCCTCACAATACACCACTAACTTTAGTGTGGGGGAGGTAATTAGGGTTTAAGGCATTTTTTCTGTTATGACCATTTCATTTCTGTTAACTATAGGCTTTTTTCGTCTATTCTCAGACATATAGTTAGTAATCTTGGGAAAAAACTTTAATCAGAATACTCACTGTAGATTCTTTTACATGTTTTGATGACAACTGGCAACAGTATTTTGTGAACATATGGGCAATAATGTTTATGAATTGTATATACATACATTTGAGAAAACTACCTGTAAGCTAAGTGATGTGAAAGACAGACCAAACTTACACGAGAATCAGCCGCAGGGAATGCTGGCTTGATGAAAATTAAACAGGACCTGATTTTGTTGTCTGTGGTGGATCATAGATCCGTAGGCCCAAGCTTGATTCTGTTCCTGACTGAATGTGTTCAAGGCACTTAGCTTTCCTTGCACTCACTTCTCTTACTTGTGAGGTGAAGAGATTGAAGTAAAGGCTTTTTTCATTCCTGAAAACTTCCTGATCTATGGGGCAGTTCACATGGAGTCTCTCTGATTAAGTTATTTATGATGTTTACTCTACTTAGTTGAAGTCAGTCATAACTCCATGTGCTGTATTAAGAACCTCCTTTTGTATTGTGTTGACACTTTGGTTGAACTCAGAACAGACTCTAGCTAACTGCCTCTCTAAATGGAAGGAACAGCCAGCCACCCCTTTCTAAGAGGCCCATCGGTCTGCAAACAGCCAGATTTCTAGGGAGTGTTAAACACCAGGACAAATGCTTGTATATGAATCACCTTATAGCAGTCCTGTGGGATATAGATGATAATTGTCAACTGCATTTACACATGAGTAAAGTCAGACATACAGGTTAAGTGGCTGTTCCAAAGAGGAATCAGAGAGCATCCTGTGTATATCACTGTGCTATGTATGCTGAACTTGAAACCACTGTGGGATAATTACTCATTGTAGACTTTATATCACCTTTAGTAAGCTATGGATTGCCAAACTATAACCACTATATTATAGGCTACTATGTAGTATCTACTGATAAATATCTTCTTAATAGAATGCATTGAAACTTTATGACTTTTTGAAGGAGCCACAAGTTGTGCTATTTTAGAATCCACTTTTTAAAACAAAGGATCAAGAAAAAAAATTAAAACATTATTTTGAATTGCACTGCCCCAAATGCTAGAATACTCATCTACGGTTATAAGTAAAACTAACCATTCATTTCCTGATTCCCCTAAACCCATTTCAAGTGTTCATAGCCACATACGCTAGGCAGATAATAATAAAAAAAAAAGAAATTAACATTCTCAAAAAAAGTCCTGTTGGACTGGACTATTTCAGGACTTTAAGGGAGTATATTTCCCTTCAAATGTTGCAGGATGAGCTCAGAGTGTGACATCTGTGAGTGAAGACTTGGATTGTCTTTTAAGATTAGCCATCTGACTTCCATTATGCCCCTCTGCTAAAATAAGAATGAAGCCCCTTTGGGCCTCATTAAGTGTCGTTTGCCACCTCAAAAAGGCAAGACATGTATCCAGAATCCACTTTTCACTAAGCCTTGTGTTTAGAGCCTCCCACTCTCCCAACAAAACAACAGTGACAGCAAGATGGTGTGCTACCAGGCCAAGCAACATCATGTGTTGGCTTCACTTCAAAGTTCAGATACAAGCATGAACCATGCAAGTCAACTTTTAGATTCAGAACTGCTAAGCAAATAAAGTACTGGAAGTCTGTTATATGGAGTGAAAACAGAAATCTTTGAGGGTTATGTTAAGAAGGTTTTTGGAAACGTTCTTAGCTGGGAAGGTTCTCGCAAATGTATCTACAGTAGACACCTAACTGTATGTTCCCCCTAAAGCAGGAAGAATGTGTATTTTGCTCTTATTTCTCCCATCCAACTTCTACAGCACCTGAACTAGGGGAGCCACTAAGGACTTTTTTTCCCACCCTTTGGTGCTAGTCTTGGGGCTTAAACTCTTTTGTTAAGGCTAGCACTCTACCATTTGAGCCACAGCTATACTTCCTTTTTTTTCTTTTTTTGGTCATGGGGCTTGAATTCTGAGCCTGGGTGCTGCCCCTGAGCTTTTCAGCTCAAGGCTAGTGCTCTATCACTTGAGCCACAGCGCCACTTCTGGTTTGCTGGTGGTTTAGTGAAGAGAAAGAGTTTCATGGACTTTCCCACCCTTGCTGGCTTTGAACTGAGATCCTCAGATCTAAGCCTCCTGAATAGCTAGGATTACAGGCATGAGCCAATGGCACCTGGCCTTTCAGGACATTTTTAATGAAGAAAACATCTAAGGTCAAGTACTAGTCTTACCTGGGCCTCAACTTCTTTTTTCCTTTTTAATGAAAATGGGACATTTTCTTTATTCTGCTATAAAGAGTGGAAGAAACTTTTGCTTTTGGAAAATAGACTTAAAGCAAACAACAGATTGATCTTTGGGTTGAAGACTTTACAAGCTATCTGCTTACCACCTGATTTGCTCAGGCCTCCTTCATTTGTGTCAGTTTGCATGGCTGAATGAGATCATGAAGGTGAAGGCCACCAATAAGCGCTTCATCGTGAACTACAGCCCTCTCCTATACAGCTGCCTTCCCTCACAACTTCCAGGGATCCTAATATAGCTGAAGAGAACAAATGTCCAATTCAATCATTGAAAAACTCAAACCTGTCAGAAAGTACTATTAAGTGGATAGTATGTGAGGTTTAGAGTGTCATTAAATAACCAAGCCATTAGCTGTAGTACTTTATCATCCATGTTTATAGTTAGCTAACCAGTATCAACTAGTGCATATTTCAAGGTTCTGCAGAAGATATAAACATCACACTCCATGGTATATGATGTCCATTTTTGCATCATCAAGTTGGGGAGAAAAGTATGTCATGGACTATTTGATAATACAGATATATTTAGTAAGCAATCCTGTTATTCTGCAAACAGTATGAAGTGTACTTATGTAGCATGCCACTAGGTGAAACAGTCAAATGGAATGGTTTCGTGCATGGAACCCATTGTTGACAGAAACACTGTTACACAGCCATGACTATAAGGCCGAAAAGCAGAATTTGATCAGCCCACTCACAGTAGAGGGAAGAAGCTATATCTTCCAGAGGTGGCAATGGTTCAAGTTTTGGGGAGGATTGCATCAGGCCATCGAGAGCCACAGGACGAGCAATATGGAAATATAAAAGCAAGTCTTCTCACTACAATTAATGTGCACTACTAAAGTTAAAACTTAAATATAAAAGTTTAGAAAAAAATTAGGCACCTGTGGCTCATGCCTGTAATCCTAGATACTCAGGAGGCTGAGATCTGAGGATCACGGTTCAAAGCCAGCCCGAGCAGGAAAGTCTGTGAGACTCTTTTTTTTTTTTGTCAGTCGTGGGCCTGAACTCTGGGCTTGGGTGCTTTCCCTCAGCTCTTCAGCTCAAGGCTAGAGCTCTACCACTTGAGCCATAGCTCCACTTCCAGTTTTTTCTGCTTATGTGATGCTGAGGAATCGAACCCAGGCCCTCATGCATACAAGGCAAGCACTCTACCACTGAGCCACCTTCCCAGCCCCTGTGAGACTCTTATCTCCAATAAACCACTAGAAAACCAGAAGTGGTGCTGTGGCTCAAGTGGTAGTACACTCACCTTGAGCTGAAGAGCTGAGGGACAGTGCCCAAGCCCAGAGTTCAAGCCCCATGACTGACCAAAAAAAAAAAAGTTTAGAAAAAGAAAACTAGAAAGCTAAACCACAATGTGAAACTTCTAAATATAAATATACACACACACCCCAAATATGGTCTCAGCTGAGACTTAACTAAATCAGAAACCCTGATTCTGGACCCCAGCTGTTTCTGAAGCTTAGCAAGGCCCAATGGTCTGTGGACCTCTGGAAGCAACAGTAAAGACTAGGGATGAACCAAAAATAGTATGCAGAATCCAGCATGGCCAACATTAAGAGGATAAAGGGAAGAGATGAAAGAAAATTTCCCAAAAGAAATGTATTACGCCACATTCTATATTCTACAGTTCAAATGCCATCTTGATACATGAAGACATTTTTAGGTTCATAAACACAGAATTAGTTAAGAGAAAAGTTTTCTATCTAGAATCAATATAGAGATGGAGTTCTCCTACAATTTGTTTGCCAAATATAATTTCTTCTAGTTTAGGGATAAGATTGTCTACCAATATATCACTGGAGATGGAGATAAATGAGAACTTCTTGATTGAAGGTTTGGAACACAGACATAGGCTTACATAGATAGTTATAATTATCCTATCTAGAATCTCATTGCTGGAGTTTCTCCTGTGTCCACCAATAAAGGTGGTAAATAAATTTGATTGGAATAACATAGTACACACAATTATTTTCTGAGCAAAAATTTCCAAACTTTATAAAACAATTTTTAAACAAACAAAAATCCAACAGTTGTAACAACTTGGCATTCAGAGATCTTGCTAAGCCTCCAACAATGCATGTCAGACACTTGTCCAACCCAAAAGGCTAAATAACATGGAAGCCAAGAGGCCCTGCTCTTGGCCTTCTACCAGTCATCTGTATATTTTTTAGCAGAAGATAACAGTAATTTTGTAACCCATCATGTCTCTCCTTTGTCATTCAATAGTAGTAATTATATTCATCTTTGTGTTTACTCCTTTTTAGGACCCTGCTTTTCTTTTTTTTTGTCTTAACCTTGTACATAAGTCTGTTATCAACAGGACAAATTTAGACATAGGAGGGGAATAGATGTCTGGATGAATAGATGGATGAGTGGATGGATTAATGTTTGGATAGATTGATGAATGGAGGGATGATGGATGGATGGATGGATCTATGGATAGGTGGCTAGATGATGGTTGGATGATGGATAGGGAGGTGGAGGGATGATGAATGGATGAAAGGAAAATGTAAACAAAAGGTGAAAGAAAGGAAGGAGGAAGTTTTGCTTTGGAAATGGACAGTGAAGAACTGGGTGACTACCGTTCAACCTATAAAAGCCTCCCAGAAAATAGTCAAATACCTGTTTTTACTTTCAGAGGAAAAACGACCCCTATGCTCTTGCGTCTCTAGTGTCCTTTGAAGTTAAGAAGATGCCTTATAAAGATCAGCCAGCAAAACTGCCAGAAGGAGGCATAGCCGTGAGTATCTTTCAGTTACAAATACGCACAAATATGCAACTGAAGGAACGTCTGAATCACTGTCCAGCTTGAGCTCTTAACTTAGATGTTTACCTGATTATAGAAAAGTCCCCCCACCCCTCACCTCACTATTACCTTTTTTTCAGTCTGGAAAAGTCTCATTGCCTGTTTGGTTCTTAAGCTTTCTATATAAATTTCTACTGAGAAAAATTAAAGGACAGGATTCCTACTCATCAACTTTTTTCAGTCAAGCCATTTTGTTTCTGAGAGGTCCAGGTAGCAATAGTGATTATAAGAAAATTGTAGTGATTCTTTAATGTTACAAACCCCTCACCTTGAATCCAGGGTCTGGTGCTTGCTAGGCAATCACTCTACCACTTGAGCCATGTCCCTAGCCTTCTACTTTCATTCTGATAACAATGTGGTGAATTGGGTTCTCCCTGAGGACAAGTTGACCACAAAGTAGCAAACTGACTTCAGAGAGTCGTTTCTTCTTTATCCAAAGATAGGACAACACAGAAAGAGCACAAAGAAAGAATTTCCATTGAATGAAATACTGTTTCTTATAACTGAGGTCCTTAAACAACACTGACACCCAAATAGTTATGACAGAACAACTTCTGACATCTTAAGCAGTGGGGTAAAGAAATGCAGAAGGGAGAAAGGCAGTGGTTAAGAGGGTATCCGCAGGTGCCATTACCCAAACTCTGCCTTCCTAGTTATGTGTGGAAGATAGAATGCTCTGAAAAGTAGTATTGACGCTTCAACCTTCATCACTATAGATACCTATAGATCTGTCTATCTAAATCTAGATCTCTATAGATAGATAGATAGATACAGAGATAGATAGATAGATAGATAGATAGATAGATAGATAGATAGATAGATAGATAGATAGATAGATAGTCCATGCTATGCCTTCATCACTAGTTTAGGGACTGAGTAAGGCTAGGCTGAGCCCTATACTGGACTTTGAAAGCCATACAGGTGAAGTCCCTGCAGTGATCGCTGTTGTGGACTTCAGCAGGGGTAAAGCACCTGAAGGAAAATCTGAGATTTCCAGAAGAGTCACCTGGGCTAGATTCTGAATCACCCTCATTCCTGTCAGAAACTTCAAGGAGTCACTTTGCTTCTCTGAGGCTAATCATGCCCCCGCCCCCAACTCCGCAGTGGAATTGCTAAGATGATAAATAGCTTTACCCCAGGATTATACCTGGAACAAGAAAGTCTCAAGTCTCAGCTAGCGGCAGTAAACTTCCCCAAATGTCTTACATTCTCTACCCACTGGAAATGACAATGAAGATTTGCACAAAGTCTATTAAAGCCAGAGTGGCCACATCTTTCTTGATTTAAATTATCTCTCTTTCTCTTCATGAGATGTCTACTTGTTGCCTGGATTTATGTTCAACCCAGAAAACAGAGGCTTTGGATTTTTCATACAGAGCGTTTGTCCAAAGAAGTTCAAAGCCTTGTCGCTCTAAAAGGAGATAAATCCAGGCCCTTTGTTTGCTCTGAGCACATGTTTCATAACAAAACACATGTTCCAGTCCTTTTGGTCAACAGGATTGCCATTTCTCTGTGCTGGCCACAGGTGACAACCTGATGTTCTCAACTCATCTCAAAACATGCAGGAGATGATCAAATGCATATTTCCTCTGCCCGAACAACCCCTGTGATGTATTGTAGAAAGAAAAAAAAAAAGACCTGTTCTGTTATCTGACATGGATGATTTACCATGCCATTTAAGTAGAGGTTATTGGAAAAACATTTAAGAAGGAAAAAGCTTTCAAGTCTCTCAATACCTGACTAAGTAGAGACAACCTTGCCAGTAAGGGCTGTGAGGAGTAGAAAACAGTGAATCTGGGGCTTGATTTGAGTCTGGATGGAGCCATAGAGTTTATAGCAAGTTCTCAAAGGTCCATGTCAGACTTCTCCCAAAAAGAGCCCTTTGCCAGGGTCATACCACCAGTGCCCTAGCTACCCAGGATCTCATCAGGAAACTCTGTGAGACTCTTAACCTCTGATTACCAAAAAGAAAAAAAGAACTAGAAATGGAACTATTGTTCAAGTGGTAGAGTGCCAGGCTTGGGCATATAAGATAAAGACCGGTGCTCAGGCCCTGAGTTCAAGCGCCAGTACCTACACATACATACACACAGGCCACAGAAGAGAATTGTTGTAAGGTGATAGACATTTGAAATAGATGGTTCAAGAATCGAGAAAGCTCCATTTGATCACCAAGGAAAAACTATAAGGAGACTAAGTAAGAGCTAGTGGTTTTTCCCAGATGCCTCTGTGAGATGGTAAAGTTGTTGATCAACATGGTCATAAATCAGCCATTTCTCAAGGTCTATGGAACCTTCCACCTGGAAGAACATGGTCTGTCCGCCGTTTTCACAGCTCCATGTTTATAACAAAAGAACACCTCGTGCAATGCCACGCAGTCTTCCCCAGAGGTTATGTTGATTGGGAGGTTTTAAGCATAGACACTAAAAGCCAGACACCCAGTGGTTCACATCTGTATTCCTACTCCGAAGGCTGAGATCTGACAATAGAGGTTCAAAGACAGCCTGGGCAGGAAGTTCAAAGCCAGTCTGGACAAGAAAGTCCGTGAGACTCTTATCTCCAATTAACCACCAAAAAGCCAGAAGTAGTAAAAGCGCTACCCTTCAGCAAAAAAGTTCAGAGACAGGCCTTGAGTTCAAACCCCAGGACTAGCACAGAAGGAGAAGGAGAAGAAGGAGAAGGAGAAGGAGGAAGATGAGGAGGAGGGACAACAACACACTAAATCATTATAGCACAGAACGTAAAGTTATTCAATTATTTACACATACTCTTGGCTCACCCATAAACCAGTGTTCCCAATGTATTTGCATGGGATGCAAGTAATACTCCATTCTCTAATGTATGTTTAGAGAAGAGTTTTGCTATCTAGTCAAAACACACACAAAAAAATTTAAACACCTTATGAAAACCATTGTCTCAGCTGGAACCTGGTGGCTCATGCCTGTAATCCTAGCTATTCAGGAGGCTGAGATCTGAGGATCGCTGTTCAAAGCCAACCCAGACAGAAAGGTCCATGAGACTCTTATCTCCAATAAACCACTCAGAAAACCAGAAATGGCTCTGTGGCTCAGGTGGTAGAGCGCTCGCCTTGAGCTAAAGAACACAGGGACAGTGCCCAAGCCCAGAGTTCAAACCCTATGACCAACAAAAGAAAGAAAAAGAAAGAAAGAAAGAAAACCATTGTCTCAAAACATAAGAAATCCATTTGCTCTTCAGAACAGTGAGCAGAGCTTTAGCACCCCAAAATGGAATTCTCCAATGAAACAATTACTCTGAGTCAAGTGAAGGATATGCCTTGCTTGTCTCCTGAGGCCTCTTGCAGCGTTGTTGAACATAAGCTCACCCTTTCCCTTTGTGCTATGGTTTTGCTCGAAGTGGCACCATAGCCAGGGTGTGGGGGACAGTTATTTAAAACATCCCTCTGACCCCACCTTGGTATGTTTACACAGGACTGTGTGAGATATAAATACAGATGTCAACATTAATTACCTTTACAAATACAAGGGGAGGTTTTTCTTCTACCTTGGTGTTTTATTTTGGGGGGGGTCAAAATATACACAAACATATCATAAATGTCGATGATAAAATGTAGGCATATTAAAGTTTATTTATGGTCTTTCAACCATAATAAAGAACAAGAAGATTTACAACATGATGAAGGTAAGATTAAATGTTCCCTACTTAAGATCACTTTAAGAAAATCCAAACGCTTACAATTTATGGATTCCACTTCCTCAAATTGCAGATAATAAGTGAGTTGTTAAACTTTATGCTATTTCTTTAAATAGCTACAAGTTCCTGATAAACAAACAAAAAATGTATTAAAGCAGATCGTTGATTAGTTGGCATGCAAATTGGATTTTTTCCCCCTAAGCTTTAAATTCCCAGTAATTCAAAACTAACCTTTATTTTCTTTTTGTTTTGTCAGTACAAGGGTTTCAGCTCAGGATTTCCTACTTGCTATGGCTCTACCACTTGAGCCATACTCCCAGATCTTTTTGTTTATTAGATAGGGTCTCACATTTTTACTTGGGATGAGCCTCAGACCACAATCCTCCTATAGCAAGTATTTGGGATTCTTAAGGTGAAGCATCATGCCTAGCTAGTTTGAGGTGAGGTCGTGCTAACTTGGCATGGCCCGGCCTGCAAGTGTGATCTTCCCGGTCTCTAACTTGTATTTAGGATTACAGGCATGTGCTACCACATACCCTGCCCCAAACTTTTTATTTTAAAAAGTCCAAATCTTAAGTCACAAGTCCATGTTCTCAAAGAAAACCTTTCCTCTTAAGTTCACACCCTTCTAGCTCGGGCCCACCTCTGTGAAGGAATTTTATAATGAGGGATTTGGATAGCTCAGCTGTTTTACCCTTGTATAAGGTTTTGTACAAAATGCAGGAGACTCACAAGCGCAGTCCACTAGAATAGTTGTTAATATGTATGGACACTGAATCCCACTGACTGAGTTCCTGAAATAGAGCTGAAGAACTGAATTTGTACTTCCATTTTATCTTCACCCATTTAAATGCCAACTGAAATTCTGATGTCTTTGTTTCAACCGTAAGCACAGTTTTGTTGATTTTATAGGAGTACGTTTTTACTTTCTTTTTCCAGTCTGGCTTTATTTGCCTTGCTTGTTCAGCTGACACTGTATAATTTGAACCATACCTCCAACCTAGACCTTTGCTGGTCAGTTGCAAAAGGAATCTTATAGATTTTTCTGCCCAGGTTGGCTTTGAACAATGATCCTAAGGAACTCAGCCTGCCAAGTAACTAGGATTATAGGCAAGAACTACCAGTGCTTGGATTTTTATGTTTTTAAATTTTTATACCAATTACATATTGAAATGATAGTATCTTCATCATGAATGATGATTACATTGACATTATGGTGATTGCATTAATGATGCTATTAGTGTCAACGCTTAATAGTTAACAGTTAATATTTGTGGTTAAGTAGCAGATATTGTTAAAAAAATTAATGTCCCATTTCTTTTCACTCTTCACTCCCAAGAAATCTGAGACTCATGTATGGCTGTACCATGCTTCTGTTGGGCTGCCAGGGTGAGCAGAAGGTTGTATTGATGGCATCCAGAGAGCTCCAGAACACCTTGAGTACTTAACTAAATATTACCTCAAACCAAGGAAAGACAGTCACTCTGAATCCACATTCAGACATCAGAAACTTGAAACATTGTAGCTCTTATCTTTTTTTCTCTCATTATGTACTAGCCAATGGATGTGTCCAACAAAACATCTTCTGGACTTCTGAAGATGAGTTGATAAATATTGGAAATACTAAAGTTGTTAGTAAGACAGGCATCTGCTTATGCAGGTCATCCTAGCTACTCAGGAGGCTGGGATCTAAAGATTGCAGTTCAAAGCCAGCCCAGACAGAAAAGTCCCCATGAGACTCTTATTTCCAATTAACCACTCAAAAACCAGAAGTGGCACTGTGGCTCAAGTGGTAGAACACTAGCCTTGAACATAATTAGGCTCAGGGACAGTGCCAAGGCCCTAAACTTCAAGTCCTACAACCAACAAAAATAAAATAAAATTGTTGGCCTACCATTCTACAGCACTAGAGTGTATTTAAATAAACTTTGGCCCATGTCAAAATGATCGATTAAATCCTTTCCTTTGCTACTGACCTCCAGCAAAGGAAATCTAGTGTATCTGTACAGAGCACAAAGTTTCAGGAAAAGCTGGGCTTTGCTAATGGAAGGCCCCCTCGCCACTTATATCTACAGATCAGTGTTGTCACATTACTCACAGGTCACTTGGTTCCAGAAAGATGAACCTGTAACACCACTAACGATGGCTTCCATTCAGCTCTTTCCAGCCACAGCCTAGCTCCTGTGCACAGCAACTCAAATGAAATGCTTTAGAATATCGTTGTTGGTTTTCTATATTTCTACCAACCCTGGGGAACTTACAACCTTGGTGAATTTCTGAAAGCCCAGAAGTTTAAGGCAGCAGAATCAAGGATGATTTCTACAGCTGTGCTCAGTTTAGAAGGAGACTGGGCAGACTGGGTACCACATGGAGATCCTAAGGGCAGAGGACCCAGGAGGCAGAATGCAGTAGGGAATGCAGAGTTTGCTCTGCACTCTGTGTGTCCCATCCCTTGAGTCAACTGCGTAGAATGCCTTGCAAGAAATGCATATGCTACTGGGACTGGGAAGGTGGCTCAGTGGTAGAGTGCTTGCCTTGCATGCATGAAGCCCTGGGTTTGATTCCTTAGCACCACATAAGCAGAAAAAAGCCAGAAGTGGTACTGTGGTTCAAATGGTAGGGTGCTAGCCTTGAGCTGAATCGCTGAGGGACAGTGCCCAGGTCGAGTTTAGTCCCCATGACCTACAAAAAAAAGAGAAAAGGAAAGAAAGAAAAGACAGACAGACAGACAGGAAGGAAGGAGGGAAGGAAGGAAAGAAGGAAGGAAGGAAAGAAGGAAGGAAGGAGAAAGAAGGAAAGAAATAGAAAAGCATATGCTGTGCATTACACTAATACCTCCATTGCTCGGGCAATGGAGTGGTATTTAGACAAGAAGTGGTATTATTTTTTTTTAATGAAACTAGTGGTGCTGGAAGCAGACTGGCAGTAGAGTTAATAATGAGAATTTCAGGAATCGGGAGCTGGACGGGAATTTCTGAGTGTTGGACTGCTTCAGAGCAATCTTCTTGCCAATTGTTCTCAGGCCTGCTCTCAGAATCTCTGGAAACAGAATGTAAACAAAACACTGGTAGGTTGGGTAATGGTCCCTTGTAAAGCTAGATCCTGCTTGAAAAAACCTTACTAAGCATAACTGGGCAATGTGATAGTTTATTTGGACCTTTTCAGCATTGTTGCAAAAAGGCTTCATATATCTTTGTTAGGTAACCTTCCCTGCTTGTCTCTCCAGTTTGACAGGCAGCTCATCAAAGTCTTCAGTAACCAAGGGGCCGAGGGACCTGGCATAGGCTCTGTCTACTGATCCTATTCCATTTCCCAGTACGAAACAAACAATTGAAGAATCCATGTTCCTTTTTTCAACTCCTTATACTTCTTTTAGCTTATAGATCTAGCATAGACTAGTAAGAGGGGACTTAAAATGGGAATTGAGTAAATCAGAAGACTTAGAGACATCGGTGGCTTATCTAACTACAAATGTCAAATACTGGCAAGCTCTAACACAGAGATTAAATATAGAGACTAAACCTATATTATTTCTTCCGTGGACATGGAGCTTGAGGGAAAGAAAAACTTTATAAGAAACCACAGAATGTTCCATTGCTCCAGAGCTCTTTCTCCTGGGTCAACTTAACTGGCCTGTGAGTCAATGGTCCCTTCTATTTCTTTTATGTCTAAATTTCTGAAATTCTCATCACCAAAACTGTCTGTCTTCCTCCAGTAAAGTTGTGTTTTCTTTGAAATTGGCCTCATGCCAAGAAAAAGGTTTGGAAAAAGCAGTGATTTCTATACATTATTAGATGCAATTAAGGAAAAAGACTGTGAAAAGAAATAGCCTTGGTCTTAATTTGCTCTTATAGCAGATTTACTTAGGCTCCAGAATCCATTGGGACCATTTTGAGTCCTTGAAATGGATTTCTTCAATCTGTGAGCCATGTGTCTCATCTTTAAAGCATTTCAGGCAGGTAACTGCACCACCATGGTGGAAATGTGTCAGATGAAGTAGGGTTGATGCTAGCAGAAAACATTTTCAGGCAAAGGAAAGTGGTACAATGGTGGGTAGATTGCCACCAGCCTTTTCTTCACTGCAAACATCCATCCAAGACCCTACCCAGCACTGTTGTCAATGTGGAATGATAACTGGTCTTGCTACTTGGTTGATTCTTGTTTGGTCTAGACTGAAATGTTATTCGAGGGTTAGCAAAGCAAGTAGATAAAGGCCTGATCATTTCTACCACCCAGAAGAAGTGGGTTGAGATGGGAGGGGCAATAAAAAACAGAAGAAGTAGAGCGGAGCCTTAGGAGCATCCTCAATCCAAGATGAAAATATCCAGACATCTCAGGCCAGGACCGGTTCCAACACCACCACTGGATTTCAGTCACGATTTCCTCCTTTGCTGATGGGTGGGTGAGGATTGTGGTCTAGAGTTCTTGGCCATGTGTCAGAATTGGAATCATGAGCCTTCCAACCAACACACTTAAAGATGAGGAACACAGAGACCAATTTGAAGGGGCGATGTAAGCTACTCTGTTAAAATCAGAGATGCTGGCATTGGTGAATAACATGCAGGTCCAAAAAAGCTCCCTCCTTGGTTTTGCTTTAGCACATTTAGGTTCTTTGCAGCTGCTTGGAATAGATAAGCAAGAGAGGTTCTTCTGCTACCTACCTGGAGATAAAGGTGTGAGTCCTAGACACCGACCACCCAGCCCCTTTGGGCTGGTCTCATTCTCTTTACTGTGGGGAGTGACACTGGCTCACTATCCAGATGTTTACTTCAGTTCTGCACCTGGATATTGAATTTAGGATTCAAGGTAGCTCCAGGATACACCAGGACAGGGTTCCCTTTACACATGTAATGTCAACCTCAGTAATAACCAGAGGTTCTCCAATGGATGGTATTTACTTGGAAATAGATTCAAATTACACTGGGAATCCACACGTCCTAGTAAACTATAAGTATATTCAGAGAAATTGAGTCAAGGGAAAAACCTGAAAGACAAAAGAAAAAAATGAATGGCATATTTTGAAACAATAATCCCTAGCTAGTTAAGGATTCATTAGAGGATAAAAACCATTCTGAAACTGAGCAGGGAAGAGCGGGGATAGATGAACGGGGAGACACAGATTTTTGTTTTAGTTTGTTTGTTTGCATAAGGTTGCAGTGGCCTTTGTGCAAGATTGAGAAGTTGGTCGAATGTTTTTTAGTAGTTCCTGTGAAGCAGTCACGCATGCAAACCCTTCCTTTACAGTCTCCTGGCTTATTACCTAAATTTCTCGTTAAGTTGAACACAGGCAACTTCACTTTTGCTCCTGCCAACTTCCACATGCAATTCCTTCCAGAAAATGTACACTGCTTTGTCTCAAGTTCTAGGCTTTCGTTCACTGACAAGGCTAGAGATAAGGCAACCTGATGGTGACATTAATTAGTGGTATGAATCACTCAGTTCCTTGGGGTTCAATTTTATCATCCACAAAATGAAAGGATTAAGTTCGATGATTTCTGACAGCCTTCAGACTCAGGGTTTCTGGCTGCTCGTAAGTTCAACTCCTGATGGAGTCACTGAGCCACATGAAGGGACATGTATGAAGAGTCTACTTTTAGCTATTGGCACCATAAAGATCCTGCCCAACTTAAGGCTCCTGCTGTCCAGTTTGCTGGCTGGTTTGGCCATCCACCACAATTCTATTCAAGAGTTCCTGTAGGAAAAATCCAACCACTACCAAGTGTCTTATCATTAAATATTTTTTAACCCCATCTGCAGAACCTGGGACTATGCTTGTGTTTAAGAGCCCATATTCGGGTACAATTCAGTTTTATGGACATGATTGCAAATATTTACGTGGATCTTTTCCTAAGGAACCCCCAGTATTATACTGGCAACGACTGCTTTATTTCACCAAATAGCTTTCGAATGAGAACTCATTTGCTTTGTTTTCATTTCAGATTAAGACATCCGTTATCTGGGCAACCCCAAATGTTTCCTTCTCCATCCCATTATGGGTCATCATACTAGCCATACTGCTGGGATTGTTGGTTCTAGCCATCTTAACCTTAGCTTTGTGGAAGGTAAGTAGTTCTTTCATTTTCCTTTAAAACTGGAGAGGTCATTGAAGGCAATACTAAAGGCATAATTTATAGATTTTTTTTTTGTTGGTCATAGGGCTTGAACTCTGGGCTTGGGCACTGTCCCTGTGCTTTTCAGCTCAAGGCAAGCGCACTACCACTTGAGCCACAGCGCCACTTCTGGTTTTCTGAGTGGTATTGTTATACCCAAGTCCCAGAGACCCTCCGACAACCACCGAAAGACCAGGCAACCCGAACTGCAAAATGCAAGGTTTATTTAACAAGCCAAGGCTCAGGCCTCGTCCCGTACCCCCAGACACAGCAGAGGAAGCGAGGGGGCCCCAAGCAACAGTATAGCTGGGCTTATAAAGGCAAAAACCACAAAATTACAGCAATGCTATGGTTTAGGGACAAGTTCTATTCTAATTGGTCAGGGACCAGGTGTCTGCTTAAGCCATCGAGGTTGACATCTCCTGTGGTTAATCTTCTGCTGACTGGGTCTCGAAACCATCCTGTTCTGTGGTGTTCTGCAATCTTTAAATAACAATTCCCAAAAATTTTGCACAGACATGTTATTGTTTAATTCATTTTTGCAACCTTTGCAACATTAACTCAGAACAGGAATGAGGGACTGACACAAGTTAACTTTTAGAAGTTGTCACAAAATGGCTTTAGTTTGGTTCTTACAGTTTATTGGAGATAAGAGTCTCACAGACTTTCCTGCCCGGGCTGGCTTTGAACTGTGATCCTCAGATCTCAGCCTCCTCAATAGCTAAAATTACAGGTGTGAGCCACTGGCACCCAGCTATTTATAGATTTTTTTTTAAGATCTGAAAATTGTGTGCTAGTTGCTTTGACATATTTAATATGTCTTGTGTTGCTAGTGTTTAAGAAGACTGGGGAGGTGCATTTGTTTTTTTTTTTAACCTCATGATATTTTTGTAGTTCTGGGGATTGAACTCTAAGCCAGTGTTCTTCCACTGAGCTATATCCCCAGCTCTCATTCTTTTTTTTTTTTTTTTTTTTTTTTGCTTATGTGGTGCTGGGGAATCGAACCCAGGGCCTCATGCATACAAGACAAGCACTCTACCACTGAGCCACCTTCCCAGCCCCAGCTCTCATTCTGAGATTTCTTGTAAATAAAAAATCAGGGTGGGTGAAGTTATTAGCTAAGGCCTGTGACTTTTTTTCCAGTATGCTGGGAGTGATCTTGTTATTAGGAAGATTTTTCTCTCTGGTTTAATTAACCAAGATCTTAAGCTTTCTATGACATGGTCTATCACAAATCCTTTGAGATTTGTCTTTATAAGCACTGCACCAATGCAATTAATATAGGTCAATTCTAATTTTTTATTTCGACTATGAATTAGGCCAACAAGATCATACATGTTACAAGAGGCTCAGACTTATTTTGTTATCTTGCCAAATAGTCAGTCTTTATTAGGAAGCTTTAATGTGTTCTTTGATGTGTTCTACTGAGGTTTGTCCTAAGTTCACAACAAGAATGAATTTCTGGTGACAACTTGAACTCTTGCCAGGTTTCACAGAGACTTCCATTCCAAAAATAGAAAAGATGTCACAAATATGTGGCTATAAGTACAATTAACTCAGTCACATCTCAGCTAACCGCCATTGTTGTGGGTCCCTAACAACATGGTATGTTTTTGTTTTGAAACAATAGGCAACATACTTAACAGAACTTGAAATTGAGAAAACCTTGGCTTTGAATAAGAATAGTTTTTCTAATTGTAACCCATTCACACCCTTTTAAGCCCACAGTCACTTAGAAATGACTTTTTGTGTGTTACTTTGTGACTTACTCCAATTGGCAGGAGATAGAATTATATGTGCCAATATGACACACAATAGTGAGCAATGCAGCTCTCCAAAATAAAAAACAAGCAAAAAAGATGATTCAGGTTTCTAAGAAGATTTTCTCTGGGAAAATACAAATCGAATGAGGTAGAAGCTTCTAGAATCACTTCTTATAAGAATGGCTGGTTAATCATTGGGAAATCACTAGGATGTCTGGCTGACTGATTCTGTCACTGAAATACACATATACATATTATATATACATAATATATCTCTCACCAAGCACAAAAAGATCAACAGTTGTACTCTTACTATAATTCATCCCACGCATGCTGCCAGCTCAGCAAAATATGCAAAAAGATGATAAAAATAAAACCTAGAAGGAATTGCTGAGACACACTGCAGTCAGCCCTGGAAAACACCCAAAGTCTGTGAGTGCTTTGTGTGAAATTGGGGCACTGTCCCACCACCAATCAATCATGGCAGGAGGAAAGGCACCAATGCACCACCATTCTGTCCTCCTTGTTCATCCTGCCCACCGTGCCCTGGAGCAGATAGTACAAATGACATACACAAAGCTCCACGCTCCTTAGCAAACAAAGTGGGAAAATGGGGTGCCTCACAAGTTTCTCCTCTGTTTCCTGCTGTTTTTTTTGTAGTGTGGATTCTTTGATAGAGCAAGACCTCCTCAGGATGAAATGGCGGACAAGGAACAGCTGACCAGCAGCAAGACCCCGGAGGCATAACAGGGGAAAAACAAAAGACCAAAAATTCAAACACTGGTCCCATTGAAAGAAAAGGAAGGACATAAGGGCTGTATAATAAAGGCTTTCCTATACCTGCCAGTGACCTAGGAAGCAAAAGAGCCCCTGACAGGATCGCATCATCAACTCCATCCATTGAGGACATCGCCATGGAATCCAGAGAGGCCTGTGGAGAGAGAGAAACCCCCAACATGATGGAAATAATCAGATCAGCAATTATGGAAGATTTCTCTGGTTTTTGTCATTCCATATTTGGCAGACATTTTTGGACTAGATATCTGAACTTAGAACTTGCTGTCCAGGTTAAAAGAAAAAAAAAACACAAACCTGAGTTGCAAAGATGAACTGTCTGAATTCCTATAGAATTTAGAAAGTGAACAAAGACTGAACAACTGTCCAACACTACTGTATCCAATGGAATTTCTGACACCTCCCTATGGAACAGGAACATTGGTAACGATGGATGATGACTCAGGGAGACAAAGCAATATGTTGTTGGTACTGTGAAAAGTACTTTTGAAAACAACACAGATAATTTTGTGTGAGGATTTTTTAGAAAAAGATTATTTATTTATTTTCCATTTGTCTAGAGTTGAGATTCTCTGCTTGTCCAGAGAACTGGGAAATTAAGATTTGGTTCGCTAGTTTTCAACATCACTCACTTTGTGTCATGCTAAGGTAGCTACTTTGTGCAGATAACTTTGTGTTTGAATAGAGTGTCTTCCAAATTTAGATAGTGTCAAGGAGAAACAAATTAGTATTATGTCAGTTTTGTTTGGTACTTTGCTGCCTTCTACCTGGAATTAGTTTTATTCATATTTTCCAGGAACTCACATCTGCTCAATTTAACTTCACAAAACATTGTATTTATATTTCCTTTTATATATGCAAAAAATTCAAGGTACTCAATGCCCAGTGTGATTTTTAAAAGTCATTTAAATTTGTAGAGTTCATATAAAAAAACTTAACAATATGGTAAACACTCCTTTTAATATATACAACAAGCAACACCAATATTTAGCTTGGGATTAAATATCTGTTTTCCTTTCTATACCCCATATTTGTATACAAGAAAAAAATGTTAAGCATAAACAAGATAGAAATACAAAGTTATACAGGTGTGACACAAAACTATATTCCTAAAAATTTTATTTAGAATTGCTAACACCAACTTTATTACTCATTTTTTACACTAATCTTTCTAGGAAATAACCTGGGAAAATAGATAATCTTTTGTTTAAGCTATTTTTTCATCAGCTTTAACTCTTGAAAAATTTGTTAAGGCTCTTGTAAATAATCTATAATCATGTTTTATATTGCCATTTTGAAGTAAAATTGACCAGTCAAATTTATAGTCTGCACAATTTTGTATCCTTTTTATAATGATGAAAAATTGCTATGAAGAAATGCTGAACAAAATTGTATGTGCAATATTTTATAGACATATGTATCTGAGGCATGTTTACACTGGCATTAGTTATTTTTAAATTAATATCCTGAATATTAATTCTGATAGAAAAACCTGACCCACATCCTTAAGTTTACATAGCAGTTGGAAAAAAATCTGTGTCCCAATTTCAACAATCATGCTTTATTTGAAAGATGAGCCAAACTCACAGACACTAAATTTTATGCTGTGCCTTTAACCTGGACAGAAGCCATTTGGCTTCAGCTGCAAAAACCCATTGGAAAGCAAACCAAAGGCACATGGATGAGCACATTGTTGTAGTTCATTGTCTGTCTGCTTCTGAATTAAACCCATTCTGGAAGTTGTTGACATGTCTGTCAGGAGCTCAAGTCTAACTTCCAGTGTGTGTTGTCTGATAGCTGATGAGCCATGCACTTGATTCAAGAGTTTGAGAATCCCACACTAGCCCCTGAGGACCTTAAGTGTTAGCCCTCTTAGATAGAACCAGTTGTATAAGTCAATGGTCATCTATATGATATGATTTAAGGGATACTAAAATGCCTTCTCTACCCTCTAAAAATGCCCTAACTCTTGTCGTGCCTGTCTTATGACCAAAAGATGAGTAACTCAGGAGTTAGAGTCATAAAAATGTCCTCCTTACTTCTTGAAAGAACTCAACTCTCAATTCACTCTTCTGGAGTGAGCTAGAAGTGTCAAGAGACAGATAGAGCAAAGAATAAGGGCTTCAAATGCCAACCACACTCTCAGACAATAAAGGTTCTTTCTGGAGGTCCCCGCTGTATATGGGGCATTGCATGGGACATTACACACATGCATATAGCAGCCCTCTACCCCTTGGAATGTGGGGGTGATGGAGGGAGGGAGAAACTTGAGGTCAGTGATTCGTCCAGAAGCCATTCCTCTGGCATTTCTCCCATCTACACAGAAAACACTGACAATGCACTGAGTATGTCATAACTATCTTTGCTGAGTTCTTTCATAAGTCCTAATGCACTGGGCTCCTTCTCAGAGCCTATCTGTATTTCTTTTCCCAGAATTCCCTTTCCAATTCTTGCAGCTGATTTTTAAAACATGGGGAAATGGGAGAATTAAGTTTTATAAACTTGGAGAATGTTATATAGCAAATAAATAATGTACTAGGCACCCACTGAAAACTTATACTAGAACTCAATTCTTGTTTTTATTTAAATACATGTATAGAGATCTGTGAAGATTGTCACATACCTATTTACCTGGTCACTAATAAAATTAAAAATTAAAGACATAATGGTATATTTATGGTTTATTTCACTTACAATGTAAAGTCTTCCCATAAGAGCCAAATGTTAAAGATTTTTTACCTGGAGTTTACCAGAAAAATCATGTGACAAGGGGAAACATTTGCAAGAGCAAAATTTCAGTTCTCCTTGGGGTGATGAAAATGTTCTAGATTTAGAGTATGGTAATGGTGAGACAGTCTGTGACCATTCCTCATGAATCCTAGTTAAAAATAGGCACAGGAAAAAATATTCTATAAAACTATCAGCCAGGTGTCAGTGGCTCACATCTGTAATCCTAGATACTCAGAAGGCAGAGTTCAAAGCCAGCCCAAGCATGAAATTCCATCATATTCTCAACTCCAATTAACCAAGAAAGCCAGAAATGAATCCGTGGCTCAACTGGCAGAGTGCTAGCCTTGAGCACAAAAGCTCAGGGATAATACCCAGGTCCTGAATTCAAACTCCAGAACTGGTGCACGCACACACACACACACACACACACACACACAAGATCTATTTTGAGGCTAGTTTAAAAATTGTAAATGGGACATAAGTGAATTCTATGTTTAGATAGGGATCTAATTCTCCAGATATCTTGTTGTGTAAATGTTAATATTCTAAAATATGACCAAAATCTTTTGGTCCTAAGCATTTTTATAAGGCTATTCAACCTGTACAATAAGTACACAATGTGTGCTAGTCAATTAGTGAAACCTTTGCTTATTCAATACTCTTTTATTTGGGAAAAAAGTATCATGTATTAAGGATAGTACTCAACTGAATCATATGTGAAGCTTTTTTGCCAGTCCTGGAACTTAAACTGAGAGCCTGGGCACTGTCCCTAAGCATCTTTTGCTCAAGGCTAGCACTGTACCACTTGAGCCACAGTAGCACTTCTGGCTTTTTCTGTTTGTGGTGGTATTGGGGAATTGAACCCAAGGCTTCATGCATGCTAGGCAAACACGATACCACTAAACCATATTCCCAACCATGAGACTTATTTTTATTTCACCAAAACTTTCTAAAAGTGAGATCGCATGCTCAAAGTATATGCAAATGTTTGTATCTCTTGATATTTACCAGCCATCCAGTACAGTCATGTCCCATAAGACAGTTAAATACTAGCCACTTCCTTGAGTAAGATTCAGGAATTATAATGAAAAAGATGTATGTACATCTGGGTTTTTTCCCTGCTGCCTAGAACAAGCAGTAAGCTGAATACTTCATTGAATAGTGTGTCACTCACACATCAAAAGCTAAGTAAAGGCTTCTGGAGCCTAGGGATGCCTGTGCATCCCAGAGAAACATATGCAAAAGCCAAATTTAGGATTCAGTGGTGGTAGTGCTGCTGCTGCTGCAAACCAAAATGGAAACATCCAACCCAATACCTGCACAAACTAGTCTGCAAGGGGCTACATTTAGCCTGAGATGCTCAGAGAAAAACTCCATCTTGGTCCAGCCCCACTGGCAAAAGTTTACACACACACAATGAGGGAGGAAATCTTATCTGCTCTTTCCTAAAAATAAAACACACATTGGAAAGGAGATCTCAGCCATCTTAACTTGTGTTGATATCTTGCCACTGCCCACCGTAGTAGATGCAGACACTTAACTGCACTAATGCTTTCACCCTTACAACCCCTTACAGAATTTTCTCACAAGGGAGAATTTTCTTAAGGTCTTGCATAATCTTTCTGTGAAATCTGCACCCTATCCTCGGGTTACTTCTCCAGAAAGAGCATTCTGGTGCCCTCAGGAAGTGCCCAAACATACAAACCTTTGAACTTCATGAATGCCAAGACTCCCTCCCTAAGGTCTACTGTTCTTTCTACTATAACAGCTTTTTCTCCTGCAGAACTCTTGATTACATTAAAATGGTGATTTCTTTAGCATGAGAAGTTTAAAGCATGAAACTTTAGACTCATTTGGGGGCTGAAGAAAAAACCATAATTTCCCCAGTGACACTTAATTCGGCAGCAAGTTCACCATGGCCAGTGTGCAGAAGGTCCAAATGTTTGCCATTTTCAGCTTTCCCCACTCCACCTCCAAAATACCATCTGCTCGACACACTGCCTTTGGAATTGTTTATGAGCAAGTGCTCTGTTATTTATGATTGTTGGCCAAAATCCATATGGAAATGTAGCCTGATACCAGGGCCTCTTGACAATAAAAAGCCTTGGATTTAACTTTTATCGGCGCCACAATACGACACAGTAGGGAATGTTCTTAATATCTGTGTTCTTGCTTATTTTGGTTGTGCACTGTTGTAGACGCAGCCAAATCATCAGCGAATTGTCCTGCTCCCCATCCATTAGGTGAGATTGTTTTCAAACTAGTACCAGTGGATTTCCCTGCTTTTGAAGTATTGGTTTTCAACTTTTATGCACTTAAAGAAGTGTAGGGACATACATATTCATATAATTTACAGTATTTATAATTCCTTATAGAAATGTTCATTTATCAATCCTCTGCTTTAGTTTCCTAAGGCTATCATGATGGTTGTCTAGTCCTTAAGTCCAAAGTCCAAGATTAAGGTGCTGGCAGACAGAATTGCCAGGGAAGGGTCTATTTCCATACCAGTCTCCACGTTCGGGTAGTCTCATGTTTCCCTTGGCTTGTAGATGTAGCATGCCCCATATCACCTCCTCCTGAGTGTCCTCCCTGCATGTTCTCCCATTATCTTTCTCTTTCCTCTTTTTGTCATCTTCCACCTTTTTTATAAAGAGCAACTTCCATTGAATTAAGGTCCACCTCATGTTCTCATTTTAACTTGATTCCCTCTGAAGAGGTGCTTTTCCAAAGACATATTTTGAGATGCTGCATGCTAAGACTTCAAAGTATCTTCTTGCAGGGGTAAAACTCATCTCATAATATCCTCCTTGAGGAGTATCTAATCTTATAAGACAATTTGACCCAATTGAACTCACCAGATTATATCCTTTGTTGGGCAGACAAACTCGGGATGAAGAAACATATTCAAACTAAGGATAGGCTGAAACTTTTAAGGAATATCCATACCATCAGTGTTTTGAATTGTACACTCCCAGATAAGATGCTAGGGACATCAAGCACATAGATTCATAATTATGTATTTGTTTTCTCTCTATTTACTACCCTCCTGCCCATCTTGAGAATTTCATTTTTATTTAACTTACTCATCTTCTCTATTCTTCTCTGAAGTCTCTCACCACTATCACCTACATTGTCAGTCTCTACTTTCTTTTTCCCTGGAAATAACTATCTGATTTCATGTCAGTGAGGAGAATTGTGAGTTTCATGATTGCTACAATCATCTCTTACCTCTTCCTGTTTCCCCTGTGTTGCTTCCTGGTTTATGATGGAAGTGGTTTCACTCTACTACATTCTCCCCACCATGGCCAGCTGATAACCCTCTCCCTAGAATCCACAAGCAGTGGTCACTTAATTATGGACTAGACCCTCCAAAACTCTAAGCCAAATGTACCTTTTCCAAGTTTATCCTCTCAGACATTTTTTTGGGGGGGTCCGGTCGTAGGGCCTGAACTCTGGGCCTGGGCGCTGTCCCTCAGCTCTTCAGCTCAAGGTTAGCACTCTACCACTTGAGCCACAGCACCACTTCCGGCTTTTTTTTCTGCTTATGTGGTGCTGAGGAATCGAACCCAGGGCCTCATGCATGAGAGGCAAGCACTCTACCACTGATCCAACTTTCCAGCCCATCATCTCAGACATTTATGTCCTAGTAACAGGAAGTTGACTATTAGAGTGATGTGAGCGGATTCCCCACTGGTTGGGAAACAAACAACTGTAGACACTTGTCAATGGGAAGCTCTAGAGCCCTTGGCTTTCAGTTCACAGGAAACAAGAAAATGCAACAAAGATAACTACCTCCTCTGGGTATATGGTATGTGCAGCACTGAGCCACACATTTCATGGTAGAGGGAGAGTTAACCAAACAATAAAGGTAGGTTGCTCAGTGCCACAGAGCGGAGGGAGAGCTGCTTGGCCACAGGCTGGGCCGATCCACCGTGCTCACCTTCTCTCATGCCCCAGCTCTTGGCCGTCCCCACCACCTTCCTTCCAAGTACTTATCAGGAATTTCCATCATTTTGCATGCAGTGGGCAGCTCAGGCTGCAGCTGGAGAACACTAAGCATCTCCCTGGAGCCAATGGGCTCTCTGCCCACACTTATGCGCAAGAATGTGTCTGAGCCCAGGAGCCCTGGGCATCAGCTATACTGACTGCATTTCATTACAGAGAGTAAACACCAAGAATGGGAGATGCTTTGACAGGTCATGTAAGGAACAGTTAAGAGACCTGAGGCTGTTTAACCTAGAGAATAGACTGTCTCCGTGAAATCGAGATAAGGAACCTTCTCTGGGCACATGTTATTTGGCACTGGGCCATGCCTTTATGGTAAAAGAGAATTTACCCAACATAATGGCAGGTCCTTCAGTGTCCCAGAAAGGAGTATCTGGGGGGTCTGTTTTGATTGTGAGAAAAGCTCTTTTCTATCAAAGCAGTTTGCTTCCTTTCTGTTAGTCTTAAGAGAATGGTTTTCAAAGAATTCCTGTTTTGGCCAGGTGGCTTGACCTTCATTAGTTACATTTTAGTTACATCCTTTTTCTGAGCACATAATGAAGGCATTCTTGAATGAAGCTCCTTGAATTTTAGTTGCATCCTGTTCATTAGGCCATATCCTTTTGCACCCTTTCCTGAATCCTCGCTCAGCCAATATGAGCAGAAGGGCGGGGCCTGCAGAATTAAGGCTAAAAAGGGAGCAGCCTGCCTGCTCTGTGTGCTTGCTTGCCAGATTCTTGGTTGATGGAGCACCCTTCTACAGAAGTCAAGTTTGCCTTGCCAAGTTCCTTTTTTTTTTTTAATTTTTGTCGGTTGTAGGGCTCAAACTCTGGGCCTGGGCACTGTCCCTAAACTCAGCCCAAGGCGAGTGCTCTACAGTTTAAACCACAGAGCCACTTTCAGTTTTCTGGTGGTTAATTGGAGATCAGAGTCTCTTGGAGGGCTGGGAAGGTGGCTCAGTGGTAGAGCGCTTGCCTTGCATGCCTGAGGCCCTGGGTTCGATTCCTCAGCACCACATAAGCAAAAAGTAAAAAAGCCGGAAGTGGCGCTGTGGCTCAAGTGGTAGAGTGCTAGCCTTGAGCTGAAGAGCTGAGGGACAGCGCTCAGGCCCAGAGTTCAGGCCCCACGACTGGACCCAAAAAAAAAAAGAGTCTCTTGGACTTTCCTGCTCAGGCTGGCTTTGAACCACTAACCTCAGATCTCAACCTCCTGAGTAGCTCAGATTACAGCCCAACTGCCAAGTTCCTTTTGAGTTGTGTCCTTATTCCTATGTGACACCTCAACACCCTGAGCAATTTCTAACATGAAGAAGAGGAAGGAGTACTAAAAAGGAGTTGAGGATGGAAAAACAAAAGCAATCGTGAGGGTAAGAAAAATAGAACTACATCGTGAATCCACTGTGCAAGTAGACTTCTCCACAGCCATGCAAGGCAGATAGTAGCAAAGAACAATCACTATCCTCTTGTTAACCAGAATAACCTTGCTAAAAGAAGAGGCAGAGTGTTCCAGACCACTGTGGTATGAGGAGAGACCGCTGTAATAGGTTTTGTGGTGAGAAAGAGAGAGACTGAGCTAAAGTTTAAATACAGCAAGGAAAGGTGGGAGTTTATAAACAAGGAGTTGGTAGGGGTTTGTGGATGGGAATTTACCAGAAGGAAATGTCAGGAGGAAGGAGGGAATTCTAGCTCAGTGATAGCCAGGGTGATCATTACGTGGGGGAAGATGGTAGTGAGGCATTTAACCATGCCTGGAAGACAGGGGTTGTTCCTAAACTAGACTTAATAAAACTAGACTCTGTGAAAACAGAGACAAGCTCAGCTTGTGCTGGAGCCTGACTAAAGTCTAGTCTAGGAGAGAACTTTGTCAACACTGCAATCGCCTAGGGAGAGTAAGTTGCTTTGCCTGTATATACCATAGTACTTAGAATTGACATATAAATCCAGGTCAACCCAACTATAGAGCCCAGGAGCATACAGGCTGCTACCGGCAACCAATACTGGGTGTTCCGTGCTGGAAGCAGAGAAGGAACCATTAAAACAATGGAGTAGAAATGGTCTTTCTGAATCATAATAGTCCCTCACAAACAATACCACAAGGGCTTAGGTTTGTGAGAGGTGTCTAGTCACAAAAACACAACGGTGAATCCTGCCTTCGCTTCACACAAGGATATAAATTACAACCACAGAACTTTAGTCCTCTTCAACTTTCAGAATTTTCTATTTAGGTTCATGCCCATAACTCCATAATCTCAATATCTTGAGATACTGAAGAGTTCGATGTGTATTGTCCTAATTTTTAAAATTTTTAAAATAATCTAGATAGAAATATGCCTTGGATCATTTGTCAAGGATGGAACTGACCCCCAAAGCCACAAGGATTTTAGGGCTTTAGCCTGTGAATGTCATCATTCTTCTTATATCACAGACCCACTAGTTAAGAGGTCTAAATGGCAGAATGTTTAATTTAACAGAGGAAAACAAACTAGACATTTTCCTCCTACATTGTAAAGCCTGTTTTTTGAACCACAGCTACAAAAATGTTCAACATACAAGTAATATATGCACACTCCATTGTGCTTAAATAATGACAATATAATATAAAGTAATATAAAGTTAAAGGTAATATTTTAAGTAAAAAAAAAAAAAAAACTTCCAGACACTGGTGGCTCATGCCCATAATCCTGGCTACTCCAGAAACTGAGATCTAGGATCAAAGTTCAAAGCCAATCCAGAAAAGAAGGCACAAGAGATTCCTATCTCCCATTAAACACAGAAAAGAGGGAAATGGAACTGTGACTCAAGTGGTAGAGCACTAGTCTTCACAAAAGCTCAGGGACAGTGCCCAAGCTCTGAGTTCAAGCCCCAGAACCAGCATCCACACACACACACACACACACACACACAAATAAGAATATTGGTCTATGGAGAGCCTTCACATCTTGTTATGTATGTCCTATTAAGGCTTTTGATTCTGAAAGTTACCTGTCTATTGCCACCTGAAGTAATCAAATCACATCATTATTCTAATCAGCCATCTACCAAGGATCTTTCTCTTTCTCACACATACTTATTATTGTTGTCATTACAAGAGAACTGTTGTTGTTAGTTTAGACCTAAGATTTTCCTTTGCTTATAATGATGATAATTTTTAAAAGCTTACTCCTTTAACCTGTCTCTCCTAAGAATTCTTTCCTTATATCATTGCTCATATCCATGGATCCAAGGGACAGGAGATAAACCACACTAAACAAGTACTTATCATTGAAGTTGCAATTCCGTGTCTTCACAGGAGAAAAACAGTCTCTTTAGCAGTTTCACTCCAGACAAAAATTAAGAGGAGGGAGAAGGAGCGAAGGTTTACATCTGGAGAGAGTTAAGTTGTGTGGCTGGAAGGGAGTCATGTGACCACTTCCCTCTCTCACGGCCATTTTGCTTTAGCTTGAAAATGCTTGCTCTTGCTAATGTTGTGAGTTTTTACTAGAAGAAAAAAAGTACAGTGTGTGTTCACAGAGGACAGTTAGTAGTCAGTTTATGTTGTAAACCACTTTTTCCCTGTGAATGTATTGACTAAGAAGTTGCTAATTATTAACAATGGGACATCTTAGAAAAACTCTAAATCTGGCACAATAATTAATTCTTGGATAAAATCCTATGGAGTGCCTCTTTCAAACAGTTTGAAAACCTCAACTTTATATAATCTGTTCCTGCTGGTCCCAGCTGAAGTCATGTTGGGAAGGTGAAAATAATGTCCCCCAACTCTTGTGGGACTCATCTGCAAGTTTGTCATGCTATGGGCACCATTTGATGAGTGAAAAGCATTAATTCAGACAGACAAGATCATCCTAAAATGGAAAAGTCTCCATCTGAATGGAAAGTAATACCTTATGCCGCCCTAAGTTGCTCAAGAAATGAATACTTTCAAAATGATTTAAAGCCTTAGTTAAGTGTGGTGAGAGAAGTAACTTTTATTTACAAATAAGTTCAGCTCCAAGCAGCAGTATTCAAGTGGGTTTGTAAGTTCAAAGGCACAGTGCCTGAGGCGTTTCCTCTAAATGCAGAGTGGGTAGGCTCCTGGGAGTCCTAACAGATGGGCACAAACTCTTCCCACGTGCTGGAAAGTCTGTCCCTTAGTACCCACGGGGGATGGGTTCCCAAGAATACCAAAATCTATGGATGCTCAAGTCACTTAAAGAAAAGAAGATGATGTGTTTGCATGAACCTTGTCATCTCTACATGACCTACAATCCCTGATACCATGGAGATGTTATGGAAATAGTTTTTGCACTACGTTTAAGGAATGATAACAAGAAAAGAGATGTGAATGTGTTCGTTCAATACAGGTGCAACTTTGCATACATATTTTCAGCTCGATGATGGCAGAACATACTACCCCACTCCCCACTCAATCCATGTTGCAGAAAACCAACATTCATCTAGCATTTCATGTCTTTCTTTCACAGTATGACCTTTCAAAAGAGATGTCCACAGCTACTACCTCTGTTTCCCCAATCCTCCCGGGTCCCCGGCGAATTTAAAGCCAATGGGCACTTCTTATTCTTTACCCCATTCCCATGTGTGGCCACTAAACAACCTAGTGACTAGAGGTGCTGACCCTCACGTAATTCAGACAAATGCATCTAACTTTTAACTAAGAATCAATAACAACTGCAGTTACAATTTCCTACCTCATCTTCACATTTGTTCACATTTCTTTAGACTACAAAGCCATGCTTGTGTTTGCAAGTTTTGATCAATTTTAATTTTACATTAAGAGATTTGTATATAGTAGTATATATAGTCAAAGCAGATATTTATATATTTACATAAAGTATATATTTTGATATTTATAAATTTGTATGCATTCATATCTACATAGAAGTAGTGAGAAAAAGCTGAGCGCAGGTGGCTCACACCTGTAATCCTAACTACTCAGGAGGCTGAGATCTGAGCATCACAGTTCAAAGCCAGCCCAGGCAGAAAAGTCCATGAGACTCTTAGTTCCAATAAATCACTAGAAAAACCAGAAGTAGCACTGTGGCTCAAGTGGTAGAGCACTAGCCTTGAGCTGAAGAGCTGAGGGACAGCACCCAGGCCCGGAGTTCAGGCCCCATGACCGACCAAAAAAAAAAAAGTGGTGAGAAAAACTGCCTTTTCTATCAAAGTGTGTTGCTTGAAAGTTCCTGCTTTGGCCCAGTGGCTCGGCTCTTGCTAAGGAAAAGAAGAAGTGCTTTGGGAAAAGGAAGGGTTTTTGGAGTGTCAAGTTTTGTCTTAAATTGGTTTTTTTTCAAGATGGATTTAAGGCCCACCCCAGACTGTTTCAGAAATAGCAGGGGTTGAGAGTATATTCTTGGGATTACTTGTGTTCCATTGGCTCTTGGAGAACAAAACAATGTTGTTTAAGTGCTTATAAAGAGATTTTAAAGTGCTTTCTAAACAGCTACTCGTGCCTTCTGTTGTGTGTTGATACAGGAGCTTGAACTCAGGGCCTTGGACTCTTACTTGGAGCTCTACCATTTGAGACACATCTCAACTTCTGGCTCTTTGCTGGTTAATTGGAGATAAAGATCTCATGGATTTCTCTGCCCAGGTTGGCTTCAAACTAAGATGCTCAGATCTCAGCTTCTCTGAGAATCATTCCTCCAATGTGAATATGTCATTTCTAGCCTTGTCTAACCATTTTTAGTGTGTGTTTTCTTTTCCACTTATCTCTTTCCATCATGAATGTATGCTTTCTCTCATAAGTTCTATCACTTTTGCACTGGTGGAGCATGTCAGTGTTAATAATGTCCCTGAACACTTGAAAACAAGTGTATATAACAAGCCCAACCAGATCTAATGATCAAAGTCGCCAAGCATGGTAGTGCAGGTCTATAATCCTGGCTACTTGTGAGAGTTATTTCAGAAGGATCACAGTTTGAGACTAGCCTGGGTTTCATATTAGTATCCTATCTCCAAATAAAATGTAAAGGGACTGGGGAATACCAAAAAATGGGAGTTAGTGGCTCGTGTGATTACAAAACATCAAGAGCAGCATGATTTGGACAGCCTACCTGTCTCTGTATCTTGTTTCTAAGCCTCTCTATGGTCTTCGGTGTCACACTGTCCACAGTGGTAAGATAGCTCCCCATATTTCTAGAATTCAAGCCCATGAGGCCTCTTCCTTGTGGCCTAAGAAGACAAGTCCTTAACATTAGCTCAGTGATGTCTGATCCTTAATTAATAACATACCCAGGCAGATACCAATGTGCCAGGTCTGCAGCACATTCTCATTTCTAGTGTGAAAGAGGAAATGGATTGTACTCAACACATCTGTACTGAGAGTTGATAAAGGGAAAATCCCCAAAGGAGAATCAGTGTACAGTTATCAAAAGATGGATAAAAATGAACAACTAGGTACTACATAGGGAAATGAAATACACACAGACTTAACTTCCACTTCTGCTGATGAGAAGTCTGAAATCAATCTAGCTGGATTAAAGTTAAGGTGTAGTATGACTGCTTCTCCTGGAAACTCCATGGGAGCTTGCTTTGTCCAATTTCCAGAGGCTGCTTGAATCCTCAGTTCATGGCCTCTTCTTACAGCATAAACTCATCAAATTTCTAATTCCCCTTGGTTCTGCCTCTGCTTGTCACTTTAAAGGACTTCAGTTATTGGGCCCATTAGGATAAGTCTGACTTTAAGGTCAGCTGATTAGCAAATGGAGTCCTATCTTCAACTTTAATGTCCCCTTGATATGTACCATGACATACTCATAGGTTCCCATGGAATCCAACATGGCCATGTCTGGGAAGGTATCATTTTGCCTACCAAAATGTCCAAACAGAATTAACTTCTCAAATCTCAAAGCGATCCAGTTGACCCAACACTATGTGTTCAAAATGGCTTTGTTCATCAAGATTGTATCTTTCACTGGGGTGCTGGTGGCTCACTCCTGTAATCCTAGCTACTCAGGAGGCTAAGATCTGAGGACCATGTTTCAAAAGCCAGCCTGGGCAGAAAAGTCGTAGTAAGACTCTTGCCTCCAATTAACCACTAAAAAACCGGAAGTGGCACTGTGGCTTAAGTGGTAGAGTGCTAGCCTTGAGCACAGACAGCTTGACCTTGCTCATTGATTCATTCATTCTGTTAATAAATAGCCATCCATTAACCACCATAGACCAAGCACTGTTTAGGCACGGAATATACAGTGGCAAACAAGATGTTCCCTTCCCTCATGGCGTTTATAGCCATTGAACAGACTATAAAAAGCTAGCCAATAAGTAAATACTTAAACACTTTATTCTTAACCATCTATATCTACATTGGCTTTATTTTCTCCAAACTAGCTTGAAAAATTTTTTTCTGTGCCTTGGACATCTTCTGTGCCCTGTGTCCTATTTCTGGGTAATGAACAGGAGAGAGAAGAGAGAAGATGGACTTCACTCAAACATGATGGATAAAACTGGCACTTTCCCACCCACAGACCCAGCTAGAAAAATGTCCATGGTGGCCCCACTGTCCATATAAATCGTTAAACTAGAACACATTCTCCATTCATGCTTCCCATCCTTCACCAGGGCATTCACAGTTTAATCACCTAGCTTCATGTAGTTCAATTAGCAAAAGTACAAGAAGTGCTCAGAAGAAATTAGAAGCAAAAAAGGGAACAATTTCCATAAGTCAGTAGAATGAGAGATAAGATGATGATGTTCATATTTATGTATGATAGACTCCCAGTCTACATATTATCTATGATTAACCTAACATTCTGTAAGGGTCTTATGCTTTTAATGTAATCATTCAAGTGTCTCATCTTGACTATGATGTGCATATTTATAGGAGGTGGGTAGAAATGCAGCTATTCTTCATACAGCTGTAATGAGGTTTTTTTTTAAAGGAGTTTAAAGGGTTGAGACAAGCCTAAGAACACAGGTCAAAGGGTTTTGTATACAATCACTAAACATTCTTTCAATGTTTCTGTACTCAAGCCATATTTTATAATTGTTATCTTACAAAAATCATAGGTCATTTAACAACATGACCTTAAAAAAATTCTCTTAATTATGTGTTGACAGCAGTACCACCTACTCCCTCCTTCTCCAGTGAACTTTGCTCCTTCATCAAAAATAATACAAATATTCCCCCTGGAAGATAATTTTGTACCATAATCCATGGCCACAAATTTCAACTGTGAATCTTGTAATAACTGCTGAAACAAGTAGTAACTTTTCTCCTGAAAGGACAATATGAATGCTATCAATTATAGACTTTATTCAATGTATTTATTGCCCACACAGAACACATTTTTATTCAACTTGTTACTGTTGATTTACTAACCAAAATCCCAGCAGAACCTTGGAGGATAATATAGGGAATCCTATTTTCATGTATATATCCCTCAAAGAATTGAAAACTGGGGGAATCAAGCAAAAACTAACATGTTCATAGATGCGTTAGCCACAATAGCCAGGAGTTAAAAATAACCTAGGAAAGCATCAACAGAACAATTAAACAAAACATGGCTTATACAAACTATGGGATATTATTCAGTCTTTCAAAGAGAAGGAATTTCTGATCCATGCTACAACACACATATTACACTAAGTGGGAAAAAAATCCAGATTCAAAGAGTCAAATATTATATGATCCCCCTGTATTCAATATCTAAGGCCATTGATTTTTTTCTTTTTTTATTATTGTGAAAATACTGTACAGAGGGGTTACCATTACATGAGCAAGATAATGAGTACATTTCTTATCAAGCATTATAGCCTCCTCCTTTGTTTCCCCTTCCCATCCTTTCCCATCCTCCCCCAGCCCCAGGCCATCAATTTTTTAAAGACAGAAAGTAGAAAGCAATTGCAAGGATCTTTGATAAAGAAACATCTCTGAGCTAGCCTGAGATATCTTTCATATCTGAGCTACAAAATTAATTCAGAGGGACCTGACTCTCTGGAATTGCATTTAATAGGTAAAAAAACACTGTTAAAGCTGAGTGCTGTTGGCTCATGCCTGTAATCCTAGCTACTCAGGAGACTGAGATTTGAGGATGGTGGTTCAAAACCAGCCTGGGCAGGAAAGTCCGTGAAACTCTTATCTCCAATAAACACTCAGAAAACCGGAAGTGACGTTGTAGCTCAAGTGGTAGAGTGCTTGCCTTGAGCTGAAGAGTTGAGGGACAGCACTCAGGCCCAGGGTTCAAGCCCTATAACCGACAAAAAAAAAAAAAAACTGTTAATCCTGTTAAGAATATTCATGTTGTTCCTTACTGGAAGTAAAAATACACTTCAATGTTTCCTTTTTCCTTAAATAAATTAAGCTGTTAGTAACTGGTCCAATTTGATCCTTTGATTGCCCAGCTACCCAGCCTACACCTGTCAATCAAGCATTGACTCATTGCTGAACTGTCAACAGGAGAACTTGACCAATTTTCAGCCCACATTTTGTAACTGCTCAGAGAAAACACCACTCATGGCTGCAAGAAGCCATGATTGCTTCAGGAAATCTTGCTCTAGTCATGACCACCCTAGAAGAGATGCACCCATCTTAGAAGACTCTATGACAAGCTTCAGTGACTACCAGAGGCTGCTCCAAACCTGGTAATGTATCTGCAGTAAGATTAGAGAGGAGGAGGAGCAGAGACACTACTCATGCAAGAATTGTAATTGGCTGTTACAAAGCCTATGATTAATGGAACTAAAAGCATACTGGGATTGGTGGAATTGAAAGCATACTGGGATTGGTGGAATGCCAATCTAAGCATGAATATGCCCTGCCTCCTTTCTAGCTATAATATATAAGCAGTTTGATCCAGTTAACCTAAAAGGCTTCTTTCCTATGTACTGTTTCCCTAGGTATTTCAACATTAGGCACTAATAAAGGTTTACCCTAACTGGTATTATTTTCATACTTGAGTTCTCAGGAATGGTCTTTTTTTTGGGGGGGGTCCTGAACTCTGGGCCTGGGCACTGTCCCTCAGCTCTTCAGCTCAAGGCTAGAGCTCTACCACTTGAGCGACAGCGCCACTTCCGCTTTTTTCATTTTGCTTATGTGGTGCTGAGGAATCGAACCCAGGGCCTCAGGCATGCAAGGCAAGCGCTCTACCACTGAGCCATCTTCCCAGCTCTCAGGAATGGTCTTTTTCCTCCTCGTAGTCTTTAATCATGGGTAAAGTAAGTTGGGCTGATTGTACAAGTAGACAAGATTCAGGAGCATCCAGTCCCAGAAGCAACAATGACACTGAAGACGAAGCTGAGGTTCCAAAATTGCAGTCTCCAGAAGCTGAAGACCCCAATACCCAAAGTTCAGAATGGTATAACCCCAAGAGGAGGCTGAAGACTCCAGAGAGCCACCAAAAGAAGAATCTGCAAGGAGCTAAAATAGCAAGTTAGTGACAGCAGAGAAGCTAAGACATCAAACCTAGATGCTGTGAAGAGACCAGAGAAGACTTCAAGACAGCTAAAAAGATTTAAAGAGCCAGGGTTCCTGACATGCAAATTGGGGAGCTAAAACTACATGCTGGGTGCTGAGACTCTTAAAAAATAAGTTTGTTCTGTGTTGTGCACTGAGACTACAGCATTAAACTGCTAGCCTGAAAACTTGGAGCCATAAGCTTCTAGTGTTCAAAGGTCAGCACTATAAAGTTCTCAATTAAGGAAACTTCTCCTTGCCTATCTACCTTTTCTATCCAGAATAGAGCAAAAGTCCAAGTCAGCCATTTGTGACCCAGACACAAATGAAAAATAAAAGGCCAGTTACTCTTTTATTTTAGGTAAGACATTTTAATGAATAGACTTAATATATGTGTATATATATATATATATATTATGTATATTTCAAAAAAGTTACTCTTAAATTGGCCATGTCTTTGCCTTAGCCCTCCTCCTCTCTGCTCTCAGTTGCCCAAATATCTAAGTTATTCTAGACTCCTCTCATTCCATCCTTACCACCTAAAATATCTGTAAAATCAGAAGCATCGTATCCATCCTTGTCTTTTCTGGAATAGTTTAGGTGTGTTGTATCACTTTTTTTAACATTCATTACTTTAACTTGCTCATTGCTGCCACTGTCTTCCACCTTTTGCCAAAAAATGATCATTCCAGAGTACAAATTCATCATGGATCACTGGCTTCCCACTTCAACTCCTCTGCTCCTTTCTCTGGGGGCAGTGTGTGGCTCTCAAGAGAGCGGCATTTGATGTTCTCCACATCACCATTGCTGGTTTTTCCCCGAATGCACCCATTGTCTCCCCACCCTGGCTTACTTACCATGCTTGGCCAAAGTTGTTCCTCTGCATGGAACTCTTTTCTCATCCCCCTTTAGTTGGCTTAGCTCACTTTCTCTGCCTAGAGTCAGTTCAGACATTTTTTCCCCTACAATATATACATGGGACTGCTTCCTGCCATCGCGGCCTTCCTACTCTGGCTGACTTCACCCGCCAATGTGTTCTTATACCAGCCCAAGGTGCTCATCCTGCCCACAGTGCAGGGACTTTACCTGTTGTGTCGCTAGAGCATATTACTGTGTCTTGGCAACCCCGGGCACTCAACAAACTTCCTCTGTTCACTAACGTAGTGTCTTTACTTACTGAGATTTATAATAAAGGCAAGCTGCCAGTCATCACACTAAAAAAAAAAAAGAAAGAAAGAAAGAAGAAAGAAAACAAGACCAAATCAACACAGATATACATTGATTCATCCCGCACACACTAAACCTTATGGTGAGTTAGACTGATACTTTTTAGACTACTAATGGGCAAGCAAAGGCGTTTTCTATACTAGATGGATTAAACCGAAAGATTCATCTCTTCCCTCTCTGATGATTGATAGTATTCAAGAATGCAGACAGTAAAAATAATTTTAAAAAATACAATTGGAAGCTAATGAAGTATTCATTTTGACTCACGCTGGCCAGGCTCCTACATGGGAGTGATTTCTGTTTACATCTCTTAGGAGGAAAATCTGGGATTCATTTTGTAAACTCAGAGCAGAAATCAGCTGCCCAAAGCCATCCTGACATTGTCACAGCATTGGGGGATGGGTGAATTCCATGTGCCACAGTTTCTGGTGATGCACTCCAAAAATACTTCTTTGCTCAGGAAGGAGAAATCATACTTTGCCCATAATCTGACCTGTCACCTGTGAAAGTTGAGTCTAGGGGTTGATTTGTTTTTAATTCCCAGAAGAATGGAGTCATACAAAGTCTATTTATAGGTTAAATCTGGCCACCACAAAAATGCACAATAACAAGAGATGGTCGCTAACCCCCAGGGAATAACCTACTTCAAGAAATCCATTGATCACTAGGAATGCAAAGACCACAGAAGACGTAGCTGAAGGTTGCCTGTGTGGAATTTGACCTGTGTCACCATTGTACCCCTCCCTCCAATACCTCTACTCCCCTTCCCAAAAAAAGCAGTCCTGCAGCACAACTTCTTTAATCCAAACCGTGTTTGTTGCTTTTCCTGATCTGTTTCTGGCCGATGGTATTTTGTGGGGCTGGACTGAGTTAAGATAACTAGGCAGCTTCGATGATTAGAAATGTGGACACATGAATGGAAGGTCTGGCAAACTCAAAGCCTCTCCACTGAAGACACGGTAGGAATGGAACCCATATAAGGCACTGAAGGTGAAGTCCCTCTTCTCTTGGCCTCAGAAGTATTAAAAGAAATTCTCAGCATGAATAAACAACAACTCATTCCTTCTGTAGCCGGATATTTCACACAGTGTTCTAGTCACTCGTGTTCATGTGGGCAATCCATCATGTCCCACATTCTTATTAAAAATAAAACAGCTTAGATGTCACGATTGTAGGAATGTGGAAATATTTCCTCTGTAAGGAACACATTGGTATCAAGTATGAATCATCAGAAGGGCAACAAAAATCAAGATCCTGCCGTTCTTTTCCTGGCTCCATCCTTCTTCCCCCCACCCCCCAATCCTTGCCTTCAATTGCTTTCAGTTTCGAGGAGAGAAACATGTCTCATAACTCTCATTGATACAAAATTATCCAAATGTGCAGACACTCCCAAAGGCTTTGGCTAGCACAGAGACCCAAGAACCCTGCAAATATTCTCACATCTACGTTTATCCTTCATCTGGAGGTTATCTGATAGAACACATCCATCTAGCACATTCAGGTCTGCTCAAGGCCCCACAGTCCTAGCATTCCATGCCTCTCTTGGGGCCTTGGATGGTTGCAAATCCTTCCTTCACTCCCTGAAGATGAGATTATGAGAAAAATTACAGAAAACAAGGTTGAGAGTTGACTTGCCAAATATCAAAATGTATAAGCCTGCCACATCAACTGAAATGGTATAGAACTCATATAAGAATGGAAGGATACTAAATGAAAACACACACACAACATACAGAGCTTGCAAATGTTTGAAAGTCTGTGTTTTGTGGAGCAAAAAGATTGTTATCTAACACTACTGAAACAGTCAACTGATAGGTTGGTAGAAAAATGAAGACTAGGATTTATTTGTATCTTATATACTCTCAAAATGAGTCTTGATGCATAAATATTTAAAAAAAACAATGTCAATCTCAGGCAAAACATTGAAAAAATTGAATAGAATGCTGAGCATGGTGGTTCATGTCTGTAATCCTATCTGAGTAGGTAGGATTAGATCTGAGATTTAAGGATTGTGGTTCAAATTCAACCACAAAAGAAAGATCTATGAGATTCTTATCTCTAATTAGCCAGCAAAATGCCAGAAGTGGAGGTGTAGCTCAAGCACTAGATGGCTAATCCTGAGCCAAAAAGCCAGGGCCCTAAATTCAAGCCTCAGTATTGGTGTACAGAGTGTGGGGGGGGGGGGGTGAAGAGAAGGAGTGTGGATTGGCTTGCTCTATTCTTTCTTGAGACAGAATCTTAATAGTCAGCCTGAGCTGACATTGAATTTAAAATCCTCCTGTCTCTGCCTCCCATGCTAGGGTTATAGGTCTACGCTACCATGTCTGGCTGGAAAGTCTTTAAGTATGAAAAACCATGGTGATTTACAAAGAAAAAGATGGATACATTTGATAACACAAAACTTTTAAACTTCCTTAGCTAAGGGGAAAAAAAGATGTACTTTGTTAAGTTTAAAGGTTAAATTATTTTAAATAAGTAAGAGAAACTATTTGAACTGCACTTTTTTCTGTCAGTCCTGGGGCTTGAACTTGAGTCCTGAGTGCTGTCCCTGAAGGGTTTTTTTTTTTTCACTCAAGGCTCAGGCTCTACCATTTTGAGCGACAGCTCCACTTCCAGTCTTCTGGTGGTTAATTGGAGGTAAGAGTCTCTCATGGACTTTCCAGCTCAGGCTGTTTTGAATGATGATCCTCAGATATCAGCCTCCTAAGTAGCTAAGATTACAGGCATGAGTCACCAGTGCCTGGCTTTGTAACTCTTTCATTGTTTCTCTCTCTCTCTCTCTCTCTCTCTCTCTTTGTGTAGATTGGACTCGGGGCCTTACACTTACAAAGCCACCTTCACCCCTTTTTGCTTTGGTTATTTTCAAGGTAGTGGTTCACTTTAAGCCTAGGCTTACCTGTGCTGCAATTCTCTTGTGCTTTCCTGTGTCACTCGGAATGACAGACATTTGCTACTGTGTTTTGCCTGTAGCTGGGGCAACATACTACTTGCCTAGCTGTGTAGTGAGATGGAGTCTCTCAAAAGTTTATGGCCTCAAACTACAATCCCCTGATCTGTGTGGATTACACGATGCCCAGCAAGTCTTCTCTCCACAGGGAGAGGAAGGGAGAATAGGGGACTGTCTTAGGATTTGAACTCAGGACCTTTCACTACTTGAGCCCTTCCTCTAGTGCAGTATCAGTACAGAAGGTCAGCTTGCAAATCAAAGACAAAAGATTCTTCCCTCTAGAGAAAAAAATGAGCACAATGGTAGAACTATAAACACTATGAAGCACTGCTAGAGATCAAAGACAGTCCCGTTAAACAACAATCCTGTATTACGTTTCACCTATCAGATTGGCAGAATCAAGAGAATGATACTACTCGGGGTCAGCTAGGTGGAGGGAAATAAGGCTCTTTTGTTCCCCGTCTGTGGGAGTGGAAACTGATCCCCTGTCTAGAGGGGAATTTGGCACTCCCTATCATTGGAGCCACAGTTCCACTTCTGGGAACTTAGCCTAGGGAAATAGCCAGGTATGGAGAGACAAAGCCATGCAGGGAGCCAGGTGCCACCGAGCGGGGGATTCTGGGAGGTTTCCAAGAGCAGGGAGTGCTGAAGGCAAGCTTGATGAACAGGAGGAAGGAGGAGAGGAAAAAAGATGAAAAGATGGGGGAAGGCAAGAGAGAGTATTATACAACAGCCAATAAGAACTGGGACAGGGATCCTGTGAGAATGAGGCAAGGAATTCTGGAGGGGAAATAGTGATAGACACATCAGTGATGGGCCCTAGTACTGCCTGATTCCTGGGTTAGCAAGAGTTTGGTTACTCAGGCCAACATGGCTGCTTACATGACCTGTAAGGTTGGGCCTAGTGTGGGAAACCAGCCATAATAAGGAATTGGGGTTCTAGCTAATTCTTTCGTCAGGGGCCACTATAGAAGCCTTGTGGATACTTAGATTGGCCCATTGGGCTATTTGCTCTGGAGCAGTACGGAGAATAGAACCGAAGTTCTATTAGACAGAAAAGAAGCAAATCAGTCAGGAGCCAACTGTAGGAGAACACTCTAGAAAGATGAAGTAAAAAAAAAAAAAAGATCTGTGGTAGAATAAAAAGAGACTCAGAAGCCAGGCACCAATGGCTTACATCTACCTATTCAGGAGGCTGAGATCTAAAGATCATGGTTCAAAACCAGCCCAGACAAAATTTTAAAGAAGCTGTGAAACTCTTACCTCCAATTAACCATCAAAAAGCCAGAAGTGGAGCTGTAGCTCAAGTGGTAGAGTGCCAGGGACAGTGACCAGGCCCTGAGTTCAAGCCCCAGCGTGTGCACACATGCAAGGGTGTGAATACACACACACACACACACACACATAGAGCAGGACTCCTGATTTCCAGCTGACATCATGCGATGAGTGCTTCCAAAAACACCATGATTGACACCTGTGCAACGGAGTTTTCTTCCCCCTCGAAACATCATCCCCAACTACCTACAAGGTGAAATCCCATCTACCCTCCCAGCCGATCACAAATGCCACCTCTTGTGAAGTCTTCACCCAGGACTCTGTTATCTCCTATGTACCTTTATCTGCCTAATAGTTGATCAATTATACAGATATTATATCAACCTCTGATAACAAAGTCCACATGGTCACATCTGACCCCTTTCCACATTTTCTACACTATCTATCAGACTCTCTTGGGCATGGCAGACATCTAACTAGTTGAAATAAAGAAAAACAAATAGTCCTTGCCCCATCTCCTCTTAAGACTTCCTTCTTGGCTCTTAGCATAGAAATATCATAAATGTTTCTAGTGCCAGAAGAAACCAAAAGAGTGGGCAGGCAGTATTGGAATGCCTGCAGGAGATTTCCTTAATCCTTAGCTAGCTGATAACACTGTAGGAAACTATCATTAGGAAAACACAGTAAAGAAGCTTGGGGTTCCAATTACCACTTCCTTACTATATACCTCAGAACACTGAGAGTGATTTCCAGGGGAGGTTTTATTTTTTTTTCCAAGTATATATAAATAGTCTCGGTCAGCTTGGTGAAAGTGTGTTTCCAAGATGAACTGATAAACTAAGCGAGATAAAGGAGGTCAAGTGGATAAGATGAATTGCCTGGCACTCTTATAGACATAGTTTGTGCATTTCATTGGGAAGCAATTTTGCCGAGGAACTCAGACAGGCTGGGGTCTACCTCACTTTAGGACTGTAATGTAAAATTTTAATCTCAAAAAAAAAAATAAATTGGAAAGAATAAATAAACCAGGGGAGGATTGTTTACAGAGCTGAAACTTTCCCAACTTAGCTGTAGGTCAGGCATAGAGACAGATAGATAAGACAGACAGACAGATATAAATATAAATATAAACATAGATACATATGTTAGTCCTTAGTTAAAATAAGTCAACCAAATGTCTACCACATAATGCTGAGGCTATAGTGATGCTACAATGAGGCCCCTCCTGGAATTATCTTTCATTTTAGTCTTTAGTTTGTAGCAGAATTTTTCAAAGTATGTTGCCAGAAACACTAATCTTGAAAAAACAATGCTTTACCAAAAAAATAAAGGGGAGGGGGGTGGGATTCCATGGTCAAATAGACTTTGGAGATGTTGAAGAGTCATGATGTTCTTTAGTTTATCAGAGCTTCTAAATGGCCTATTGGTAATTTTTAAAAATGTTTCTTTCTTTACAAGTGTGTTTATTCACCTTGGTCATGGGACCTGTTGAGAGAAATAAAAGTTAAGGCCTAGTAACACCATATTGAAGTAGTGTCAACCAGAATCCACTTGAGTAGATCTCAAGATCTTACCATGTCTGTTTCTTCTTCTTCTTCCTCTTCCTGTTCCCCTTAAAATTCAACAGTATCTACGTCCTCAAAGCCCCCAGAGAAGACTAGAAAGCATGAAGCAATCAGTTAGTTCATTTGAAATTGCTAATGGCTAATGACTTTTGTATTGCCTCTCCCTGGGAGGATTCACATATTTGCTGAAGCTCGGTGACAAGTAATGACTTATTTCAAATCAACAATTCAATGCCAAGAGCTTCATGCCTACAAGGATCAGAGAGTTCCTTCAGCTCCCCCCACCAAGGGTCTCCACTAGGAAAGTGAGGGGAAGTTGTTCTCTATTTCCATTCCATCAAAGTCACCACAGCAACAAAACTTCCTGCTCAGCAACTTGGAAATTTTCCCACTGAATCCCACCCTCTTCACACCCTATCTCTCCCTATCTTCTCATGAATAGAAATCAAAATGAATATTGCTTCCTTCTGCCTCTCTCCTAAGCTACATAAAAGTTCAACTATTCCCTTTCTTAAAAGCCAGTGCTAGCTGGGTACTGACCGCTCATGCCTGTAATCTTTGCTACTCAGGAGGCTGACATGTGAGGATACAACTAGGCTAACAAGACTTTTATCTCTCATGAATCACCAATAAAAGCTAGAAATGGAGATGTAGCTCAAATGGCAGAGTACCAGCTAGGTATGAGTGAAAAAGCCAAGCAAGAACAAGAGGCCCTTAGTTCAAACCCCAGTACTGATTCACATAATAATAAAAATAATATATTGTAAGTACAATATAATAATAATAATATAAACACATATGCATATACACAAAGCCAGTCCTTTGTCTTCCTCCTCCTATACCTGTCACTTGTATACAAACAACTGACCCTTACAGTTCATAGAGCCACTAGTCTTTCAACTCTTCTGTGTACCCAGAATGAAGCATATAATAGGCAGCCTAAAGAAATTGTGTGTGTCAATTTGCCTTGTGAAAATTAAAATGTGACTCTAAGTATATCACTATTCCACAATACTGTGAAATATGTGAAATTTATGTAATCACCTAATCTCAATTAAAGAAAAAAAAAGTGAGAGAAGGGATGGGTTAAGAGAAATGGGTGACTGCACCAGAATCAACTCCAAATGGATCAAAGACCTCGGAGTCAAAGCAGACACTCTGAAAACATTACAGGATGGAAGAGGAGAAACCCTAGGTCTCCTTGGCACAGGCCAAAATTTTCTTAATAGAGTCCCAGAAATACAACAAATCAAAGAAAGGTTGGACAAATGGGATTGCATAAAATTGCAGAGCTTCTGCATGGCAAAGGACATAGCTAGCAAGATCAATAGAAAGCCCACGGATTGGGAGAAGATCTTCACTAGCCATACAACGGACAAGGGTCTCATATCTAAAATATAGCTGGAACTCAAAAAATTAAATCCCCCAACAACAAATCCTCAAAGAAACAACTGCCCAATAAATAAGTGGGCTAAAGACTTAAAGAGAAACTTCTCTGAAGAGGAAATAAGAATGGCCAATAGACACATGAAGAAATGCTCAACCTCCCTAGCCATAAAAGAAATGCAAATCAAAAATACATTGAGATACCACCTCACCCCAGTTAGAATGGCTCTAATCAAGAACTCTCATAACAACAGATGCTGGAGGGGATGTGGACAGACAGGAACCTTACTACATTGTTGGTGGGAGTGTAAACTTCTTCAACCGCTTTGGAAAGTAGTATGGAGGTTCCGCAAAAAAGTCCACATAGAGCTCCCCTATAACCCAGCAATCCCACTTTTAGGCATTTACCCAAATTTACAAACAAGACCACACTAAAGCTACCAGCACAACTATATTTATTGCAGCATTATTGACCATAGCTAAGATATGGAACCAACCCAGATGCCCCTCAGTAGATGAATGGATCAAGAAAATGTGGTATATATATACAATGGAATTCTATGCCTCCACCAAAAAGAATGGCATTGCCCCATTTGTTAGGAAATAGAAAGACTTGGAAAAAATTCTATTAAGTGAAGTAAGCCAGGCCCAAAGAAACATAGGTCCCATGATTTCCCTTATTTGCAATAACTAGTATGTGTCTAAGTCAAGCAGAAAAGGTCAGATAAGTTGATGTTAGGGAAATGAACCCCAAGATAAGTATTTAAATTTTTTTTCTTTCATGCGATTGTTTCTAACATATTTATAAGATTATTTCTTTGTTGCTTTGTATGCCCCTCCCCCACAGTATAACCCCTGCTTTCACTGTATTTGATGTTGGTATAATTTGTGGAGGGGAAGGAAAAAAAAAAACAAATCGTTTAACTAGGGATACAGTTGGTCCCATTGCAACAATGAGATGTACAAATCATTATGTCGAAAAACAAACTTTACAACTTTGGTGGGGGGGGGGAGGAGGATTGGGTGGGGGAGACGGGGAGGATGGGAAGGGATGGGAAGGGGAAACATAGAAGGAGGCAACAATGCTTGATAAGAAATGTACTCTTTATCTTGTCCATGTTATTGTAACCCCTCTGTATGGTATTTTCACAATTAAAAGAGAGAGAGAGACAGAGAGAGAGATGGGTGACAATGTTGTCAGACACTTTGTACTCATATACTGTTTGGTAGAATAGGAACTACTTTTTTTGGGGGAGAGGTCTGGTCATGGGACCTGAACTCTGGACCTGGGCGCTGTCCCTCAGCTCTTCAGCTCAAGGCTAGTGCTCTACCACTTGAGCCACAGCGCCACTTCCCGCTTTTTTCTTTTTGCTTATGTGGTGCTAAAGAATAGAACCCAGGGCCTCATGCGTGCAAGGCAAGCGCGCTACCACTGAGCCACCTTCCCAGCCCATGGGAACTTCTTTGTACAACTAATCTTATGGCATTGTTAACACCACTGTCCAGGAAAAAAGAGATGTTCAAAGTAGATATATCTGATGGTAGGGATCAAAAGATCCATTCAGCCACATGAACTAACTGAATATTGCTCTATAAGACACTATGGGAGAGACTGTGGTGAAAAAATAAAAGATTCAGCTTCTGTCTTCAAGGAATTAATGAAGTGATCGACAAAAATACCCCTCCCATTAATTCTTCAAACATGTCTGAGCAGTTCAGAGCTCTGAGCAAGCCCTGGGCACTGGGCAGGCTAGCCTGTAACAAAGACCCTTAATGTTCATTTCAAGTTTCACTTGGACCCTCAATGCCAGAGGCTTACAGGAGGCCAATTTCCTGTTGCTAGGAGGGTTGACCAAGGATTCCAAACTGAATTAATGTGCTTCTGCTATCCATCCTGTCCAGGCATTATACGGCAGGCCCAAGTACAAGGGAACCGCAAGAGGGGGCTGAGGAAGTTGGGGGTTGAGGAAGTTGTGGGGCGGAAGCTTCATCGCCTCTGCCTGTGTGTGTGATATCAGTGGAATGGAGAACATCTGGGTCCTGTCAGACTTTCTCAGAGATCTTCTCTGTCTAACTGCAGTGTGAGCAAATTAAGATTGATAAATTGTCTGGCTCTCTCTCTGCCTTTAAAGATCCCAGATGCCGTGCTAAATTAATGGTTGTTCTATCTCCACTCCATCTGACACCAACACAGAGCCCTAAAAACATCCCAGATCCCTCACTCCCCCAGCCATCTAAGCACACCAGCCTGGATTCCAGTGTGCAAGCTAATTGTGTATTCAGTTAATGCCTCAGGGTGCCTGCGCTTGCATGGGCATGTAGGCAAGCCTGTGTACACGCATGCGTGGTGAGACCAGAACTCATCATTGAGTTCTGATGTACATCTGGAAACATAAATTGTTCAAAGTTCCTTAAACACCAAACTGTCCACTACAGAATAATTCCAAGAAAAATGAGCTCATCTGTGTCATTTGGAAACTATGATTTTACACAAATAATATACACGTTACTAATAAGACCTAAGATTGTGCTGTTCTTATTCTCTGGCACTCAGTTCTCTGCATGGTGGACGGCTTGTTTTGTGTATATCAGTAGAAAACAATCAAATAGAGCTTGAGGAAAAGAATTTGAGGCCCTTGACAAATACTGTTCTGTTTCTATGAGAGTCTAGAAATTAAACACAACAGAAAAATGGCCTTTTGGTGTTTGTTCAGATACCCTAAGTATGTAACTCCAAATGAAGTGTCTTACATTAGGGCTTCCTTGAGAACCAACTAGAAGGAAATTTCCCAAATGAAGAATGAGTATTCTAGGAAGACACCAAGGCTAACAGAAGAACATTCTAGAAATTCAAACCTTTGATTCATCGACTTCCTTCCATTCTCTGTTTTGGTTATGGACACTAGAATCAAACTTCATCCTCTATAAAAATCATTCTCGAAAATGTGAAATGATAGTAAACATGTCTAAATCTTTTACTAAGGGTTCTGAATGATTTCATATAATGACTCTCCATGTTCTTCCTAGCAAAGTACACAGACCCCCAAGATAGAGGCCACCAATGTGAGGACCCCATTATTTTCCTCTACTACTCATCACTTGGTTTTCAAATGTTCTCTCACTTCCAGAGATAATATCAGCATGACAGCTTTCACCCATTCATTCATTCATTCACTCATCCGCTAATCTATCCATCCTTCTACCTATTCAACAAGTATTGCGAAGCATTGTCTGTGCAGGAATACACTAGTAAAGAATAAACTAATTACTCTTAAAATCTAGGGTATAGATCAAAAAGTTTTAGATCCTGAGGTCTTACTAGAAATACCAGTTCTTGGGCTCTACCTCAGAGTCTTGAATACAGATTCAGTAACTCTGAGGGTAGGTCCCCAGGAATCTGTTTTCACATGCTTTCCAGAAGATTCTTGTGCCCATTTAAATTGGAAAACCACACAGGTGTGCTGGCTACTCAGGAGGCTGAGATAGGAGGATCAGGGGAGTCCAAAATGCTCTGAAAATTTAGTGATCACTCTAGATCCACTCTATCTGGTAACACAACTGGAATTCATATTCAACCTGGGCAACATCATACCATCTCCAAAAAAATATAAAATTGGAGGCTACCTAACATAGACTGAGTTCTCCTCCTCAGAGGAAACATTCTACTGAGAGAGATAGGCAGTAAACATAAAGAAGTGTGTAATGTAATGTTAGACATTTATGGATGCAATTTTTAAGTAAATTAAGGAAACAAAGGGCGAGGGGGAATCATGGGGTGCTATGTTAGATAAAGCAATAAGGGAAAGAAAAGGCCCTCTGGAGAAAGAATGCCAGAGAAGAGTCAGGGACAAAATGCAGGTGGGGGGCATGTGACTTGTCTAGCTTAGCCTCTAGTCCTATTTTCTATTTCTCTTCAGGGTTTCCAGATAAATAGCAGACCACACTGGAGAAAAGCTGATCTACCAGCAGTTCCAGAATGTCACATGAGAACTTCCATCCTGAATAAAAAGGAAACTACTACCTTCTCCAAACTCCTCCTTAAGATTAGGAACCAGAAGAGATTTGAAAGGGCTGAGGGCCTAAGTACTTCAGTTATCATTTGAAATAGACATGAGAAAGAGGGCCCTTGACAACAAAGATTATGAAAATACAAAATAGGTTACCAAAGAAGATGGAGGGATGTGCTCTTGAAGGGAAGATTATTCTATGTCACTGGCGGCTTAAGTATGATTTCAGTGGGAGCTTTGGGGGTCATGCTTGTCCCCAAGATCAGAAACATCTGCTTTATCACCCCTTCCAGGACTTTTATTAAAATCCTCAAGCATACAGGAGAATAGAATCATGGTTACACATAGACTCATCATCTGGAAGCCAAAATAGTTAACGTTTTGCTTTATCTAATAATGGATATATAAATAAATAAGAAGATATTATAAGTCACAAAAACCAAGCAATTATGCATGTCCTGAAAAATAAGATTATTTCCTACATGATCATTGTATTATTACTACTCCCAGAAAATTACTGAAGGCAGACACTGATGGATCATGTTTCTAATCCTAGTTACTCAGGATACTGAGATCTGAAGATCACAATTCAAAGCTAGCCCAGGGAAAACAGTCCATGAGAGTCTTAACTCCAATTAACCACCAAAAAGCTGGAGGTTAAGATACGCTTCAAGCCCTAGAGTGCCAGACTGGAGAGGTAAGGTTAAGTAAGAGCAAGGGGCCCTGAGTTTAAGCCCCAGTATCAGCACACACACAAAAAGAAAGTTATTGATAATTTTCTGATATTTAATCCACATTCAATTTTCCCTCATTGCTTAAAGGCATTCTTAATGAATTATCCCTATGATGGCTGCTCTGGCATTTTACCTGGTTTCAAACATAGGTATAGCCACATCAAATTAATTAACATTAATCCAAAATCAACATGCTCATTTAAGAATAAGCAATAGTCATGACTAGTAAACAGTTTGTAGACTGAGGGAAAGACATAGAAATGTGAGAAAAGGCAGTAAGGACATGGAGGGGGGGGATGCTTAGCAGTGAATCACTTATTCAACCTTACAGTAGCCATTGGACACCTGGACATGATTTGGACAGACACTTTCTCTGGATGCTCCAGGACCACCATAAGCCAACAGAGAAGGGATCAAAATCAAAGAGAAACTGACAGCAAATAATGAGAGTCTCTTCATCAGTTCAGCATGGACCTATCAACTGCTTTGTCTTCATGACATCCTGAAAATGTCTTCCATTTCCTTGTCATGTGGAATATTACGTTTAGCTCACTCACTGTTTACAAGGGGCCATTTGCCTCGGGGAGGTGACCAGCATGTTGGTATTGAGTGTTCTGTCAAGCATATGGGTACCAGATGATCTTTGTCAATGGACAAGTTAAGAAGAGGTACTAGAAAAATCAATGAAATGCATCTTGGCTTTGGGCAGTGGCATAGCAAGCATAAAGGCACAGAGACATAAAGCCAGGGAAACAGCAGGTCAACAAGCCTATGTACCGTGGGACATGATTCTTGGTTTCTTTAGTCTTGTGTAGAGAAGGGAAGGAGGGATATTTTTCCAACATTTTTTTTTAAGGAAACTGGCACATAAGAGTTCTCAGCTCAACTCTCAGTGGCAAAAAATAATAATAATTATCTGCCACACCATAATCATTGACTAGCATGATAGACATGTAAGAGAATGTGAAGTCTGCCCATTTATTGTGTATTTGTTAAACATCTGTTAGACATGAAGATCTAGGTGACAATTCAGCGGACTTAAAGGAAACATCAGATGCTCTGACCTTTGGGAAGCCACAGAGCAGAAGGAAAAAAGAATATATCAAGCACTTTTCAGAATACCATAGCTATTTAGATAATGTAACCCAGATCATAGCGCTTTAGATGATAAAGTTTAGAGAATATATTTCTTAATTCATCATCAAAGATTTTTCACCACCGATACATACTGGCTTTGATGCAATTTTTTTTTTCCTGGTTGGTCTTTCTGGGCTTGGGCGCTGTCCTTGCGCTCTTCAGCTCAAGGCCAGTGCTCTACCACTTGAGCCACAGCGCCATTTCTGGTTTTCTAGTGGTTTATTGGAGATAAAAGTCTCAGGGACGGGGCTGGGAAGGTGGCTTAGTAGTAGCGCGCTTGCCTTGCATGCCTGAGGCCCTGGGTTTGATTCCTCAGCACCACATAAGCAAAAAGGAAAAAGCTGGAAGTGGCGCTGTGGCTCAAGTGGTAGAGTGCTAGCCTTGAGCTGAAGAGCTAAGGGACAGCGCCCAGGCCCAGAGTTCAGGCCCCAAGACCAAACCCCCTTCCCCCCCCAAAAAAGAGTCTCAGGGACTTTCCTGCCTGACCTGACTTTGAACTGTGATGCTCAGATCTCATCCTCCTGAGTAGCTAGGATTACAGGCGTGAGCCACCAGAGTCCAGCTATGCAATTTATTTATTTTTATTTTTTATTTTTGTTGGTCGTGGGGCCTGAACTCTGAGCCTGGGTGCTGTCCCTCAGCTCTACAGCTCAAGGTAAGCACTCTACCACTTGAGCCATAATAACATTTCCATTTTCCTGGTGGTTCATTGGAGATAAGAGTCTCACAGACTGTCCTGCCCAAGCTGGCTTTGAACCACAATCCTCAGATCTCAGCCTCCTGAGAAGCTAGGATGACAGGCAGAGCCACCAGTGCCTGACCCTTGATGTAATTTAATACTTCATTGTAAACTGCATCACTCATATGACATGTAAGTTTCAAAAGAGCAAAAACCCGGCTTTGTGTTCCCATCATATCTCTCTGCAGTAGTGAATACATGCGCTATATTCAACACATAATAAGTACATAATCAATTTTCAAGTAAATGAAGCACACATGTGAGGTAAAGCAGTGCCTTCTTATACTTTGTTCCAAATACTTTTGTACATGTTGGTCTTGGGGCTTGAACTCAAGGCCTGGATACAGTCCTTGAGCTACAGGTCCACTTCTGACTTTTCAGTGGTTAATTAGAGATAAGAGTCTCATGGATTTTCCTGCCCAGGCTGACTTAGAACTATCATCCTCAGATTTCAGCCTCCTGAGTAACTAAGATTCCAGGCATAAGCCACCAGCACCAGGCCTGAACCAAAATATTTTAATTTCCATTAATCTTGCTTGGCCATCCACATTTGATAAGTTTGATAAGACAGTAAAAGGGATAATGGTGATTTAAATAGTCAAAAATACTTTAGTTTTCTCAAATCTGATCATTCCTTTCAAAAATTAGTCATTTCTCTTTCTTTCTTTCTTTCTTTCTTTCTTTCTTTCTTTCTTTCTTTCTTTCTTTCTTTCTTTCTTTTTTGCCAGTTCTGGGGCTTATCCTGAGCTTCTTTTGCTCAAGGTGAGAGTTCTACCACTTGAGCCACAGTGCCCTTATGGCTTTTTTGAGTAGTTTATTGAAGATAAGAGTCTCATGGGGACTTTTCTTCCCAGGTTGGCTTCAAACAGCAATCCTCAGATCACAGACTCATGAGTAGCTAGGATTAGAGGCATGAGCCACAGGAACCCAGCTAGAAATTAGTCATTTCTGAAATAAGTAAAGTGACACAAACAGAAAGTAATGGCTCCTCTGACCAAAAAAAAAAAAAAAAAATAGAGGGGTGAAGGAAGGCTGGATGCTGGTGACACACACCTATAATCCTAGCTACTCAAGAAGCTGAGACCTGAGGATCAAGGATTTAAGTCATTTCAGGCAAGAAAGTTTGTGAGATTCTTATGTCCAATGAACCACCAAAAGACTGGAAGTGGAAGAAGTGAAGAAGTGTGGTTCAAGTAGAAGAATGCCTGCCTTGAGCGGAAAAGCTAAGGTACTGCACCAGGCCCCCTTACTGGCACACACACTCTAGATAGATAGATAGATAGATAGATAGATAGATAGATAGATAGATAGATAGATAGATAGACAGACAGACAGACAGACAGACAAAGACAAATAGACAGATAGATAGATAGATATACATATGGTGGAAGAAGGTGAATATGGTCAAAAAACTTTAAAAATGGAACACGAAACTTGTTGAAATTTGTGGGAAAAGGAATGGGGTCAAGAGAGCGTGACGAGTTGGGGTTGGATCTGGTCAAGGTATATTGTTTGCATACATAGACGTGTCAAAACAAACCCCTCTTGTAAAACTAATTGATGACCTGATGCTTTTAAAATGTGGGGAAGCTAAAAAACAGTGGAATTAGAATAACTTCTACACTAAATTTATTGACCCTCTCCTCAAAAATACAAAAGAGCTACTTTGTAGATTTGTCCATGACTTGACAAAGCACTGCGCTGGGTACAATTTATATGGCTCACATACCTCTTGACCAGATAACCTAACTGGAACTTAACCCTAGCAGTATTCTCAATAGCAAATGCATTTTAAAGATGGAATTCCCTTTGTCCCAAAAGGCCTTGACAATTTCTCTAATAGAGAAGCCCATTTCTTCAGCAGAGAATAGGCTAACATTTTAACTATGAATTTCCCAAAACACCAGAGAGCTTTTCAGTCTTCTCAGTTAGAAATAGGTCCCACATTTTGGGATAGTTAATAATTCTCAAGATTTGGCAATTTCCCAACAGACTGTGAGATTCTTTTTCTGTAATCAGTCTAATAACCATACAAACACCTCCCCCCAGTAGTCTTAGAGCTTCCCAATAATTAGAGACATTCTCCAAAGCCCATTGTTGGCTTGCTTTTTAAAATTTCCTTTGCAATTATTCAGATTATACCAATGGAGAGGCCACACCAGCTTTCTGTGGAAGCGGACCAGCTACCATCAATGACCAAAAGTTACACGCCTGATGTTTCTCGGGCTGAGCTAGAAGACCCCAGCTGAGCTCCTGCCCCTGGCTAGGATCTCCAGAGCTACCTCCTATGGTGCCATTTTATTAACTGCTTCCAGGAAACAATGAACCCAACAAGGAGACTTTGTGAAGGGAATTTCAGATCCCTTGGCTTTGGTATCTCTTAAGCCTCCTCCTTTCCCAGACTCATAGTGCAGGTCACCACGAGTGACATTTTCTATTTACCTTCATGAAGAGCATGAAAGGACTAAAAGGGGTTGGTGAGAGCCCAGGCTTTCAGTAGCTAGATGGGATCCACTAGGACCTGATTCTCTTCTCCATGATACTCCACACTAGCCAACAGAAGCCATCCTCACTTCGAAGATTTGAAGATGAGTCACCTTTCAGTGAATCCAAGAATAGAACCAGGGATTTAAAGGAAGACATTACCTGAAAGAAGTATACATGCCATCTCTTGCCCAACAGCCCACCTGTACCTCCACCCCAGCTCACTTACAAAAGCATTCTTACTCATATCCACGTTCTTCTTCCTTTGCAGTGGCTCTAGGCTGGCGTCTCTCGTCCCTTATCAGAGGGACCTTCCATCTCAGTAAAGCCATTTGACCCAGTTACCAAGTCCACAGCCATCCACATATACACTAGGAAACAAAAGATCTGCACTTCCATGGATCCACACACAGATGGAACACATGACCTGGCCCTGCCAGAGTTGCTTAAGCCTGTAAAAAGGGAAGTTCCAGGGAAGGAAATTCACTATTCGCAATGTGTCTTTCCCTTTCTGCGGATTCTATAGTGATGGCCCTAGTAAGAATTCCCTCGTCTGTCCTCTCCCTTCCTCTCCTCACTCTCACTTTCTCTTTCTATCTCTCCTCCCTTCTCTCTCCTTTTTCCTCCATGACTGCTTCATTCAAGTTTCTCTACACTTCGCCCTCCTCTACTTTTGGTCCACACAGAAACATCTGCACTTGTGCTTACATAACCTCTGAACTCCACTTTCCTATAGGCCACAAACTCAGTCTCCATCCCCCAATCCCAAATGGAAGGCTAAGATTGTAAATTATAGCCCACTTTTTATATCCCACTATAAATTAGAGTCCACCCATGGCTGATACTATCTGTGTCCAAAGGACATACAGGAACTGGAACTTTCCTATCTGAGCTCAAAGTGGAGCAAATTCCCTATGAAGGAATTAGAAGTAAGAAGAACTGACTGAACTCTCTAGCACAGAGGATTAAAATAATTCTCTTGTGCTGTTGTTTGGTGGGGTTTTTTTTGTTTGTTTTGGTTTGGTTTTTTTTTTCTTTTAATGTTTTGTTTTCAGACAAGTTTTCACCCTATAGCTCACAGGTTGGCCCAAGATTTACTATAGAGCCCAGACTGGTTTTGAACTCACAAGGTCCTGCATCAGTCTCCAAAAGGATGGATTATAGGCATGCACCACCAAGGCTGCTTTAAATAAACCCGTAACGCACTTTTGAGAAAGCATCACACAAACATCAGACCACAGGGAGTGTAACTGACAAAGAGGTCATTACAGCTGCATCTACATCAACTTCATGCGTGGGGCTTGGCCAATGGCAGGACATAACAGGACATGCCTGGGAGACATGGCACTTTGCTTTTGCCCATAGACTCTCCAAAGGCCTGGTTCAACCTTCCTGGAACTACCCATAAGTCTTGGACATTCCCACCCAGACTTCTTCCTCCTGATCTTCACTTTGAGTCCATTTCAGCATTTCCTGACCTCCGCCTGCCTCCATGATCTCCCACATACACAAAGGGTCCTCTACACAAATACTCACTCATTCATCTCATCTTGGCACCTGCTTCTCGGAGGACCTAGATTAACCCAGTATGTTGATAGTGACACAGACAGAAAGAGAGTGAAGTCCCTGGGTGTACAACTCTTTGGAGGGTTGGCAAATAGTTTTTTCTTCCTGACATGTTTAAGACACGTTAACTACAATCGAAACAGAGTCCTATTCTACGGCTGTTAGACACCCATCCTTAAAAAAAAAAAATGAGATAAGCATTCTGGGACTTATTTTAAATGTGTTTCTTCCTCTTTATCAGCCATGTGTGCCTCTTCAACACTTCGGACTCCCCACTTCAGAGCAGATAATAAAGTTCATTCTTCATTTCTGCCAGCTACAACAGGAGAGGAAGCTGCCTCTGAGATTTAAAGTATAATTAGTCCCTTTCACCCCCAGGGTGATCCCTTTGTCTTTCCAAATAGCTGGGGGGAAGGGGGGGAAGCGGTGGGGGAGGAGCTAGCTTGCTAAAGTCCTCTCCTTTTAACACAGATGCTTCTACCACCTCTCCTTGAGATTTGTTCTTCTTTGTCTAATAACTCCCTTTGGAAGAGCCAGTCACTCAGTAATCCCTGACTCTCTGGCTCCTTCTTCTTCATTAAGATTGTGGAATCCAACTATCTTCCTGCTGGGCTGTTGTGGCTGTAACTCTTTTGTAAAGGTAAAGGAAGACAGTCTCAGGAACTGAAGATCAGACTTTCCAAATCAACCTTGCCAGAAAGATACCTTATCTTAGGCTTTCGTAATTAGGAAGAAAAATAAACAACTCTCCAGGGAAGGAGAGTCCTTTCTTTGATGAGCTTTGAATGATTCAAGGACTCCGTAGGGGACATTTCCAACTCTGGATGAAGGGCTGGAGTCCTGGGGAGGGTCGCTGTCTCGGATGCCACTAGACCTCCTTCTGTTCTGTCCCCTGAGTAATAGGCCCTGCACAGACAGGTCTAAGATAGGGAGGTTTCGGTTTGGTGATGTCAGATTTGGCTCTGCTTCATGGATTCTTGTGGTATTTTTTTAATGATTGAGCCAAAACCCTGACAGAGTGATGTTCAGATTAAGGGGAGAAAGCCCCCGACGTGTACATAAACAAGAACATGCCATAGCAAGAAGAGGGTCTTTGATTTTTTTTTCCTTCCCTCTACCTTATCCAAGGCTGCAAACCTATCTCCAAACTCACTCATTACACCAGAAATTCTCATACAGTAGGCATGAGGGACCCCAGGTTTAATCCATATAAGACCGTCCTAACATGCTCCCCAAAGAGCGGGCCCAATCGCTCCACCCCATCCTGAGCCCAGTGCATCTGACTGGTGCATCTCAGGGCACTGAGAATTAAGCTCAGGATCAAGTGTGCTTATTTCCTTGTTTAACCAAAATCACTAAACTACAAGGCTTCTCAAGTTGAACAAATAACAGATTTTTTTTTCAACTGTGTTCCTGTTTCTATTTTACTGTCCTGGGGGAAGGCAGCAAATAAAAGCAAATATTATCTGTAGCGATGTCCTCTTAGTAGAGACCACATGCCTAAGACCTTAGGTCCCCAAAGAAATGCGTAGCCTTTCCTAAGAAAGCCCTCTCTCATATCCTTTCTGCAGTTATTTATTGTGACATTTCCAAAACAAACAGCCATACAATCAAACACAGGCTTGGATAGAGATGCTCAAGAGCCCAGGGCTATTGGCTTTGGGTGGCAAGAGGGACACCTGCATGGAAACAGGAGTTGATCTCTTTAGCCTGCTGAACTCTTGAATTGTTCCAGTCCCCCTGAAATGCTCCAACAGTACCCACTGACTCCTGACTTCCTGCCTTGCCGAAGATGCCACTTGGCAACACAGGACCTCTCATTCCTAAATGGAAATCTCGCGTGACTATCCTCACTCAACCTTCATACACCATTCAGGCAAGATCAGAAGTTTTCTTAGCATGTTGAACGTTTAACACTTGTGGGTCATTAACTTTAATCCAGACTTTATAAATAGCCTTGTTAAGTACTGAGGAAAGTCTATCTTTATTATGATGGGTGCAATCACTTCCATCCAAAATGTATTTTTTTTTCTAAAGCTAAACTCCACTGCAAATCTCCTAAAATGGAAGAAATCAAGTGGTAGTGGCAGGAGGGGTGGTGGGGGAGAAGTCTTAAAGTGAATGACTAACATAATTAATGAAGCAGATCAAGGCTTTGGGGATGATAAACATTTCTGAAAAATGGGAGAGAAACAGCACATTCCTGCTTAGACATATTATATATTCTATACATATATGTATGACATTTTACATATTCTCTATTCCTATACTATATTCTATATATGATTAGGCATATTATACATTTTATATCATATGGACAGTGCCTCTAATAAGCAACCTCACCCAGTTGTGGTCTCCAAAGAATATTTTAGAAACGAGTGTCTGCTTTGCAGGTGAAATAAGAGCTATATTCACTCCTGAGAAATCACTCATCAAGCTGAATTCTTTAACCATATCACTACAATGAAACCAGGAAGTCCCAATCCAGGTTAGGGTGAAATTGGGCCAGTAACTAATCCTTGCTTTTTTTAATTGAAAACAAAACAAAACACTTGGAAATTAATTAGTGAGCAATGCTTGGCAGGGCTGCGTACCTTTCAAGAGAAGAAAATAGGAAGCTACTAGAATTTTCTAAGCAGAGAATCAGGCTGAGCAAAGAATAAGAGTACTGAAATCCAGGCATGAGGACAGAGAGTCAAGATGAAAAAGTATTGGTTATAGTGGCATGGAAGGGGAAGAAAAGAGCAACATTCCAAAGACAAGATGAGAGACAGATTTCAAAGGCACAGTCCATAGGACTCGGTGATTAACTATCTAACCCAAATTTCCCCGGAGGCTGCCTACCACCAGGAGCCTGCTGGTGACATCTGAACAGAATGCCATGTGTGATTCATTTTCCCAAAATACTCCTTGCAGGAGACAGATGGAAGGGTGGATCTGCACCCTGGTAACTGGAGTGTTTGAATGTTTGGTCAGAAGACCTCAATATAGTCTTTCAAGAAGAAAACATGCATTGAACCTGAAGACCACGAGTTGAAAAGAAGAAGAAATGGAGTAAGATGGGGTTTGTTCTACAAGGCTGGCTGCTCAGCTCCCATACTGAGCTCGGTCTCCCTGTAAGCACCACCACTGACTTCTAAGTGAAGCAAGTGGGTAAGGAAAGGCTATCATTGGTCCATCATGTTCCTGCCCTTCGCCAGTCCAACCACCACACTCAAACTCTGTAAAACCTCAGGCTTATGGATTACAAGAGAAGCCCTTAATGGTCTCCAAAGCTTTTCTATAGAGAAGACACTTGAAAAGTTCTAATTTCCTTTCTTATCCTTTAGCTTCAATCTCATTCTTCAGGGTAAGGATGAAGCACCTTAGTTCTGTCTCCCCTATTGACCCATCACAAGCAACTCATAAAGAAAGACAATATTCGACAAGAAATGTACTCATTACCTTACTCATGTAACTGTAACCCTCTGTACAGCATCTTTACAATAAAATAATTTTTTAAAAAAAGAAAGGCTAGTTAGGACTCCTGGATTATTTGGGGTTGTTTTAGTTTTTGTTTTTCTTTTAGTGCGGGTCCTGGGTCTTGTACTCAGGGCCTGAGCACTGACCCTAAGCTTTTATGCTCAAGACTAGCACTCTACCACTTGAGCCACCACTCCACTTCTGGATTTTGGGGGGTTAATTGGAAATAAGAGTCTCATAGACTTTCCTGCCTGGGCTGGCTTTGAACCACAATCCTCAAATCTCAGATTCCTGAGTAGCTAGGATTACAAGCATGAGCCATGGGTACTCTGTGAAGCCTGACCTATATTTAAGGTCGCTCACTGTCCTGGCTTTAATGGGTTCCTAAGCAATTCTTCTAGAACATCAGAAGAAAAGCAGGAAATGTTAGCTTAATTGCACTCAGATGACTCATAGAGACAGAAAATAGTCATTATTGGAAAATAATGGCAGTGGCATCATCTCTAATACTCAGTCCTTACATGAGACCAGGCCAGTTTTGCAATGATTCTGAGGTCTCATGTTGTAGGTAGAAGAATATCTTACTTCTCACTCTACAGTAAGTCCAAAAACCCCTGCCAATCCTCCAGAATTCACAGTAGGTTTGTCTTCTTGGAAAAATCTTTCCTGTCCCCAGCCATTGTTGTTTCACCAAGAGCACCACATCCATCCTGTCCTCTTGGGCCACCATACAACTTTGTGTCCACTTTCAACACACACTTTCTTCTGAGTCTCTCCTATTCTGTCTGCGTCTCTCCAACACAAGCAACAAGAACCCATAGCCATCACCTAAGTGCTAGCCCTTCTATCTTGCTCTACTTCTCTTTTTTTGTCCTTCTGGCTGTTGTAATAATCATTCTATTAGTGTGTCCACATTATTTAATCAGTGTTTATAGCAACTTCCATTACAACCTAGTCTGATGAGATGTGGTTTTGACATGATAGAAACTGAGTGGAGAAGGTGAACAAGAGATAACAAAAAAGAACCAGTTAGTCCAGAGAAAGGAAGTTTCCTGATCATTCTGTAACAAGTATGCCTGAAACTATTCAAGTGGATTAATGGTCTTTTGCATCTCCTTCATCAGCCAGGAAAATGGTGTCTGAGGCATCTACATTGCCCTATGTGTGAGGAAAAGGCTCCTGCTGTTTATGAAGACATTAACATTTCCACACATTTTCAGAAAATGTGTCCTAGCAAATGAGGCAATGTCATTCTTTCTGACAGAGGCATAGAATTCCATTTTATATATATATATATATATATATATATATATATATAAAACATCAATATATATATCACATTTTCTTGATCCATTTATCTACTGAGGGGCATCGGGGTTGGTTCCATATCTTAGCTATAGTAAATAATGCAATAAACATGGTTGTGCTGGTAGCTTTGGTATGACCTTGTTTGTGATCATTTGGGTAAATGCCCAAAACTGGGATTGCTGGGTCATAAGGGAGCTCTAGGAGGCAGTAACAATGCTCACTATGAAATATACTCATTACCCTACTCATGTAATGCTAACCCCTCTGTACAACATTTTTACAATAAAAACACATATAATAATAATTTTAAAAATAAAATAAAAAAACAAAAAAAGAAGATTCAGTTGAAAAAAGTAAACACTGCCCTGAAAGCTAAAAAAAAAAAAGAAAAGAAAAGAAAAATGAGTTTGGGACATGCATAGAAAACAGACAACTGTTGGGGCTGGGAAGGTGGTTCAGTGGTAGAGCGCTTGCCTTGCATGCATGAGGCCCTGTGTTGTATTCCTCAGCACCACATAGGCAAAAGAAAAATGCTGGAAGTGGAGCTGTGGCTCAAGTGGTAGAGCGCTAGCCTTGAGTTGAAGAGCTGAGGGACAGTGCCAAGGCCCAGAGCTCAGGCCCCACGACCGACCAAAAAAAAAGAAAACAGACAACTGTGTAGAAGACAAAGGTCAACTTCATGGCAAGGTCATCCTATCAACAGATGTTCATTGAGATGATTCCAGAATCTGGGGACATGACAGTTCATAAGACCAAATCTATGCCCTAGGAAGCTTGAGGGAAACAAAATTTAAATAATTTTACTATAATGTTGGTGATTTCCATGGGGAAAATAAAACAAGATCATGAGACAGGCAGAAGAGAAAACAGAAGGCAGATATATTGCCAAAAAAGGCTATATTTCTAAAGGTGGAATTTGAGCAGAAATGTGAATGGTAAGGAAAAATTACTTAAGATGTGGAGAAAAACTATTGCCAGAAGGTGGAAATATAAAGATGAGATTATAGGGTTCTGGGGGGGACAATAATTCTCATCTTTTTGAAACATCACTTCTCTTCTGGAAAATATAATCTGGAAATATTAATGTTTGTCCACATCTTTCAAGAAAGTTATCACATTCACAGAATTGTGTGAGTGTGTGTGCACGCGCGCATGCGTGTATGTGTGTGTGTGTGCGCGCGCATGCATGTGTGCATACGTGCGTGCACAGGCCAGTACTGGGGACAAAACTCAGAGACATTGTCCCTGAGCTTTTCTACTCAACGCTAGCACTCTACCAGTAAATCCATACCTGCATGTCTCACTTTTTGGTGATTAATAAAAAATAAGAGTCTCATAGACTTTCCTGCCCAAACTGGCTTTGCACCACAGTCCTCAGATCTCACCCTCCTGAGTAGCTAGGATTACAGGCATGAGCCACTGGTGCCCAGTGACATTCATAGAATTTTAATAATGATCTTATTGTTCTAATTGTCCTATGTTGTTATTATTCTCTTAATTGCCTAAATTTAACTATGTCATAGGTATGTAAGTGTAGGGAAAAGTGTGTATAAGGTTCTACATTATCTATGATCTTAAATCCCCCTGGGTAAGGGAGAGGCTCCACAATAAAAAATGACATTTATGATGGAAACAGGCTCATAAAATGAAGGTAAGAAGTCCCAGAGCAGCTCCAGTCAGATTCAAGTTTGAAGACCTGATGACCAGGGTAACCACACTTCTACACCGAGGCTGAAAGTTTGAGAACCATGGTTGCTGGGGAGAAGGATTAATTTTGGAAACTAAAGACCAAGACCGGTGCTCTGATGAGCAAGAGCAGGAGGAAAAGATGAATGGCCCAACCCTTTTCTTCATCTATTTTCTCCTATCTAGAGCGAAGATCCTTTCTCTTCAGTCTAGAGATTCAAATACTGATCTTTTCCAGAAACACTCTTCCAGGAACACTCAGAATAATGTTTTACCAGCTCGCTGGGCATCCCTTAGCCCAGTCAAGTTGACACATTAAATTAACCATGAGAAAGTCCATGCAAGAGAAATTGGATTAGTGTGTTCAAGTAATGACAAGGTCAATGGGGGGAGAAAAAGTCAATGGGGAGAAATGAAGCCAGAAAGAAGTTGCTGATTTTCAGCATGATCTAACAAGTGGATCAATAAATTCTCTCCCAATGAAGCAATGGAGTTCATTGAGATTTCCTTGAGAAAATGGAGGGTGGGGGAGGGAGAATGACAGATGGGGTGAGTCTGAGAGTCCGATCAAGGTATACTGTATGCATCTGGGACATATCAAAATGAAATCCCACTGTACAATTAATTGATGTAACTAGACAAATTATAAGTCCTTTCACAAAGCAATGATAAAAACCAGAAGAACTAGCAAAACCAACCAGTCTTAGCATTCTGAAGAACCAAAGGCACCAAAGCACACTGAGAAGAATTTATTTTAAAACTTTTAGACTACGTAGAATAGGAGGGTTCTCAACCAGGCCTGCTCCAGTATTTCTCCCTGCCATTTTAAACTTCTTAGTACCATAGTTCACACAGGATGGGGTAAGTCATAGAAATTGGGAACCCACCTCTTGCCTTCAGAGTGAGCTCATTTAACCCCTGAAAAACCACACTTAGAAATAAAAGCCATGGGGTGGGGGTGGGGAGATTGGCATATGCCATTGTCAGGAGGACAAAATTCAGATTCCTCTCAACATCCCTCAGAAAGAAGTCACAAAGGATAGCTAATCAACTATGTTGTCTGCAATAGCAAATATTCAACTAAACAGTTTGAGGCATGCAAAAGAATGGTAAAGAGTGACTTATAGTCAAAAACTGGAGTAGTCCAAAGAATATGAGTACCCCAGATGTTGGATTCAGGGGAAATAAAGTGGGGGGGGGAATCTCGAAGCAGCCGCTATAAGTATCTTCAAAGAACTAAAGAAAATAATATTCAAAGAGGTAAAGGAAATTACACTCATAATGGATAAGTATATAGAAAAGCTCAATCAAGAGAGAGCAAGTCTAACACAAAACAAAATGAAAATTGTGACATTGGAAAGCACAATAGTTGAAATTTTTAAATTCACTAGAAGATTTCAGCAACTTTTGTGTGTGTGTGTGTGTGTGCCAGTCCTGGGGCTTGAATTCAGGCCTGGATGATGACACTGTTCCTGAGATCTTATACTCAGAGGTAGTACTCTACCACTTGAGCCAAAGCTCCACTTCTGGCTTTTTGCTCACAGACTTTGCTGTCAGGCTGGCTTTGAACCGTGATCCTCAGATCTCTGCCTCCTGACAAGCTACGATTACAAGCTTGAGCCACCAGCTCCTAGCACAGCAACATTTTGACACAGCAGGAGAAAGAATTAAACAATATAGATCATTCTATTTGAATGAGAGAACAGGGGGAAAAATAGGGAAACAATGTATTTGGAAGCCCAGAAACTTAGGAGATAATATCAATTAGAGTGTATATATGACAGTCTAAGAGGAAAAAAAACAGCAGGAAAAAAAAACAGCTACTTAAAGAAATAGTGATCAAAGACTATTAATTTGCTAGAAAATATTAATCTAAGGTCCAAGCTCCTAAATCTATCATAAACACAAATAGATCCATCCACATGTTTACCATTTATTGTCAGATGCTTAAAGAGAAAAACTTATGGATATTTGTTTTTGTACAGCATCTTTTTTGTAACCCAGGCCATCCTCAAACTTGAACTCTTTCTGCATCAACCTCCCAATGCTAGGATTATAGGCCTGCACCACCATACCTCAAAAAAAAAAAAAAAACCACAAAAGTTTTTAAAACAGCAAGATAGAAACAGCAAAGAGGGGAGAACCGCTATGCTATTAATGACTGGTTACTCAACATACATATTCATAAAAAGAAACAGAACTCAAGTAGAATAAGGTTTTTGTTCCCAGAAGAGTTTGTGTCTGTTTCCCAGGCCCCCAGTCCTCCCAGAACAATGTAATGAAAGCCTATGTTATCCATCCATGCTGTAAGATTTACACCGCACAATAAGAACCCCAAAAAATATGAAACTGGGTTTATACAGAAACACCTGGCACATGTTCATCTCCAAGGTGGACAGAGTCCTTTCTTCTGGAATGTAAATAACTCTTCTCTGAGAGAATGAAGGGAAGTTTGCATTACCTTTTGGAATATAAATAATGTTTTCTAGAGAGATGCCCTCAAACTTCCAAAGCTTAACTGGCATTCATTTGAAGAACACAATCACAATCCTAATTCCATTTTCTCTCCTCCCCCCACTTTCTCTCTCTCTCTTTCTCTTTTTCTCTCTCTCTCTCTCACCTGTTTCTTTCCCTGAGTCATTTCTCCTCCCCACCTTACTGTGAATTTTAGCAACAATGAGCCCTGCAGGCAGACTTCTGCAGAGAGGGGGGTCAAGCCTCAATCCTGTGCAGAAACAAAATGTTGAATGTTTTAAATTGTGGAATCAAAGTTCATGAAATGCAGCTAGCTAAAGCAGTATATAAAGAGAAACTTACAGATTTGATGCATGCATCAGAATAGGAAGGTCTAATCTTCAGTAACCTAAAATGTCATTCATAAAATGAGGAAAAGAAGAGCAAACCACCCTTCAAGAGGAAGAGAATAATAACCATTAGACTAGAGATCCGTGAAAGGGTAAACAAAAAATAGAAAAAAAACTAATAAAACACAAAGATGGCTGAGTAAGATGGCTCATACCTGTAATTCTCTCTACTCAGGAGTCTGAGATCTAAGGATCACAGTTCAAAGCCAGCCCAAGTAGGAAAGTCCATGAGACACTTATCTCTAATTAAGCACACACACACCCTCCAAATAAAAGACAGAAGTAGAGCTGTGGCTCAAGTAGAGCAAAAAAGTTCAGGGACATTATTTAGGTACTGAGTTCAAGCCCCAGGACCAGCAAACACACACACACACACACACACACATACACACACACACACACAAATGTGGCCCCTCTGAAAATTTGCTTGTGAGTTCCCTAAAATTTTAACCCTAAACTTCCTATAGGATCCCTTTATAAAACGTACTTGAGAAAAGTGAGGGCATACATCTACACAAAATCTTGTGAGTGCTCCTAATTGATAAAAACTGGAAATAGTACAGCCTTTTATCAAACAAAATTTGATATATAATACACGCACACACACACACACACACACACACACACACACAATGAGGAATTAATAGTAGTAGTAACTGCTACCCCATGATGAATGTCAAACCCCCAGTGGTAAGTGAAAGGCTATGCACAAAGCAGCATGTTATGCAACTCTATTAATGTAAATATCTGGGAAAGACAAATGTATGGAGATAAGAGGCAGGCTTGTGCTTGCTGGAGACTTGGAGTTCTGAGTAAATATTGGCAACAAGTGGCCACAGGGACAATTTTTTTGAGGTGAAAATGATCTAAAACTGTAAATTGTGCTGATGGTTGTAAAGATAATAAACTTATTAAGATTCAAAACAAAAAATATCTAAGCAACAGTTGGATCAGGTGAGGCCTTGTTAAGACATGGTAAGGAGGGGGCTGGGAAGGTGGCTCAGTGGTAGAGTGCTTGCCTAGCATGTGTGAGGCCCTGGGTTTGATTCCTCAGCACCACATAAGCAGAAAAAGCCAGAAGTGGCCCTATGGCTCAAGTGGTAGAGCACTAGCCTTGAGCTGAAGAGCTGAGGGACAGTGCCCAGGCCCAGAGTCCAGGCCCCACAACTGACAAAAAAAAAAAAAAGACATGGTAAGGAATTTAAATTTATGGAGAGTCATAATATGTTTTTTTATTAAGAGAGTAACAACCGGGGGCTAGTGGTTCATGCCTGTAGTCTTAGCTACTCAAATCTGAAGATCAGGATCTGAGTAGCTAGGTTCAAAGCCAGCCCAGGCAGGAAAGTCTATGAGACTCTTATCTCCAATTAACCACTAAAAAGCCAGAAGTGGAACTGTGGCTCAAGTGGTAGTGTTAGCCTTGAGCAAAGGAGGCTCAGGGACAGTGTCCAGGCCCTGAGTTCAAGCCCCAGGACTTGCACAAAGACAAAGGAGTGAGGAATAACATAATCTAATTTCTGTGTGTTCACACCAGACGTTTATTCTTTCTTCTTTTTCCTCCTCCTTTTTAAAATGTCTCGTAAGCCAAGCAATCATGGTTCATACATGTAATCCTAGGTACTCTGGATGCTAAAGTCTGAGGATTGTGATTCAAAGCCAGCCTGGACAGAAAAGTTCATGAGACTCTTATTTCCAATGAGCCACCAAAACTCCAGAACGGGGAAAGGAAATCCAGAAGCCTGGAGAAGAAAAGCTAAGGGACAGTACTCAGACCTTGAGTTCAAGCCCCAGTATTGGTGTGCGCGTACACACACACACACACACACACACACACACACACGTCTCTTGCTTCCATGTGGAAAACAGGCTATGGAAGAACAAGAATAAAAACAGGGACTCTATTATGAGAGACCTTACTCATTCTGGCAAGATAGAATGATAGCTCAGATGAAGATACTGAATTTAACTTCAGGAGGAAAAAAAAAAAAAACAACCATTGTCATTTTGCTCAAAGAAAAGTACTAGGGATCAGAGGATTTTCCCAGCTCTGGATATTTTCATACAGTGGGGGAAAAGAATCCCACATAAATGACTCCCAATGAGAAAGCTAAAATGAACAGGTCACTTATGTTGAATCTCCAGGCTCCGTGGTTTCTAAGAAATGAGCTTAGAGTAAACACGAAAAAATGGAATGATTTTTAATCATGCAGCAGCCAGACTAGTATTCAAAATGTTATTTACATCTTAAGAACATTTTTTTCCTTCCTCCCGGCATTTTATGTTTTTGTTTGTCCTAAAGAAACCTTCATCATCAAAAATCAGGGAATCTGTGCATAGTTAGCAGTTGCATACATGAAGTGTGCATGCATGTCTGTTGGTTGAGCAGACAGACGCATGCATCCTTTGATGGAGTCAATATAGAACACAGGCATTGCTGGCTGATGAGAGGCGCCAATGTTATATTCCCGCACTAGCATTGAGAAGTCTTGATATTTCTGCATGGATTTCAGTCTCCTGCTTGTTTTAATTATGTTCATCCAATTCTAAGTGATGCGTGATATCAAGCATGACCAAGAATGGAAATATTTCTTTGTGGAATTTTTTTTTTGAATCTTGATTGCAACAAGAGAGAGAGAGAGAAAAAAAAACCTTTAAGAAAATACAGTATCTTTCCCAACACAGAAGACATTCCACTAAGACCATTCCTGAAAAGGAAGAGCCTTCATGTTGTGGCCTATTTGGTTCATTCTCATTAGTCATAATGGTACAACCCCCGCCCCACCTCACCCCCAAAAAAAGGGCAGAAATCAGAAGGAATGTACATGACAGAATGCAGGAACCAAAACAAGCAAGCAGCAAGGGAGAGCCTAGAAGTATTTTTCATGTTCTGGTTTGTAAGAGGAAAAGGCTGTTTATTCAATATGTGCTTCAGGGGACAGGAAAAACAAAAAGGAGCACAATGACCTTGTGACCTTCAAAACGGGCTGGCGGTAGCCCAGCCCCTCAGCCTGGTCTGCAAGAAATCAGCCACACAGACTCGCTCTCATCCGAAGAGGTGACCGGGTCGGCCTGGAGTGCGAAACTCATGAGAATACGATTAACCACATTTAGAGTTCAGGGTGACCCATTTCCTCCCCGTGCATTGGGAGGACACCAGACAGAAGCTCTGAGGCCAAAGGGCCAGGGGCTGCTGCTTCTGGGGTTGGGAGAGGGAGGACGGAGGACGTTGGCTCTTTCCCCCAGGGACTTGACAGTTGGGTGGTCAGCTTTGGCTCTGAATCCTGGCTGAGCAGGACGTCCTCGTTTTTTGCTTTCTGGGTCACTGAGTCACTGGGTCTCAGAATCGCAAGCAACAGTGGAAGCTTATAGTCTCCAACCTCAGCTTAAGAGTGCCTTGACTAGAAGCAGACACTCTGAAAACATTACAGGATGGAATAGGAGAAACCCTAGGTCTCCTTGGCTCAGGCCGAAATTTTCTGAATAGAGACCCGGAAACACAACAAATCAAAGAAAGGTTGGACAAATGGGATTGCATAAAGGTGCAGAGCTTCTGCA